>NC_043717.1:33217505-33492474 GCF_006229205.1 Suricata suricatta
CGGGGTGAAGGACAGACCTCTTTCTAAGGATTAAAAAGCCTTCGGGTGGCTTTTATCCAGTCCGCCAGGCTGGCTGTTCCCTCGGGAGTGTCTGGATCACGTACAGCCGTCTGCGTCTGCGACAGTTCCACAGCGGGCCGTGGGTCCTGCTCCGAGCCAAACATGCTCTCCCACCCAGCTGCCTTCAGACCGAAGACACCGCCCCCAATCTGTCACTGTCCCCAGTGCAGCTCAGCGAAGCTTCCTCAGGAAGCTCAGGATGCCGATCTACAAAATGAAGACAACTCTTCACACGTCACCTTCTTCGTCTTGTCCTCCCCCGAGACCGGCTACATTCTTGGTGATCAGAGGGCTTAGAAGTACTTTCTGGTGTCTCTGCATACATTTACTCTTGGGGTGAAAGCTTGGAAGCTAGCGGCTGGAGCTCAGCCCCCCAAAAATCAGTCTGCGCTGGTGTCACAGCTGGACCCAGCCTTTTTTGAACTGTAGCGATTACAGGAAACAATGACTAAGGTCTTGAAAATTTCACCTTTTTCTTATTACCCTGCGTTTCCTTATGCATCCCATGAACCAGCTCTCCAGAAGTTGGATTCATCTCTAAATCCCACTGGTCACTTTTACCTTTAGCACAACATAGCTGCTGCTCCAGACCCTGCGTGGGCGTGTGGCCCCCAGGATTCAAAGGTTCTTCACCGTCCAGCCTTTCCTCCTTTCTCTTTCCAAACCACACGTTTCCCTGAGCCAGGGCCATTCTAGCAAATCCCACGTCACGGACACCGACTAAATAGGAAAGACCTTTCCTAGACACACAGAACACTTCACTTTGGACACTTCTGGTCACCGAATGTGCGGAGGGGTCCCCCCACATCCAGCAATTCTCTGTGACACCAGCTGTCCTGGTCTTGGGCGTCCTACAATTCAACTCAATTGTGACACCATCTACCTGGAGACAGCGGCATATCCCACAAGGTATGGGATCAGTCCCATAAGATTGCCCCCCACCCCCCAACTTCAGACACCAGTCTAGTCCTGGCTGTCACCTGTGCTTCTGACCCGCTGGCTGCAGATTGGACCTTTCCTTGACTTGCTCTGCGGGTTTGATCAATTCATCAGAGCGGCCCACGGAACTCAGAGAAATGTTTTACTCACTAGATCACCAGTTTATTATGAAAAGATAGAAGTCAGGAAGAGCCAGATGGAAAAGATGCATAGGGTGAGGTCTGGGGAAAGGGTGAGGGGCTCCCAAGCCCTCTGCAGGCGCCCCATATCTCCATGTACGCACCAACCTGAAAGCTCCCTGAACCCCATCTTTTTGGATTTTTTAAATGGAGGCTTCATTCAATTCATAGGCATGATTGCTTAAATCTTTGGCCATTGGTGATTGATTCAACCTCCAGCCCTCCTCCAGCCACCAGAAATCAGGCTGAAAGTTACAACCTTCTAATGGAGGTTGGATTCCCTGGCAACCGGCCCCCACCCTTGGGTTACCTAAGGGCTTTCCAACAGTCACGTCATTAACATAACTAAAGGTACCCTTAGGGCTCTTGACACAGGAAATTCCAGGGGTTTTAGGAACAGTGAACCGGGAACTATGGAGGAAGACCAGATATATACGGGAATTATTTTGTCATCTGAATGACCAAATACATATTTCTTATAAGTCACAGTATCACCAGTGCTTAACCCTGAGGATCCTTGCTTATGGCTGGTGTTAGACTGGGACCCAGGTTTTTTTTTTTTTTTAAGGTTTTATCTTTATGTACAAGCAACATGGGGTTTATAACCCAGAGATCGAGTCGCATGCTAGACCAACTGAGCCAGCCAGGTGCCCCAGATTGGGACCCAATTTTATTATTTTACATGGGGCCTGCCATTTCCCCCCCATCCCCCACCCCCGGCCCCCATTCAACACAGGTGATCGCCAAAGCCTTGGCTGTAACATGAGTACAGGTCGTTTGAAAAAAGAAATCTCTTCATTAGAATTTGTTTGAACTTTTAATTTAAGTATGGCATACATACATCAAAGTTCTCAAGTCAGAAACGATTTGATGAATCTCCCACAATGAAAACAACACTGAACAGAACCTTGGTTGTACCTCTGAAGCCCTCCTCCTGACCCTTTCCGTGCGCTGCCCTTTTGCCGTATGAGTGTGCTTTGTATATAGGGGATCATACTTTTTTCAATACTATTATTTCTTAATAAAAATTTTTAATGTTTATTTTTGAGAGAGAGCGTGCGCCTGCATGTGAGAAGGGAGGAGCAGAGAGAGAGGGAGAGAGAGGATCTGCTGTCAGCACAGAGCCCAATGGGGGGCTTCAACTCACAAACCATGAGATCATGAGATCATGACCTAGGTTGGAGGCTCAACCAACTGAGCCGCCCAGGCGCCCCGAAATGGGATCATACTTTATGTACTCTCTTGTGTCTCCCATTTTTCACTATCATGTTTCTCAGATTTAGCCCTATTGTGTCTAGTTGTAATTTGCTCATTCTCATTGCTGTATATATTCCATTGCATAATTAACTACAATTTTTTAATGTTTTTGTTTTAATTTCATTTAGTTAACATACGGTGTCATATTAGTTTCAGGTGTACAATATAGTGATTCAGCACTTCCCTACATCACCGGGCACTCATCAAGACGGGTGCCCTCCTTAATTCCCATCACCTATTTAACCCATCCCCCCCCACCTCCCCCTTTGTAAGCATCAGTTTGTTCACTATAATTAGGAGTCCGTTTCTTGCTTTGTCTCTCTCTTATTTTTTCCCTTTGTTTGTTTTGTTGTTGTTCTTTGTTGTTTTTTAAATTCCATGTATGAGAGTCTACGTAAGAGTGAAATCATATAGTATTTGTCTTTCTCTGACTTATTTCGCTTAGCATTACACTCTCTAGCTCAATCCATGTTGCTGCACTATATACAGTGTGTGTGTGTTTATATATAGTATGCATAGGATATATATAGCACAACAACAAGGAAGGAGCCGTCTATATATACACACATACACACATATATGCTATATATATTATACACCACACACCTTTATCCATGCATCTACAGATAGAGCTGAGATAGATAGAGATAGAGATACATGCCACATCTTCTTTATCCATGCATCTAACGACAGACACTTGGGCTGCTTCCATAGCTTGGCTATTGTAAATAATGCTGCCATAAACATAGGGCTGGCTGTATCCCTTTGAATTCGTATTCTTGTGTTGTTTGGGTAAATACCCAGTAGTGTGATTGCTGGATCATACGGTACTTTCATAAGGCTATTGGTCAACAGTAGGCTATTAGTAATTTTGTTTCTGGGGAGTCAAAAGTTATATGTGGAGTTTGCCCCTCCCCCCATGTTGTTCAAGATTCAATTGTATGGGCTTCTTCTTCATGTGAATTCCAAGAATATGTCTTCCTGTTGGGATCTGCAATTGATGGTGAGTGGTAGGCCATGGGAGCCGCTGCCCTCCTGACATCATTTTATTTTTTGTTTATTTATTTTTAACATTTATTCATTTTTTGAGAGAGAGAGAGAGACACAGAGTATGAGCAAGGGAAGGGAAGAGACAGAGGGAGACACAGAATCCAAAGCAGGCTCCAGGCTCTGAGCTGTCAGCACACAGCCCAACGCAGGGCTGGAGCTCCCAAACCGTGAGATCATGACCTGAGCGAAATGGGACACGTAACCGACTGAGCCACTCAGGCGCCCCATGATTCCATTTTATTTATTTATTTATTTATTTATTTATTTATTTATTTTGAGAGACAGAGAGAGACAGTGCGAGCAGGGGAGGATCAGAGAGAGAAGGAGACACAGAATCCAAAGCAGGCTCCAGGCTCTGAGCTGGCTGTCAGCACAGAGCCCCAGGCAGGGCTTGAACCCAGGAACTGTGAGATCATGACCTGAGCCGAAACCGGAAGCCAGACGCTTAACCGACTGAGCCACCCAGGCACCCTCCTCTTGACTCCATTTTAAATGTAGTTTCCTTTTCTAAATGTTTGCCTCAGTTGTTGGCTATAAGGAATATTGCTGCTAGGAAAATTCTTATACACATTTTTTGGTGAACTTATGTATACATTTTCACTGGGCCATAGGGTATGTATTTGTTCAGCTTTTAGTAGCTTTAGCCTAACAGTCTTCCAAAGTGGTTGTACCAATTAACACTCCCGTAGAATGGTACCAGAGTTCTGGGTATTCCATATTTTTGTTAATATTTAGTATTTCCCAAGGCACCTGGGTGGCTCAATCGGTTGAGTGTCTGATTCTTTTTATTTTTTATTTTATTTTATTTAAAAAAAATTTTTTTTATGTCTTTATTTTGAGAGAGAGAGACCGAGAGCAAGCAGGGGAGGGGCAGAGAGAGAGAGAGAGGGAGACACAGAATCTGAAGCAGGCTCCAGGCTCCGAGCTGTCAGCACAGAGCCTGATGCTGGGCTCAAACCCACAGACTGTGAGATCATGACTTGAGCCAAAGTCGGATGCTCAACCGACTAGGCCACCCAGGCGCCCCTCTGATTTTTTTAATGTATATTTTTTAGAATTTATTTTTGAGAGAGAGAGAGAGAGAGCATAGGTACGTGCGGGAGGGGCAGAGAGAGGGGGAGAGAAGATCTGAAGCAGGGTCCTCGCTGAGAGCAGTGAACCCGATGTGGGACTTGAACTCAAGAACCATGAGATCATGTCCTGAACCAAATTTGTCTGCTCAACGCTCAACCAACTGAGCTACCCAGCTGCCCTGAACATCTGCTTCTTGATTTCAGCTCAGGTCATGATCCCAGGGTCGTGGGATGGAGCCCTGCATCAGGCTCTGTGCTGGGCATGGAGCTTGCTTAAGATTCTCTCTCTCCCTATGCCTCTCTCCCCTGCTCACATGCTCACTCTCTCTAAAATAAAATTTTAAAAAATTATTAAAAATAAAATTAAAACCTTAGTATTTTCCAGTGCTTTTTCATTTTAGCCATTTTGGTGGGGCTATAATGGTATCTTGTGCTTTTTAATTAGCATTTCTTTATTGCCTAATGAAGTTGAGCACCTTTTCAGATATTTGCCACTTGACTATATTTTTTGAAGTGTCTGTTCAAGACTTTTGCCTGTTTTTCTTTTGGGTTGTCTGTCTTTTTCTTATTAATTTGTGAAAGTTCTTTCTATAGCTTGGATATGAATCTTTCTTCTGGTATATGTACTGAGAATCTTCTCTTCTCTTCTGTGGGTTTCCTTTCACTCTTTTAATTTCAAGTAGCCTGATAGTCCAATGGTGCTTGTTGTGTTCTGGTAGGGACATCTTTGCCTGCACCAAAGCTGTGAAGATGTTTTCCTCTAAGAGCTTTATTATTTCATCTATCATACTTAGATCTGTAATTCTTCTGAAACTGATTTATATGTATGGTGTGAGATAGGGATCCAAATTCACTTTCCTTCCCATTAGATATAAAATTAACCCAAGGTCATTTATTTAAAAGAGTTTCCTTTTCCCCCATGGCACACCAGTGTCCTGCTCTTAGGCGACCTGAACGTGTGTCAGCTTCTGGATTTTCAGTTCTTTTCCATCGGTCAAGTTCATCCATTCTTGTGCTAGTACTTCCCTGTGTTCCCCGGATAGAGCTTGTATATTCTCAATTAAGTTAATTCTTAGATGCCTTAGAGCTTTATAGTTATTATAAATGACATTTTATTGTTATTATATTTTTATAGTCTTTGTTTGTTTCTAGGGGTAAAGAACTGCTGCCGATTTTTCTAGGTTGATTTTGTAGCTGGAAACCTTATGCTCCTCTCCTATTAGCCTTAAGAGTTTGTTGACTGTATTTTTATTTCTTGACAGATCACCTGCAAATAGCAGTTTCATCTTTTTTTCCCTATAATAATACTTCTGCAACGGTTAATTTTCTGTGTCAACTTGGCTGGGCTAGGGTGCCCAGTTGTTTGGTCAAACATCAATCTAGATATTGCTGTAGAGGTGTTTTAAAAATGTGATTAATGTTAGTATTTTAATCAGTATAGGGCACCTGGATGGCTCAGTGAGAAGTGCATGTGTCTCTTGATCTAGGGTCATGAGTTCGAGTGCCACATTAGGTGTACAGATGACTTTAAAAAAAATTACAACTCTTAAAAAAAAAGAAAGAAATAGCTCCAGATATTTTAAGCAGAAAGGGATTTCATACAGGGTGTAGAGTTTATGTTAAAAAAAAAAAAACATCAGTAGACCTTGAGTAAAGCAGATTACCCTCCACAATGAGGGTGAGCCTTGTCTAATCAGTTGAAGTCCTTAAGAGAAAAATCACTCACATATTGCAAGGAAGGGCAATTCTGACTCCAGATGGCCTTTGGACTTGAACTGCAGCATATGCTGCTCCGTGATCTCTAGCCTACCAACTTTGCTCTGCAGATTTCAGACTTGTCAGCCCCTGCAATTACATGAGCCAATTTCTTAAAATGAACTTCTCTTCGTATCTATCTATCCACATCCTATTTGTCCTGTTTCTCTGGAGAATGTTGACTGATATAACCTCTTAATTATTTTCATTTTCTAACATTTCCCATGACTTTGATGCCATATTAGATAGTAGCAGTAATTAGGACATCCGTGTCTTACTCACAATGGTAAAGGGGATGTGTCAAAAGTTTGTCCATTAAGTGTATTTGCTATATGTTTTGATACTTAACCTTTATCAAGTTAAGAAAGTGTCTTTGTATTCTTAATATGCTAGGTTTACTGACATTAAGGCATTATTGAATTCCCGGGGTAAAAACTTTATCATGATGGATTAAAAAATTTTTTTAATGTTTCATTTATTTTTTTGAGAAAGAGAGAGACACCATGAGCAAGGGAGGGTCAGGGAGAGAGGGAGACAGAGAATCTGAAGACAGGCTCCAGGCTCTGAGCTAGCCGTCAGCGCAGAGCCTGTCACAGGGCTCAAACCCACGAACGCGAGATCATGACCTGAGCTGATGTAGGACGCTTAACTGACTGAGCCACCTAGGCAGCCCTATTTCTTTATTTTTTGAGAGAGATAGAGCGGGGAAGGGGCAGAGACGGAGAGAGAGAATCCTAAGCAGGCTCTGCACTATCAGCTCGGAGCCCGGTGCGGAGCTTAAACTCACAAATCGGGAAATCATGACGTGAGCCGAAGTTGGACATTTAACAGACTCTGCCACCCAGGCTTCCCAGAATCACTTGATATGCTCGTTGTTGCAGCGGATCCCTGCTGTCACATGCTCGGATCTTCACCAGGCGATTTATAGCATGGGTGTTGCACGTTGCCTATCTCCGGTAAATGGGTCTTCCTTTGCCTGGATTGAGTATAGCCGATTTACCGACAGGAGGCTTATCCCACTGTCGCCATCCTCCCCCACGTCGCCAGATAAGCAGGCAGATGAGAAAACTGCTAAAGTGTACTACGGGTGCTCTGAGGTTTATTACAGGCAAGATGAGCCATAAGACGTGCCAGGTTTCTAACTGCCCAAAATGTGACACGCCATTCAACGTTTACAGCCAATCCTGCTGAACGACCAGCGGGAACATCCATCAAGAATAGTCTCAGCTGTCTCCACCCAGATAAATAAGTATGATGTCTGAATGCCATTCTGTCTGTAACTGTGTTCCACTTATTTTTACCCTATGAGTTAGTCTTGGCTAAGCTTGTGGGGTTAGATCAAGGGTGGGGTCTGTTGCTAGAATAATTAATGCCAGGGCCCTCTGAGCGCAGGTGGATCATGTGGCACTGTCCAGTTGACCAGTGGTAAAATCTCCCTCTTGGGGTACCTTGAGGAAGACAGACAAATAAAGGGCACCTGCCTGGCCCAGTCGGTTAAACGTCCAACTTCGGCTCAGGTCATGATCTTGTAGTTTGTGAGTTCTAGCCCCGCACCGGGCTCTGTGCTGACAGTGTGGAGGCTGCTGGGGATTCTCTGTCTCCCTCTCTCTCCGCCCCTCCCCCATTTGTGTGCATTGTGAGCTCTCTCTCTCTCAAAATAAAGAAACTTAAAGAAAACAAAAAGACAGACCAATAAAAATGTCTTCTTCAGAGTCATTGGTGTTGCTATTTCAGTGGCTCATGTGGCCTGCTCAAAGCTGTAAACGTGGAGGCAGGATCTTCTCAGTCACAGCGACTACATCCAGTACTTCACTTGGGTACTGCCTCGGGGGCCTACCCTAAAAAGGTTGTCATGGGCCGGGTTTCCTGGGGTAAGAATATGTTTCGGTTTTTAGTTTTTTTTTTTTTAAGTTTTTAATGTTTATTTTTGAGAGAGAGAGAGAGAGAGATAGCATGAGCAGGGGAGGGTCAGAGAGAGAGGGAGAAAGAGAATCCAAAGACAGGCTCCAGGTTCTGAGCTAGCGGTCAGCACAGAGCCCGATGCGGGACTCGAACCCACGAACTGCCAGATCATGACCTGAGCCGAAGTCAGATGCTTAACCGAGTAAGCCACCCAGGTGCCCTTTGTTTTTTAAAAGAAACTGCCAAACCATGTGCCTAAGTGGCTGTACCACTGTGCATCCCCTCCAGCAATTAGGGAGCATTCCTGTTGCTGAACATCGTCGCCCACACTTGGTGTTGTCAGTGTTACAGGTTTCGGTCATTTTAACAGGTGCGTATCTCATTGTTCTTTTGTTTGTGTTTCTCTGATGGCATATGATGTGAAGTAACCTTTCATAGGCTTACCCGCCATCTATTTTTCTTCTTTTGTGTGGTGTCTTTTAAGAGCTTTGGTCCATTTTTTTCAATCTCGTTGTTTGTGTTTTTATTATTGAGTTTAAAGTGTTTTTTGTAGGGGTGCCTGGGTGACTCAGTTGGTTAAGCCTCTGACTCTTGGTTTCAGCTCAGGTCATGATCTCACGGTTTGTGGGTCCGAGCCCTGGGTTGAGTTCTGCACTGACAGCTGTGGAGCCTGCTTGGGATTCTCTCTCCCTCTCTCTGCCCCTGCCCTGTCATTCTCTTGCTCTCTCAAAATAAATAAATAAACAAACAAAAAATAAAGTGTTCTTTTTATATTTTGGATAATATTTTTTTATTAAAGTGATTTTTTGTTTTCTTTTTGTTTTTTGTTTTTGTTTTGTTTTGAGAGAGATAGAGAGCAAGCCTCCCACTGTTAGTGAGGAGCCAGACACGCAACTCGAACTCATGAACTGTGAGATTATGACCTGTGTCAACACCAAGAGTCAGATGCTTAACTGAGCCACCCAGGCACCCGTAGTTTGGATACCAGTGTTTTGCAAACATTTTCTCCCAGTTTGTGGCTTGTCTGCTCATCTCCTACATTGTCGTTTGCAGAGCAGAAGTTTTTAATTGTATTGAAGTCTAGTTTATCAATGATTTCTTTCACGGGGCAGCTGGGTGGCTCAGTTGGTTGGCCATCTGACTCTTGATCTCAGCTCAGGTCATGATCTCATAGTTCTTGAGATCAAGCCCCGAGTCGGGCTCTGCGCTGACATCGTGGAGCCTGCTTGGGATTCTCTCTTGCTCCCTCTCTCTCTCTGCCCATCTTCCTGCCCCTCTCTCTGTAAAAAATAATAAATAAACATTAAAGAAAAATTATTTCTTTCATGGAATGTGCCTTTGGTGTTGCATCTAAAAAGTTAGTTACCGCCACATCGAAAGTCATCATAAGACTTTTCCATCACCCCAAACAGAAACTCAATAACCATTAAGCACTCTCTACTTCCCCTTCTCCTCAGCCCCTGGTAACCTCTGTCTTACCTTCTGTCTCTAGGAATTTGCCTATTTTAGACACATCATGGAAGTAGAATCACACAGCATTTGCCCTTTTACGTCTGCTTTATTTCACTTAGCATAATGTTTTCGAGATCAACCCATGTTTTAGCACGGACCAGAATTTCCTTCCTTTGTATAGCTGCGTAATATTCCATGGTGTGGATATAGCTCATTTGGTTTATCCATTCATCCATCGATGGACTCTTGGGTTGTTTTCACTTTGGGGCTATTGCAAATAATACTATAAACGCAGTTAGACAATGTTGGCACACTCTGCTTGAGTTCTTGCTTTTAATTCCTTTGGGTGTATATCTGGGGGTAGAATTGCTCAGTCATATGAATTCATTACTGTTTCAAGCCCTTTTGTACATGCTTTGCATTTCACGAGGAAAAGGAAAGAGAGATACAAGAAAAGAAAAAGGGGGCAGCAAGGATAGACAACTCTTTTGAATATTTTGCTCCTATCGGAAGGAGAGAAATGGGGCGGAAGCTGGGAGAGGAAGCGGGCTCAAGGGAAAGTTCTTTAAGGTGGAAGACACCAGAGATGACGGTATGCTAATGAGACTGATGGAGTTATGGGGGCCGATTAACACCACAGGAGAGAGAGGATAAGAGCCCCCTCCCTGTGTGGATGAAGGTGTCTGCTGTTGGCTTGAGGCAGGGGCAGGGGACAGTCCGTCCAAAGCACCCAGCAGACACTGCAGGGACTGTCTCTGGGTAGCTGTGGGGGTGGAGCCTCTGGAAGTCGTCTTCAGCCGGCTCGGTGAGCCAGGAGACAAGGCCATTGGCCTTGAGTGAGGATGGAGCAGGTGTTAGAGGAATGAGGGCATCACAGGAGGTAAGAAATTGTCACCAAGGAAAGTGGAGGGGTGGATGGACTGGGCAAACATGGGATGAGGTGTGGGCAGCATTTAGGGAGCAAATGAAATCCACGGTCGTTAACTTCACATTGGCCCAGTCAGCGTGCTTGGGGGCTTTCTTGCACATGCATGCAGGGCAGACTAGATGCTGAACTGGGTGTGAGCAGGGCTGTGGTTCTGTGTGGTGCACAGGGTGAGGTGGTAACAGGGTGGAGGGTTGTACCCCAGAGAGGTAGCAATCCTCAGTCGTGGCGTTCAGGCAGCCTAAGGTGGAAACAGAGGCCATCATGTGGGGGAGGGATGGTGGAAAGGCGGAGGGCTGGCGACACTGGAAGTATGGTGCAGTGGGAGTTTTGGGGGCATGAGCTGCAGAGTCAGGAGGCTGTAGTCAGAAAGAGGGACATGTGACACTGAGTTGGTAGTCAGAAAGAGGGGCATGTGACACTGAGTTGGGGGAGAAGGTGCCGTTTTGTTGGAGGAGTAAGGGACGGAAGGAGGCTGGGCCCCAGAGCAGTGGAGGAGTGGACATCAGAGAACAGAGAAGCTGGGCTGGTGGGAGATTCATCTATCGATAGATGGACCCAACTCCCTTCTGGATTAACGCCTGCTCCACTGATTTCCTTAATGCCATCAATAAGGGTCTAAAAGGGCGCTTGGCTGGCACAGTTGGTTAAGCATCAGACTCTTGATTTTGGTTCGGGTCATGATCTCACAGTTTATGAGTTCGAACCCCGAATCAGGCACTGTGCTACCAGCACACAGCCTGCTTGGGATTCTCTCTCTCTTCTCTCTTTCTGTCCCTCCCCTAATCATGCATGTGCTCTCTCCCTCTGTCTCTCAAAATAAATAAACGTAAAAAAATAAAGGTCAGTGCGCTGTTTCAAAGGGGACCATGCACCCCAATGTTTATAGCAGCACTATCAACAATAGCCAAAATATGGAAAGAGCCCAAATATCCATCAATGGATGAATGGATAAAGAAGATGGGGTATATATATATATATACACAATGGAATACAACTTGGCAATCAAAAAGAAAGAAATCTTCCCATTTGCAACTACGTGGATGGAACTAGAGGGTATTATGGTAAGTGAAATTAGTCAGACAAAGACAAATATCCTATGATTTCACTCATATGTGGAATTTAGGATCCAAAACAGATGAACATAAGGGAAGGGAAGCACAAATAATATAAAAACAGGGAGGGGACAAAACATAAGAGACTCTTTTTATTAAAAAAAATTTTTTTTACTGTTTATTCATTTTTGAAAGACAGAGAGAGACAGGGTGTGAGCAGGGGAGGGGCAGAGAGAGAGGGGGACACAGAATCCGAAGCAGGCTCCAGGCTCTGAGCTGTCAGCACAGAGCCTGATGCGGGGCTCGAACTCACAAACTGCAAGATCATGACCTGAGCTGAAGGCTGATGGATGCTCAGCAGACTAAGCTGCCCAGGTGTCCCCATAAGAGACTCTTAAATACAGAGAACAATCTGAGGGTTGCTGGAGGGGTTGCGGGTGGGGGGATGGGCTAAGTGGGTGAGGGGCATTGAGGAGGGCACTTGTTGGGATGAACACTGGGTGTTACACGCAGAGGATGAATCTCTGAATTCTACTCCTGAAATCATTCTTGCACTAGCTGCTAAATAACTGGGATGCAAATTAAAGAATAAATAAATAATTTTTTTATAAAACACAGAAAGCATTTTTATTTTTATTTATTTATTTTTAAAATAGTTTATTGTCAATTTGGTTTCCATACAACACCCAGTGCTCTTCCCCATAAGTGCCCTCTTCCATCACTACCACCTCTTTTCCCCCCTCCCCCTTCCCCTTCAGCCCTCAGTTCGTTTTCAGTATTCAATAGTCTCTCAAGTTTTGCATCCCTGTCTCTCCCCAACTCTCTTTCGCTCTTCCTCTCCCCCTGGTTCTCCATTAGGTTTCTCCTAAAATTTTTAAAAATTAAAAAAAAAATAAAGGCCCAGGGGAAGACCTGCATACTTTGCCCCTCCCCCAGCAGGAGTTCACAGGGAGCTGTGGGCCTGGAACAAAGGTCACCGGTCCCCCAGCCTTCTGCTGCACTCTGTTCATCTGGGATCTGGAGGGGCCATCAGGGTCACATACTTATTGAGCACCCACTAGCCAGGCCGCAAACAGCTTACGGTTTACTCACTATGTGCCTAGCAGGGCGCTGAACGGTTTACATTTCTCTCATTTAACCCTCTCAATACCTGTGAGGAAAGTACTGTTAATTGATCCATTTTACAACTGAGAAGATGAAGGCTCAGAGGACTGCAGCCCAGCTCTGCCCATTTCAGAATCTGAAACCTTAAACTTGCTGCCTCTTCGGGTGGGCCATCTGGAGTTGAACCAGATCCAGGCCTTGACCTCGGGCATGTAAACAAGTAATTGTAGAATTTACACTGTATCCTTTCTCTTGGGTGTCCCCGGGCCTCCTCTCCCTGTAGGGTGGGCCCAGACCCCACCGGCTCCCTTCCCCAGCAGCTGGGGGAACTGGGGTCCAGGGAGGCCGGGTCTGAAGGTTTGCTGGGCCTCTGGACTTTTTGTGCTATGCTCAGAACGATCTGGGTTATGCCGGGCTGATGGGGTCTCCCTCGCTGTGACTCCCACATCGGCTGCTCCGCCTGCTTTTTTTCCTCCTTTCTCCTTCAGCGGTTTTGCTCATTTCACGCCTGGCTTTTGTTGGACCTCCCTTGTCTCCCTGGGCCGTGAGCACTTCTGGTGCGCCCTGGGGGAGCACAGCACCAGGGCTGGGCAAGATGAGAGGCTGTCGTGAGGGTTATGAACAGGCATTTTTTTGAGCAGGGACCATAAATGCCCTCTGGGTGCCCATAGTCGACCAGAACCTCACCCCCAAACAGACACATCATTCATATCAACAAGCTAGAACATTCTCTGCTTGGCTAACACCTGGGGAGAAAGAAAAGGGCAATTTCTCGGGCAGGTTCCCCATTTAATTCATTCATTCATTCATTCGTCAAATACTTGTTGAGCATGTCTGTGCCTGGTTCCGCTCTGGGCAGCAATGAACAAACCAGACCGAATCCCCGGCATATGTTCCTTGGTCTCCTAAAGCATTTGTCTCCCTGCCTCCTTGTTTTATTTTTTATTTCAAATTAAAAAAAATTTTTTAATGTGTTTATTTATTATTGACACAGAGCGAGACAGAGTATGAGTGGGGGAGGGGCGCAGAGAGAGGGAGACACAGAATCTGTCAGCACAGAGCCCGATGCGGGGCTCGAACCCACGAACCGTGAGATCATGACCTGAACCGAAGTCGGAGGCGTAACCAACTAAGCCACCCAGGCGCCCTGTTTATTTGTTTGTTTGTTTATTTATTTATTTATTTATTTTTATTTATTTATTTTGAGCGGAAGGGGAGGGGCAGAGCGAGAGGGAGAGAGAATCCCAAGCAGGCTCCATACTCAGCACAGAGCTCGACAAGGAGCTCGATCCCACAAACCGTGAGACCATGACCTGAGCCAAAATCAAGAGTAACTTCAACGACTGAGCCACCCAGACGCCCCTTATTTCATTTTTTTTTAAAAGGCAGTGCTGACAAGTCTTCCATATACTTCAGTCCCCAACACCCAGCACGGGATCTGCTATTCAGAACGTGTGTTATAAACTTTAAATGAATGCCTCTTTGGAGGAATGAGTGTTCTCGGGTTCTGATATTAAAATGGTTAGTTCCATCCCAAGACGTCAGCTACCTTCGCTAAGGTCTCCCCATGTTGAAGGCAGTGTGCCCAAGAGAGACAGTAGCCAACTGTGCTTAGTGCATGGGTGACAGCTATCGGGCGCTGCAGGTCTGCGAGGGGGTAGGGTGCAAGGTCAAAGCAAAGGGGACTTTAGGGAAGCCTGGGGGGGGGGGGCGGGCCGCGCTTGCACACGGCACCAGAGAATCCGAAGGCACTGAATGGCTGGGGGAGGGTAGATCTTGGAGGAAGGTGATCACTATTAAAGAAAAAATTATTGCACTTGTTAAAGATGGTAAGGCAGACTTTAGGGGCTCCTGGGTGGCTCAGTCGGTTGGGCGGTTGACTCTTAATTTCAGCTCAGGTCATGATCTCACAGTTCCTGAATTCAAGCACCGCATCAGGACTCTGTCCTCACACTGAGGAGCCTGCTTTTGATCCTCTGTCTCCCTCTCTCTGCCCCTCCCCAACTTGTGCATGCGCCCTCTCTCTCTTGCAAGTAAATAAATGTTGAAAAGATACTAAGGCAGACTTTATTCTGGACCATCCAGATGTGCGCAGGGCCCATTGCAATGGGGTTTTTGCCCTGGGGGAGAGACATCACCTTGATTTCAAATACAACAGGACAGGTAGGGCTTTGTGGCCAAGGAGCAAGCTGGGAGTCACTGGAAGCGAAATGATCAAGAGAAAATATCAGAGGTAAAGGAGATTCTGGCCAAACACCAACTCAATGGGGTTTTTGCCAAAGGCAGGCCAGGGTGATGGAATATTGCAGGTGGTCAGAGGGGCTGAGAAATTTGATCAGATATCAAGGGTGGGGGGTGGGCTACACTGACTCATCGGGCTTCTTGCTAAAACTGAATCAACTGGGCAGCGCCACTGGGCCAAGGACAGAGCGCAAGGTTGAGACCTGGTCAAGTTTGGTCAAAGGAGATAGTCTTTGTCAGCACAAAGAAAGGCATTCATGGCGGCCACCCTCTGCTGGCCCTAAGAGGGGTGCCGGGAGGAAGATGCTGGCCGGGGACAGAGCTCAGGATTTTCCTCACAAGTCCTGGTCCTGCACTAACACCTGTCACCCCAGGAAAGACCGTGGGCTCTGGGGTTGACAGACTGGTTTCGCATCCAGTGCCATCACTGACTATGTGAACCTGGGCGAGCCATTCGGCTGCTCTGTGCCTCAATTTCCCCATTTGGCAAATGATGGCGCTGACCTCAGAGTGTTGTTCTTTTTTTTTTTTTAATTTTTTTTTTTTTTTTGAGAGAGAGAGAGAGTGTGTGAGCAGGCAAGGGGCAGAGAGAGGGAGACACAGAATCCAAAACAACAGCACAGAGCCCAACGCGGGGCTTGAACTCACAGACCTCGAGATCATGACCTGAGCCAAAGATGAGCCGAAGTCGGAGGCTTAACCAACTGAACCATCCAGGCGCTGTGCTCAGAGTGTTTGTTCTAAGGATCACTAGGGCAGTGGTTTCTCAGCAAGGTGGCCAGACCACCAGCACTACCTGAGAACTGGTTAGAAATGCAAATTCGTTGAGTACCCCAGACTTGCTCAGTCAGAAACCCAGCTGCTATAACAAGCCCCTGGGGGGTTCTGAAGCACTCAAGTTCCAGAAACACTGAGCTAGGTCAGGCCAGCACTGATACAAACCCCTTGTAGGTGAGAAGTTCTTCACCCCGGCCCACCCACCCCCGCCCCCCACCCTGATCACAGAACCAGGGGAGCGGATTTCAGGCCTGTGCCTGGGTGCGAGGTGGCCTCTCCTGGCCCCTTCCCAGACCAATTACATCAAGACTCCCTAGAGGTGGGAGAGGCTGGCGGCAGCCACTTTGAAAACTCCCCTGGTGATTCCGAGCACCGCCAGCCAGCCTGCAACCGAACCCTCTGGGGGGCTTGTTAAAGCACAGACAGACAGCGCCACCCCCGAGCACCTGAGTCCCTAGGTTTGGGGCAGGACCTGAGAATTTGCATTTCTAAGCTAGCTGCCAGGTGCCCAGGGGATTAGATGGGAATGGAGACTCACGGGAGACATGTGCAAGGCCTGGGGAGAAATCCCAGCTTCCTCCCTGCCCTGCACCCCTCCACTTCCCCCACCCCCTGCCAACTTTGCTTGCACATTCATCGTTTTCTTTACACTCCGTCAGCACCGGAAGGATGAGGTAGGTTGACATTTATGAAGGAGCTGAGCTGTGGCATGGGCCTCCCTCAGAGAGAGCAGAAATTATCTCCACCATCTCAGTAGAGCCCCAGGAAAATCAATCGGGAGGAGCCTCTGGGACTAGGGTCCCTCTGGTGGTGCATGGAACCTTCCAGATCCCCCACCACTGCCCTGGTCCTGGCCCCGGTCTCCCCCCACCCGGCATTTTCTCAGGAGCAGGTGCCTTCTTTTATTTTATTTCACCTGCTCCTGCTACCAAGCGCCCCTAGTGTGGAGGGGAATCGGGAGCCGGGATGCAGAGATGTCTTCTGTGGGGTTTTCCCGTGCTCTGAATTCATTCATTCATTCAACAAATATATATGGCCTCATGAGGTGGACAGGGAGCCTTACTTTGTTCACTGCTATAAACCCAGTGTCTGGCACACAGTAGGTGCTCAATAAATATTTGTTCAGTGATGAGGGGCCAACTATAGGCTCGTGCCACTACCAGGAAAGGAAGAGACAGCCCCTGCCCAGAGCGGGCTTGGGGAGAAAGATGCTTAACCAGTGACCCCAGGCTGTGACGGGCATGATAACAGCCTGGAGTCTGGGCGTATTTGGTCGAGGCTCCGTGCCTGGCTTTGGGGGTCCAGGAAAGGACTCCCAGGGCAAGGAGGTGTGTGTCTGCTGAAATCTGAAATATGAACAAACCAGTGGAAGAAGGACAGATGAAGAGCGCGGATTGTGCAACCACTCTGGAAGACTGATGGAATTGTACCCCTGAAATGTGAATGATACGGGGCACCTGGCAGGCTCAGTTGGTAGAGTCGGTGACTGTGATCTTGGGGTCATGAGTTCAAGCCCCATGTTGGGTGAAGGGCTTACATGAAAACACGAAGTGAATGATACACGTTAACATGGTTCAAATGGTGAATTTTATGTGACATGAGTTTTACTTCAACAAAATTTTTTAAGTTTATTTATTTTGAGAGAGGGAGAGAATCCCAAGAGGGCACTGCACTATCAGCACAGAGCCGAACGCGGGGCTCCATCTTGCAAACCATGAGATGAAGATCTGAGCTGAAATCAAACGTTGGACACCCAAAGGACTGAGCCACCCAGGTGCCCCTAAAAACAATTTTTCTAAATGCAATACACCTGCTGGCGTTTCCTTCGGTGAATGAGATAAAGCACTTCAGTGCACGTGAAGCCCATGTGCCTTTCTTCTTGTGTTCATGTCCGCCTCCACTGCAGACGTAACCACCAAATAGAACCTAGTGTCCATCGTTTCTCTACATCTTTATATTTGTACGACATAGCTGTGCACTGCTACATGCAACGCTGCGATGTGCATAAATCTCCCTGTTGTCCCACCGTCTGGCTGCTTCTGGGGCTCTTAGCTCAACGGTGTGTTTGCAAGGGTCCTCTGGTTGTCATGTGGGAACCCGCACCGAACCACTGTCCATGTTGTTTGGCTTGCATGGTATGAAGGCGCCCTATAAGGTCAATACTATTTTCTTTTTAATTTTTTTAATGTTTATGCATTTTTGAGAGAGAGTATAAGCAGGGGAGGGGCAGCGAGAGAGGGAGACACAGAATCTGAAGCAGGCTCCCTGCTCCGAGCTGTCAGCACAGAGCCCGACGTGGGGCTCGAACCCACAGCGGGATCATGACCTGAGTTGAAGTGGGATGCTTAACCGACTGAGCTACCCAGGGCCCCCATATTTTTAATGTTTATTTGTTTATTTTGAGAGAGAGAGAGCATGAGAGCATGCATGAGCTGGGGGAGGGGCCGAGAGAGAGGGAGAGAGAGAACCCCAGGCAGGCTCCACGCTGTCAGCACAGAGCCTGATGTTTGTACGTGTGTCTTAATGAATCAGTGGAACTCAGTGCTTTAATCACAATCAGAGGAGCCGGCCCACAGACGGGGACAGCTGGGCAGACATATGGGGCCACAGCAAAGGTAGATGAGGCCCTGTGCTGACCCCCGCGTCTCAGATGGGAGTAGGAGGGAATGGTGGAAAAGGCAGTGAGTGGCCCCTGCCACCCCAGGCGCGGCCGGAGCTGGTCGTCTTTCGGGGAAGCCCACCCTCCACGTTTCACCTGAGGGGGCTGGCCAATGGCTCCCATGGGTGCCACTAACTCAGTGCTGCACACCAACTCAGCCGCCTTGCCTCTCCCTTGGAGAATTTCTCTCCCTCCTTCCAACTACCCGCCAAAGTGGGCTTTCTGCAGTACGTGCCACACAGAAAGGCCTTTGCCAACAGAGAAAGTCAAAAGGCTTTGCCTGTCATTCAAGGCCCTGTCCAATTTGGCCACACCCACATTTCCTGACTCACCTTTCTCAGGCTCAGCCCTCAGGTGTACCTGGCCCTTGCTCCTGCCACCCCACTGCCCCACCCCCACCCCGGGTCCAAGGCCTTGCTGAGGGCTCCCTCATGCCAAGGGCTTTCCCACCATATCGTCACCAGCTTGTCACTGGCATTCTCTGAGTAGCTCAAAACCCTGTTAGTACCCAAGGGCCCCCATGCGGCCACCCAGCTTGGCACCCATAGGGTGTATTACCCGCCTCTCTTCTCTCCTTGAGCACTGCCTGCATGACAAGAAGTCCCACTGACCCTGTCACGGCTGCATCCCAGTGCGGTGCCCGGCACAGAGTGGGCGCCCAGGAAATATGTAACGGGTACTGTGGATTCTTCTCCTACAACGACCTTCGGAGGCAGGAACTGCACTTCCCATTCTATCAATGAAGACAGGGTGCTTCGAGAATTTGTTGCTCAGGGCAGCAGCCAGCCGGGTGCAGAGCGGGTCACCTGAGCCCTGATAAATAACCCCGCCTCTCCGGAGACTCACAAGAAAGTACCCGGAACGATCCCATGGTAGCATTTGCCAGCGGGTGGCCATAGCCATTTGCCAATGTAGCTGTGTCATATCTGGGGGGATTCTGAACTGTGTGTGCGTGGTGTGTCTGTGGTGTGGTGTGCAGATGTAGGTGTGTGCGAGCGTGTGTATGGTATGTGTGTGTATGTGTGTGGTGTGTGCGTACATGTGTGTTTGTGTATAGATGTGTGTGTGCATGTGTGTGGGTGTGCTCCCAAGATTTCCCTCTTTCCCCTTCACTACTTCACGGCTTCTGAGAATCATGGCTGAAGGTTTCTTTCTTCAAATCTTAAGGCAGTTGAAGAAATTCTCTCTGCCCTGAGGGAGCTTTTAGAAAGCCAGTGCAGGGGTGAAGCAGCAGGGACAGGCAGAGAGGAAAGAGAGGCCTCCCCATGCTACGGGCTGGGAGAGCTGGGCCCTCCAGGGAGAGGAAAGAGAAGCATGGGTGACTCAGAGCTGTGGGAGCAAGGCCTGTGTGGTCGTTTATTGTAGGTATCAACTTGGCTGGGCCGCTGGGTGCCCAGATATGTGGTCACATATTCTGGGCATTTCTGGGAGGCTGTTTCTAGATGATATGAACAGTTACATTGGTTAACTTTGAGTAAAGTACATTGTCCTCCCTAACATGGGTGGGCCTCATCTAATCAGTTGAAGGCCTGAGTAGAACAAAAAGTCTGGCCTTTACCAAACAAGAGAGAATTCTCCAGCAGGTGGACTTTGCACGAGCTCTTTCTGGTTCCACAGCAGACAGTCTTCAGACTGGAACAGCATCACTGGCTCTACCTGGGGCTGCAGCCTGCCGACCCACATTGTAGATTTTGGATGTATCTGCAGCCTCTATAATCTCATGATCCAATTCCTTATATTTTTTCTCTCCATATGTACACATCTTATTGGCTCTGTTTCTTTGGAGGAGCCCTGACTAATACAGCCTGCTGCCTGCCACAGCCATGTTGGGCGCCAGCATCCATGCCCCAGGGCAGGAGAGATGCCTTGTACCACAGGCAGCAGAAGAGAGCTCAAAACCTTGCCCTGAGCTACAGTTTCTGGGGCCTTGGAACCAGAGCAGCCCTCCCCGAACTATGAATCTGGGGTCCCTCCCTGAGCCCTCCCTCTTACTCCGTCACCTGCGGACTTGGCCTTCACACCCTCGAGCCTGGAGATCAAGCCCCCAGTTCTGCCCACCCTGCCAGGCCCACACGTCAGCAGGAGGCAGGGCTGTTCCCTGGGGCCTCGGGGCTAGCCCCCTCCTTACTGCCTGGGAGCATTTGGAGGCCTGGGAGGGCACTCTCTCCGGACACCCAGGGGCCCAGTCAGCCTCCATTTTAGCTGGTGTGGGCTGCCATCGCAAAACACCACAGACTGGGTGGCTGTGGGCTTGAACTCACGAACTGTGAGATCATAACCTGAGCCAAAGTGGGATGCTTAACCGACTGAGCCACCCAGGTGCCTCTGGAAACAGCTGCCAGAGGACTTCCTGTGTGCTCAGGACTGTACCAGGCATGAGGAGGTAAGAAGGAGGTCCAGCCAAGCCCGTGACACTTGCCTCGGGGGCCACTTCGGTACTCAGCATCTCTTTTCGTGATGAGATTCCTTTCTCTGGGTTTGATCCTCCTGGGCCAGAGCTCAAAGAACCCTCATGACCGAGGTATGACTGGGTAGCATTTGCCAGTGGGTGGCCATAGCATGATGCGTCTGTGGTGTGGTTCAGAACCCCACTATGGGCCCAGCCTGTCTCTCTCTGCCCATCCCCTGCTCATACTCACCACAACCCAGCCATGATTCTCAATGAAAGGGAAGGAGCACACCCACACATGCACACACACGCATCTCTATAAACACACGCATACACACACACCACACACATACCATACACACACCGCATCAGGGCCCTACCCTCATGAGCTCCATAAACGTTAGTTGCCTCCTTATAGGCGCTGTCTCCAGATGCAGGCACACTGGGGGTTACGGCTTCAACATCCGCGTCAAGAGGGACAGGGTTCAGCCCCTACGTCCCTTGCAGATGAACTCGCTCCCTTGAAGGCTTCTGTCTGGTCCCCGACTAATACAGGTAGGCTCCTAGAGAAACAGGAAATGCCTTGAAAGGCTATCTGGGGGGGGGGCGTCTGGGTGGCTCAGTCAGTTGAGCATCCAGCTTCGGCTCAGGTCATGATCCCAAGGTTCATGGGTTCGAGTCCTGCGTCGGGCTCTGTGCTGACAGCTAGCTCAGAGCCTGGAGCCTGTCTTCAGATTCTGTGTCTCCCTCTCTCTGACCCTCCCCTGCTCACACTGTCTCTCTCTCTCTCCTTCAAAAAATAAATAAAACATTAAAAAAAAAAAGAAAGGCTATCTGGGTACTTGATGCTAAAACCACTGGTAAAGGCACCAGCAAGCCCAGTCTGTCTTAGGTCTCACCCATGGCTGCCCCCATCGGTCACACTCTCAGGACCCACCCTGATTGGCAGGGAAATCATTGAGAGCACAGTCTGTGCTATGAGGGCCCAATGCAGGACTAGGGTTGGGGTTAGGTCTAGGTCAAGGGTATTTTTGTCAAGGGACTCAAAGTTCATATTAATTCAAGAGTGGGAGCGAAACTGTGTGTGTGTGTGTGTGTGTGTGTGTGTGTGTGAGAGAGAGAGAGAGAGAGAGAGAGGGAGGGAGGGAGAGAGAGAGAGAAGGAAAGACAGAGGGACATGGCCAGGAGAGCCAGAAGCCCAGGCTTGACCAGCTATCTTTGTCTGTAGCCTCAGGTCGCCTCCCTCTGTGGGCCTCAATTTCCTCTTCTGCAAAAAGAAGGCCTGGATTAGATCACCACCCCCCCCCCAAGCCTCTTCTAGCCCTGACATTCTGTGATTTTCTAATTTCCGTCAGACTCCAGGGGCCTGCAGACCCCATGCTAATGTGTATGAATAAAACATGGGCGCCCTAAAGCTTGAAATATCGCGCGTATTTGCTCTGGATTTGTTCTCACTTAGCTGTGTGGTAGGCAGCGTCCAGCTGGGGCCCCACAGCCTCCTGTTTGGATTGTCTGGGTGTGGCTGGGCTCCCTAAGGAGGTCAAGGGTGTGTGTGGCGGGAGCGGTCCAACCACCCCAGTGAGTGCTTCCCGGCCCCTTCCCCCCCTTGATCCTCAATCCTCCCCACACGCTTTGTTCTTCGGCCTCAACCCCAAACCCACCTGGCCGCTTGCCCTGCCCCCTGGCGCTTGCTTGTGTCCCTCGTTGTGCCCCAATGGGGACATTTCCCTTGGACGTCTGCCCTGGCACCTTCGAATGATGTGCGCCTCCCAAGAGCCACAATGAGAGACCAGACATCAGTTTTTTTCCCCTTATTTTTAAGTTTTCTATTTCTCCTTTTAAAAACATATTTAGTTTTGAGAGAGAGAGAGAGAGAGAACCAGCAGGGGAGGGGCAGAGAGAGAGAGAAGGGGACAGGATCCAAGATGGGCTCCATGCTGAAAGGAGAGAGCCTGACGCGGGGCTCTAACTCACAAACCACGAGATCGTGATCTAAGCCGAAGTCAGACGCTTAACCCATGGAGGCACCCAGGAGCCCCTAAGTTTTCTTTTTAAATTATTCTTTGAGAGCAGTTTTAGCAGTGCAGAAAAAGTGCACAAAAACCACAGAGAGGGCCCACACCCCTCCTCATCCCCTCCCCCACCGGCCCCCTATTATTAATGTCTGGCCTCTGTGCCGCACTCTTGTTACAACGGACAGCCAAAATTGGTACGTTGTAATTTAGCCAAGTTTGGGGTTTCCATTAGCGTTCACTCCTTGTGTTGGCCGGTTCCATGGGTTTTGCCAAATGCATCGTGTTGAGTACCCACCATTACAGTTCCATACGGAACAATTTCTGTGCCCTAAATATCCCACTGTGCTCCATCTATGGATTCCCCGCCTTCTTCCCTTCCTCCACCCCGGACAGCCACTGGTCTTTTTACTGTCTCCACAGGTTTGTTTTTTCCAGAACGTCACCGTAGTTGGATTCCTACTGTTTGTAGCCTTGTCAGATTGGCTGCTTTCACTTAATAACACGTGTTTAAGGTTCCTCCGTGTCCTTTTACGGCTTGGTAGTTCATTGTCCGGATGGACCATTCCATAGGTAACATATGTGATGGATGGATTGGTGGAAAAGACCAGAAGTATGAGATGAAAGGCAACTCTCCAAACATAAAGTCCGTAAGAAATCTGGATTTCAGGACAGTTCTAGGTAATGGACAGAGCATGTCCAACAAGCAACATCTGACATTCTGAGAGTTGAATGTACAGTATGCGCTGTGAGGCAAATGACTTTTCTTTTACCTTTTTAAAAAATGTTTATTCATTTTTGAGAGACAGAGAGAGACAGAGTGCGAGCAGGGAAAGGGCAGAGAGAGAGACGGAAGCACAAAATCCGAAGCAGGCTCCAGGTTCTGAGCTGTCAGCACAGAGCCCAACGCGGGGCTCGAACCCACTAACTGCGAGATCATCACCTGAGCTGAAGTGGGACGCTCAACCGACTGAGCCACCCAGGCGCCCCACAAATTACTGTTATTATTACAGAACACATCTTTCTTAAATAATTGCATTTAACATAGGATTCAATTAACAATTTTTCTACAACAGTTGAGGCACACATTGACACTAGAAATTAGCTGTAACGATAGTAGATATTGTGAAAACAGGGACACTTTGGAGAGTAAAGGGGGGGTGCTATTAATAATTATGCCCAGACAACAGGTGTAAGCCAGGACTATCCCAGATAATATATAGTCTATTTATAACTCGTCTCTGTCTGCTTAAAATAGCAGAGGGAACACAGGATATTTTTGTGTTTCTCCTAAAATATTAGAGGGTGTGTCAGCTAAGATTACACTAGCAGCAGTAACACAAGTCGTGGACTTCAGTTTATTTTGCACTCACATAAGCTCCTAAGCACACCTTGCTGATTGGCGGGCAGTGGTGGGAGGTGGCTGGGTGTGGGGGCTCCACTCCATGTCGACATTCAGGGACTCAGGCACATGGAGCTTTCGCCATCTTCCACATGTGGCGTTCAAGTAAGGTGGCCAATCGTCTCTGTCTGGGAGTAGAGGGTTTCCTAGGTGGCAGACTCAGTGCTAAAACTGGGGCAATTTCTGGCAGATTGGGGACAGTTGGTCATCTATTTCCAAGGTTGCCCAGATTGTCCTGGGAGGAGGAGGAGGAGGAGGAGGAGGAGGAAGTGGAGGAGGAGGAGGGGGTAGGAGGAGAAGGAGGAGAGAGAGAGAGACAGAGAGCGAGAGAGAGAGAGAGCAAGCACATGGGATGGCAGGCTTTTCTGGGCTAGGCCAGTCATCACTTCTGCCTACTTTCTTTTGGCCGGAACAGTCACATGGCTACACTTAGCTGCAAAGGAGACTGGGAAATGTAGTCCAGCTGTGCGCCATGGCTAGAAGAAATGAGTTTGGTGGCAGGCTACTCCTGGGCCCTGGGACTGAGATGGACTTTGATCATAGCTGGCAAGTGTCTGGGAGGGCCTGGTGCCCGCCCCTCCTTTCAGAATCTGTCTCATTTGCTGAGCAGTCAATGGTGTTCAACTCACGGGTGTCCATATGGCCCAGGCCTCTGTCGGTGGATGGTCTTGAACACTCTGGGGTTCAGGGAAGGTTGGCAGCTTGGCATTGTGGAGAATGCACCGACCAGCCACAGGAACCCCCTAAAGGGGAATCCGATTGGGAGCAGGGAGGGGCCACCTTAGGGGGTCTGGTTGTGCTGCAGATGGAAATCTTGTGGTCTTCGAGGTTGATACGTTCCTGCGCCCACGTTGAATATGCAGCAGTATAATTCATCTTCAACATGACTGCTTTTTCTGGGCCCAAATGGTCAGCAGGGCGTTTGGTGCAGCTGAGCACCTCTGCGGCTACATTCTTTCCAAACCGTAGGACTCCTGGCGTCCCTGAGAAGTGGGCGAGGGCTGTGAGTCCCAGGCTGGGGCAAGTGACCATTGGCAGGGTGATGACACATGCTCGACTTGTGCAGGTTCTGTCCTCACCTGGGTCCCCTTGATGTAGCCAGGGACGGGGTGTGGGACCTGTTCAGGTGCCCGACTCCAGGGCCCCTCTGCCTGGCTCTGCAGATGGTGCCAGAAGCAGGGAAGCAAACGAGGCTGCTTTTCCTCATTTCCCTGTCTGGATGCCTCCCAGTAAGGCTGAGGGGTGATGTAGGAGAGCATCAAGATGAGCACCCAGGGTCAGGGAGGGGCCCCTGGGTGCCTCAGTCGGTTAAGTGTCCAACTTCAGCTTAGGTCATGATCTCATGGTTTGTGAGTTCAAGCCCCACATCAGGCTCTGTGCTGGCAGTACAGAGCCTGCTGAGGATCTTCTGTCTCCTCTCTCTTTCTCTGCCCCTTCCCTGCTCATGCTCTCTTTTTGAAAAATAAATAAGACATTAAAAATAAATGACTATCCAGGGCAATACTAGCTAGACGGACCCTGGTGTCTGCAGCCCCCACTCAAGGGACCAGAGGTTGTCTTGAACTCTGTTTCTTGCCTCTTCCAGCTCCCAGTGGCTGCAGCTTCCTTCACTCCAGTCCCTGCCTCTGTAATCTCCCTCTGCCTCCTCCTCCTCCTTCTTCTTCTTTTATCTTCAATGTTTATTTATTTTTGAGAGACAGAGAGAGAGGGAGCATGAGTGGGGGAGAGGCAGAGAGAGAGGGAGACACAGAATCTGAAGCAGGCTCCAGGCTCTGAGCTGTCAGCACAGAGCCCGACGCGGGGCTCGAACCCACAAACTGTGAGTCATGATCTGAATCAAAGTTGGATGCTTAACCAGCTGAGCCATTCAGGCACCCTTGACTTTCCCTTCTTACAAGGATGCCTGTTATAAGGATGCATTTTCTAGGTCCATCCATGTAATCCGGAATAATCTCTTCATCTCCAAACCACTTAATAATTTCTGAAAGGACTTTTGGCCATATAAGGTAAGATGCCAGGGGCTAGGCTATTGATATCCTTTTTTTTTTTTTTTTTTTTTGAGGAGTGGCATTATTCAGCCTCCCACAGCTGCTTTGGCACAAACTCCTTCAAATGCTGTTAGAGATTTTCTGGATACATATCATGGTAGGAGGGGGATGGGAAGGAGAGTGCCTGCTCCATGCCTCATGCTCCTGGTCTCATTGAACTCTTCCAGGGCCCTTTGAGAGGGTATTATTAATTCCACTTGACAGTGTGAGACTCAGAGAGGTTCAGTGACTTACCTATGTAACACAGTGGGTGCAAGATGAAACTGGATTTAAGTAGGACCGTTTGACTCCAGACCTCGTGTTCCTCCATTGAAACGCAGAAAATTCTGCAAGGGCTGGACTGAGTTGGAACGCAGATGACCAAGCACGGTGATCTTCCCCACGTAGGAGAGTCTGCCCTTTTTGCCTGTGCGATACTGTGATTTATAATAAGAAATATGTATTTGTTCTTCTTCCCAGTTCAGAACTCCTAAATCCCTTGGGATTTCAAGAGCCTTTTGTGATGCTAATGAGGTGACTTTTTGGACCCTCTACCTGAGGATGGGGGCTGGTTGCCAGGGGAACCAGCCTTGAATAGAGGGTTGGAAATTTCAGTCCCAGCCCCCAACCTTTGAGGAGTGGAGGGGACTGGAGATGGAGTTCAATCACCAATGGCCAGAGATTTAATCAATCATGCCTCTGGAATGCAGCCTCCCAGAAACCCCCAAAAGGACGGTGCTCAGAAAGCTTCAGGGTTGGTGAGCACGTGGAGATGTGGGGAGAGTGGCGGGTCTGTTTTCCCTACCCTGGGCATCTCTTCCATCGGGCTGCTCCTGAGTTCCATCCTTTCATAATAAACCGGTGATCCTGTAAGGGAAATGTTTCCCTGAGTTCTGGGAGCCACCTCGGAGGAGGAAGTCACGGGAACTTCCAATTTGTAGCCAGTTGGTAAGAAGCAAGTGTCATCTGAAGTGGGAGGGGAGGAAGCTTGTAGGCCTGAGCCCCTGTGGAACCTGATGCGGTCTCAACTGACTGAGCCACCCAGGTCGCCCGGGGCTAGACAGTGTCAGAACTGAGTGGAATTATAGGACACCCAGCTGGTGTCCAGATGTATGGGGAAGCCTCCCTCCAACACACACGCATTGGAAATTGGGTCCAGGAACCCAACGAAGACTGTCTCTGGGATCAGCCTTTGGCTTTGAGCTAACATAGCCTGACGGTGGCTCTAACACCTCCTTTCAGTGCGCCCTTTTCACTAAGATTGTCTCCTGGTTTTCTTTTCCTTTCTTTTCTTTTTCTTTTCCTCTTCCTTTCCTTTTCTTTTTTTTTTTAATGTTTATTTTTGAGAGAGAGAGAGAGAAAGAGAGAGAGAGCGAGAGAGAGAGAGAGAGAGAGACAGAGGGTGATCGGGGGAGGTGCAGAGAGAGAGAGAGGGAGACACAGATCAGAAGCAGGCTCCAGGCTCTGAGCTGTCAGTACAGAGCCCGATGCGGGGCTTGAACTCAGAAAATGTGAACTGAAGTTGGATACTCAACCAACTGAGCCACCCAGGTACGCCCCTTTTCTTTTTTTTTTTTTAATGTTTATATTTTTGAGAGAGAGAGTGTGCATATGCGCACAGGCAGGGGAGGGGCAGAGAGAGGCGAGGACAGAGGATCTGAAGCAGACTCCAGGCTCCACACTAACAGCACAGAGCCCCATGTGGGGCTTGAACTCATGAACCACAGGATCATGACCTGAGCTGAAGTTGGATGCTTAACAGCTGAGCCACTGAGGTGCCCCTTGTCTCTTGGTTTTCACAGATACTTCTCTAGTCCTCTATCCCCTCATTTCTGTCTCTTTCCTTCATCTCCAGCCTGGATCAAACCATTGCCTCTTTTCACCCCTAGTGTTTTGGAAAGTTCCTTCTCTCTTTACCACTGTGTATTTGGTACACTTTTTCACCCACAGGAAAATTGGCAAAAGCTCCTAATAGTCAATATAAGTAAGTCAGTAGATGCTTGCGTAGGGGCGTCCTTCACGTGAGGAGACACATTTCGGAAGCTTCTTTACTAGGCCGGTGCTTCAGATGTGAGGCTGGTGGGGGCGAGGGATGAGTTTTACTTCCTTGTTTCCCTCTTGACTTCCTTTACAGGGAATCAATTCTTACTGGTTTTTTGTGTTTGGGGTTTTTTTTTTAATTGTTTTTTTAATTTTGCTTTTTTTATTTTGAGAGAGAGAGAGAGAGAGAGAGAGACAGAGAGCGTGAGCCAGGGAGAGGGAGAGGGAAAGAGAAAGAACCCTAAGCAAGCTCCATGCTCAGTGTGGAGCCCAATGCAGAGCTCGATCTCATGACCTTGGGACCGTGACCTGCACCAAAATCAGGAGCTGGACGCTCGACTGACTGATCGACCCAGGTGGCCCTCTTTTTTAGAGCAGTGAATAAATAAATCTAAACCATCTATCACTCTTCTTTTTTGATGAGGACTGAGGATGGAGAAGCAAGCTTAATCTTGCATTTTAGCATTTGTGGCCTTTTGGGCAAAGAGATTAGCAGTTGCTAGAACATACAGGTGATGACGAGCTATGTGTGAGCACACAAGTGCACGTATCGCACACATGCACACACCCATGTATACTTTGGCTGACTGAAAGATCCTGTGCAGATCTATAAGCCACACCTTTAGTCTGATCTTTAAAAACATTTTTTTAAGTTTATTTACTTGAGAGAGAGAGAGAGAGAGAGCACGCAAGTGAGGAAGGGGCAGAGAGAAAGAGAGAGAGAGAGAGAGAGAGAGAAAATCCCAGGCAGGCTCCACATCACCAGCATAGAGCCTAATGTGGGGCTCAAACTCATGAATCATGAAATCATGACCTGAGCTGACGCTTAACCCCCTGAGCCACCCAGGAGCCCCTTATCTTTACTTTGAGTCATTTTGCAACTCAGAGGACTTTCCCTTCCCATCACTTACTATTTGAAAAAAAAAAAATGACTGATTATTTTGTCCTACATGACATCCATCACTATCTTATCAACCGCTGATATCATATTCCTCACTTCCTTCTGCCTGACCTCATAGTTTAGGTTTTTATTTCGGCAAACCCTTATTTCCAATACCATAGAGTAGACTATGCTGCAGAAACAAATTCGCCCCCAAATCTCAGTGGCTTGAGCAAACAAAGGTTTATATGTTGCAAAATCCAGTATGAGTTGGGCAGGGCTGTGTCTAGGATCTCAGATGTTTCTATTTTGCCGTCTTTTGATATGGCCTCTCTGGCTGTTGCTGAATGTGATTGCACACGATGTTTTTATTTTATTTTATTTTTTTATGTTTTCATTTTGTTTTTTAGAGAGTGACAGTGTGCGAGCAGGAGAGGGGCAGAGAGAGGGGGAGACAGGATCTGAAGCTGGTTCTAGGCTCTGAGCTGTCAGTGCAGAGCCTGACACAGACTGAACTCATGGACTGCGAGATGATGACCTGAGCCAAAGTCGGATGCCCAACCGACTAAGCCACCCAGACGCCGTGCACAAGATGTTTTTAATGACAAAGTCTGGGAGAAGTGCTTCGCATTATTTCCACTTACATCCCCTTGGCGAGAATCCTATCACATGACCTCAGTTTAACTTCAAGGGAGGCTGGGAAACGTACTCTTTCTGTGACTCCAGAAAGAAGAAAATGAAACAGGAGTTGGTGAATATATAAGGTTATTTCTTCTAGAACTGACCCATGAATTCAATGAAGTCGCAGGATATAAAATCAATGCATAGAAATCAGTTGTGTTTTTATACACCAATAATGAAGCAACCGAAAGAGAAATCAAGGAATCAATCTCATTTACAATTGCACCAAAACCTATAAAATACCTTGGAATAAACCTAACCAAAGCTGTGGAAAATCTATGCACTGAAACTATAGAAAGCTTATGAAAAAAATTGAAGAAGATTCAAAAAATGGAAAAATATTCCATGCCCATCAATTGGAAGAAGAAATACTGTTGAAATGTCGATACTACCCAAAGCAATCTATATATTCCATGCAATTCCCATCAAAATAACACCGGTGTTGCCGGGCGCGGTGGCGCGCGCCTGTAGTCCCAGCTACTCGGGAGGCTGAGGCAGGAGGGTCGCTTGAGCCCAGGAGTTCTGGGCTGTAGTGCGCTATGCCGATCGGGTGTTCGCACTAAGTTCGGCATCAATATGGTGACCTCCCGGGAGCGGGGTCCACCAGTTTGCCTAAGGAGGGGTGAACCGGCCCAGGTCGGAAACGGAGCAGGTCAAAATAACACCGGTGTTCCTCACAGAGCTGAAACAAACGGTCCTAAAATTTGGACAGAACCAGAAAAGACTCTGAATAGCCAAAGCAATCTTGGAAAATAAACCAAAGCTTGAGGCATCACAATCCCGGACTTCAAGCTCTACTACAAAGCTGGATTCATCAAGACAGTATGGTACTGGCACAGAAAAACATACACTCAGATCAATGGAACAGAAGAGAGCCCAGAAATGGACCCACAAACATATGGCCAACTATATGATCTTTGACAGGAAAGAATATCCTGTGGAGTAAAGACAGTCTCTTCAGCAAATAATGCTGGGAAAACTGGACAGCGACATGCAGAAAAATGAACCTAGACCATTTTCTTACACCATACACAAAAATAAACTCAAAATGAATGAAAGACTTAAATGTAAGACAGGAAGCCATCAAAATCTTATAGGAGAAAGCAGGCAATAACCTCTTTGACCTCGGCTTCAGCAACTTCTTACGCAACACGTCTCTGGAGGCAAGGGAAACAAAAACAAAAATGAACTACTGGGACCTCATCAAAATAAAAAGCTTCTGCACAGCGAAGGAAACTATCAGCAAAACTAAAAGGCAACCAATGGAATGGGAAAACATATTTGTAAATGACATATAAGATAAGGGTTAGTATCCAAAATCTATAAAGAACTTAAGCTCAGCACCCAAAAACCACAAATAATCCAGTGAAGAAATGGGCAAAAGACATGAATAGACACATTTCCAGAGAAAATATCCAGATGACTAACAGACACATGAAAAAATGCTCAACATCACTCATCGTCGGGGAAGTACAAATCAAAACCACAGTGAGTTACCACCTCACACCCGTCAGAGTGGCTAACATTAACAACTCAGGCAACAACAGATATTGGCGAGGATGCGGAGAAAGAGGAACCGTTGTGCACTGCTGATGGGAATGCAAACTGGTGCAGCCACTCTGGAAAACAGTATGGAGGCTCCTCAAAAAATTAAAAAGAGAACTACCCTACAACCCAGCAATCGCACTACTAGGTAATTATCCAAGGGATACAGGTGTGCTGTTTCCAAGGGGCACATGCACCCCGATGTTTATAACAGCACTATTGACAATAGCCAAAGTATGGAAAGAGCCCAAATATCCATCGACGGATGAATGGATAAAGAAGGTGGGGTATATATATACAATGGAATACCACTTGGCAATCAAAAAGAATGAAATCTTGCCATTTGCAACTAGAGGGATGGAACTAGAGGGTATTATGCTAAGTGAAATTAGACAGTCAGAGAAAGACAAATATCATGTGGCTTCACTCATATGTGGAATTTAAGATACAAAACAGATGAACATAAGGGAAGAGAAGCAAAAATATAAAAACAGGAAGGGGGACAAAACATTAGAGACTCTTTAATATAGAGAACCATCTGAGGGTTGCTGGAGCGATTGTGAGTGGGGGGATGGGCTAAATGGGCGGGGCGGCATTAAGGAGGACACTTGTTGGGATGAGCACTGGGTGTGACACGTACAGGATGAATCACTGGATTCCACTCCTGAAATCATTATTGCACTAGCTGCTAACTAAGTGGGATGTAAATTAAAAAATTAAAAAATACCTTTTCAGGGCTCTCCATTCCTGTCAACGGACAGGGCTCTGTCCCTGTCAAGTGTCTAATGCTCTCTCACTTATCCCCTATGTCACATGCCTCTCCAGATTTCATTTGCACTAAGGAATGTAAATGGCTGATAATGGCCTAAAACACGACCCTTCTTATATATGTGTTAAAGCACATTTTAAGCTTTTGTCTGGAGGGTTAATGCTATGATGTGGGAATCTCAGGCATGAATAGGCGAGTGGGAGAAATATTTTTAGGGTTTCTGAAATGACAGACCAGGCAGGTCTTCTGTACCTTTTTTTTGGTGTGCCGTTTTGTCCTGTCAGGGGAACATTAGTGTGAGATATTTTGGAGTCAAGAGACATGAGGCTAACAGTATGAGTGGCCATGTTGTTAGATGTGACCAGACCATTAAAGCATGCTTTTCATCTGACTGTCTAGAGGTATTGATGTGAAGCAGGGAGAAATTATTGTCCACTCCAGCTGAGATGGAATCAGCTTTCAAATCACCCATCTGCCATCCCTCCCCCGCTCCCTCCCCTCTACAGAATGAAAGAGGCTCAATCCACAGTGGGCCTGTCATGAGCCTCAAGAGGGAACAGGTGCCAGGGTTTCCCTGAGGTTCTGGGGAGTCTGAGGTCTCTTGTGTTCTCACCATCAGACTCTGGCCCACCCATGGCTGGCTTTGCTCCCCCTGGCTCCAGCCGGGAGGAGTAGGAAAAAAAAAAAACAACTCCTTCTGAGCACCTCCTTCATTGCTGCATCCATCCCCCAACACACACGCCAGCCCTTTGGTGACTTTACACGGTGACCACCTAGATAGACTGGAACTACATTTCCCAGAATTCCCTTCCCCGCAGGGTTCCAGGTGAGGGCTGGGCGCAGGAGAAATTTGCGTGGCATTTGGAAGGCAGAGGTGATGCTGCAGCTGCTTTTAGTTAGCCAGCCTCCCTCTGCTGGCTCACCCTTTGGGCCTTAGGGTACAGCCAGGCCCATGGCTACTTTAGCCTTTTCTGGATCATCTCCTTTGACGTCTCCAGGTCCTGGGGCAGGGTGCCCGCTCTTCTCGCAGACGACCCATGCCTTAGGGGTTAGAGGCAGTGAAATGTGGACTGTGGCCTGTCTCCGCTCTCCCCCACACCAGCCTCCAAGATGCCCCCAGTGAGTCTTGCCTTCTGGTCCTTTCTTCTACATTGTACTGAGTTAATGTGTGGCCAACGCAAGTAGGATAATAACAATGGGATGCCACTTATGAATTAGGTTTTATTTATTTATTTATTTATTTATTTTATTTTTGAGAGAGAGAGCATCTGCATAAGCAAGCAGAGGAGGGGCAGAAAGGGGGAGGAAGAATCCGTTGTTGTTGCTTTTTTTCATTTTTATTTCGTATACTTTTAAAAGTTTATTTATTTATTTTTGGGAGAGAGAAAGGGAGAGCAGGGAAGGGGAGAGAGGTGGGGGGACAGAGGATCCAAAGCAGGCTCTGTGCTGACAGCAGACAGCCCAATCCAGGGCTCGAACTCATAAACCATGAGATCATGACTGGACCTTAAGTTGGATGCTTAGTGGACTGAGCCACTCAAGAGCACCAAGGGAGAAAGAATCTTAATCAGGCTCCACACTCAGCGAGGAGCCCCACGTGGGGCTTAATCTCACGACCTGTGATCACTACCTGAGCCGGACATCAAGAGTCAGACACTTGGGGCGCCTGGGTGGCTCAGTCCGTTAAGCGTCCGGCTTCCGGCTTCAGCTCAGGTCATGATCTCATGGTTTGTGGGTTTGAGTCCTGCATCAGGCTTTGCGCTGACAGCTCAGAGCCTGGAGCCTACTTTGGATTCTGTATCTCTCTCTCTCTCTCTCTGACCCTCCCCTGCTCACACTGTCTCTCTCTGTCTCTGAAAAATAAATAAAAAACATAAAAAAAATTTTTTTAAAGTCAGACACTTAACCAATGGAGCCACCCAGGCACCCCTGAATTAGGTTATAAAGCACGCTGTTGCACATTCCATCTTAGACTGTCTTCTCTCTTTCTGAGATCACTTGTCCGGAGGACTCCTACAGAGAGGCCCATGTGGTAAGAACTGGAGGCCTTGGCCCCCAGCCGGCAAGGCACTTGAGGTCACCCAGCAGCAGATATGCGAGCGAGCCATCGTGGAAGCAGGAGTTTCAACCCCGTTTATGCTGTCAGTGACCACAGGCTGACACCTTGACTGCAAGCCCATGACAGATCCTGAACCAGAGCCGCTCAACTCAGCCCCTCCATTCCTGACCCTCAGAAGCTGCGAGACAATAAATTGTCTTTCAAGTCAGCATGTTTTTGTCATGATTTGTTACCCAGCAATAGGTAACTGCTACAATGTGCACTGTTTTCATCCCAACTGCTGGGCCTGCTGCCCTCCGGCCCTCAGGCTCTCAGGCCCTTCAGCCTTCCCTCAGACGCAGGTCACCAGTCTTAGGGCCGCTTAATCAGCTCCCACAATCATCAGGCCCAATCCCACAATAAACCCTTATTTTGTTTCACTCACAGTAGTTCTGCTTCCTCGACCAAACCATATCTGAAACCACAAGAGGCTGAAAGGAGAGATTCCTCAGATCTCTCATCATTGGTTTTCCCTACCACACTGGTCTCAACTTTTGATCACAACCTAATAGCTTAAAAACATACCAATGCCTGGATCCTATCTCCTGAAATTCTGATTTAATTGGTCTGTGGCCTGTGCTATGGCCTGGGCATTGGGATCTTAACGCCTGGGTGACTCAGTCCGTTAAGCGTCCGACTCTTGATTTCAGCTCAGGTCATGGTCTCACAGTTCCTGGGTTCAAGCCCCGCATCAGGCTCCGTGCTGACGGTGTGGAGCCTGCTTGGGATTCTTTTTCTCCCCTCTCTCTCTGCCCCCCCACTCTTCAAAAAATAAATATATAAACTTAAAACATATATATACAATATTAAGAAACTGTGCAGGTGGCGTTGAGAGCCACCAGTCCAATCTGGCTCACTCTACCAGTCCTGCTTCTCGAGCCTTCCTTGGGCTGGTACATGGGCACCCCATCTAGGCACCCATGGGAACTTTTAATTGGCGACTCCTGATGCCTAGAGGTGGGGACCACAGGAAATCTGCTCGCTGGTGGTTGTAGCTACAGCAAGACTGAGTTCCCAGGGTGGCAGGGCAATGTGGCGATTCCATCCCCACTGCCATCCGTGCTGTGAGAATTACCCAACAGCTTCTTGACTGCCTTTCTTTGTGCTTAGATTATGGGATCTTTAGAGTCTATTCCAATGCTATGAGTCTGGATCAGGCAACTCAATTTCACATTAACTCCCCGAGTGACCTTAAGGGTACCCAGCCCCTCTCTGGGCCTCAGTTTCCCCATCTGTCAAGGGACGGGCAGTGCAAGATGAGCTCCAGACCCTTTGTCTTGGGTTGGGTTGCCTGGAGACAGGCTCTGAGATGGAGATCTGTGCAGATGGTTTCTGAGGGGGTGCCTCTAGGGTCAGCATCTGTAAGAGACGTAGGGAAGCAGGATTGAGTAGAGGGGCGGAACTGTGATGCTCCCATGATCCCCTGGGAGTCTTCGAACTGGTATGGCCCTTCCAGAGTTGAGGGGAGGGGATGAGCCTTTGTATGATGGGGGAAGATAGGATTGAGTGGGCAGAGAGGGCAAGGTTAGGACTGAGATCGTTGGGTGGAGGAAAAACCCCTATTTTGGAACAATGCTGGGAGTATCTGACCACAGCAAACCCCCTCGGGCATAAGGTTCCTCTTATGATTTTAACAGACACCACCTACTGTCCCTCAGGTTTCCCTTAGGCATTTGACCAAAGACCTCACTATGGCCACAGACCACCCCTCATACAATGGGAATGGGCCAATCAGGAACAGACAACCCAGCACCCGAAGCTATCAAGCCAATAAGGGTAGGACCTGAGAAGGAACTAGGGGAAAGGGAAGGGGGAGGGCTGACCAGACCCTTATGAAACAAGGACCCTCCCTTAATGTCCCCTCTCTGTAAAGAGAGCTTTCCTACTATTCTTCCTTTCTAATCTTATATGCTAATAAACTTTTGCCTGCTGCTCATTTTGTGTCCACCTCTTCATTCTTGGAAGCGTCGAGACAACGAATCCCTGGTATTGTGGTAAAAAATCCTGCAACATTGGCACCCCACTGGCCGGTCATGGACTGTGGTCTCCGCCAGGGAGAAGAGCATGACTTTGAGTGAGGCAGCTCTCTCTGGCACTTTCTGGAGAAGGAATCAGTTGAGAGCTGTCAGCAGCTGACACCCCGGTAGCTGGAGGAATGAGTCCCATGGTCTTGAGGCGGGGGTGGGGGGGCGTGATGGGATCTGAACCATGTGCCCCACTGAGTGCCACGCCCTGCCCGCTCAGAGAGTCCATTATCACAGCCCTCTGATAGGGTGACCTGTGAAGAAAGGGCTGGATTTCTTACTCCCTTTGGCAGGCATGACATCAGACACCCCAGGAGAGTAGCTGGAAAGTTCCAGGAGACCACAGGCTTGATTAAAGCACAAGAACTCTCCTTAAAACCTCTTGCATCATTAGCAGAGGGAGAGTCAGAGCGAGGTGTAATGTCAATTTACTCTAAAGAAGCATGGCCCCCGGGAAAAATTAAAAGCCACTCCTGGAGGAAGGAGTGGCTTCCAGAAGGAAAGTCTCCCAGGTGTCACACTCAACTCCTAGGAGCTTGGAAGATAACAGAGCTGCAAGGGACTGCGGTCGCCATGGTAATGGCGTCTTGATTCCAACCGAATGAAGCTACTGGCTGGCCTGTCAATCACACAGCGGCTGGATTTTCAATGTGGACTAGTCTCAAGCCAGCTGAGGCAGGTGGTGGGGGCGGGGGTGGGGGGCGGGGGGGGGGGGAAGGATGGCCCTTGTGTGCACACAGCAGGCCTGTGGGAGTGTTGACATTCAGGTGTGTGTCTTTGTGTGTATGACTATAAGGGCGTGTGTGCACATGTTTGTAGACAGAGTGTGGGAAACCGAGTCCAGCGGTTCGTACGTGTGTGTGGCCACTGGGGGTGGGCTCTGCACGCTGGACCCACTGCCCATTAACCTGACATGGAGCACATTACTCCACTTAAGAGAAATGACTTTAGGGCTTCCTGGCTCTTTTTCAAAATATCAACAACTGTCATTGTCCACTCATCATTAGAAAGTCTTTTCTCTTTGAAGAAATGTACTACCTTTCATAGCCTTTTTTTTTTTTTTTAAGGTAGGCTCCTTGCCCAATCTGGGGCTTGAACTCACAACCCTGAGATCAAGTGTCCCATGCTCCACCCACTGAGTCAGCCAGGCACCCCTCATAGCCTCTTAAAATGCAAAGACTTGAGGGGCCTGGGGGGCTTGGTCGGTTGGGGACCCGATTTTGACTCAGGTCATGATCTTATGCTTCATGGGGTCAAGCCCCGTGTCAAGCTCTGTGCTAACAGCTCAGAGCCTGGAGCCTGCTTCGGATTCTGTCTCCCTCTCTCTCTGCCCCTCCCCCGCTCATGCTGTGTCTCTGTCTCTCTCTCTCTCTCTCAAAAATAAATATTAAAAAATAAAATTAATAAATGTTTAAAAATAAATAAAATGCAAACAATTATCCACTATCTACAATAGCCAAATTATGGAGAGGGTACAAACGTCCATCAACTGATGAATGGATACAAAAGATGTGGTGTGTACACACAATAAAATACTACTAGGCGATCACAAAGAATGCAGTCTTGCCATTTGCACCAACATGGATGGAACTAGAATGTATTATGCTAAGTGAAGTAAGTCAGTCAGAGAAACACAAATGTCATATGACTTCACTCATATGTGGAATTTAATAAACACAACAGATGACCATAGGGGTAGGGACAGAAAAATAAGATAAAAACAGAGAGGGAAGCAAACCATAAGAGACTCTTAACTAGAGAGAACAAACAGGATTGGTGGAGGGAGGTGGGTGGGGGATGGGCTAGATGGAGGGTGGGCGGCATTAAGGAGGGCACTTCTGATGAGCACCGGGTGTCCTATGTAAGTGATGAATCACTAAATTCTACTGAAACCAATACTACACTATATGTTAAGTAACTTGGATTTAAAGTAAAAAAAAATAAAGAAAAATAAAAACTTTTTTTAATATAAAGAATTGGGGCACCTGGGTGGCTCAGTCGGTTGAGGGTCTGGCTTCGGTTCAGGGCATAATCTCATGGTTCATGGGTTCGAGCCCTGCATCGGGCTCTGTGCTGACATCTAGCTTAGAGCCTGGAGCCTGCTTCAGATTCTGTGTCTCCCTCTCTCTCTGACCCTCCCCTGCTCTCTCTCTCTCTCAAAAATAAATAAAACATTAAAAAAATAAGTGCAAAGAATGATCAATTACCGATCAAAGAAGGTAGGCGAAGGTAGCAGAGAGGAGAAGCTGCAGCTTGCTCAGCACCTCTCACGTGGCAGGCGCGGGCACGTCGGTGCGCGTTTATAAAAGCATGGGTGCGTGAATAAATAACGCGCTTTGGCAGGGGCCGGGCAACCAGCACAGAACGGTCACATGGGGAACTGGAAGGGTTCCTGATATTGGCCTCCAGTCCATTCACTTCCATTTGCGGAGCACCGTCTTTCATGTCAGGCACTGGGCTCGGGGGACGGATGGGGCGGATCGGGGCCCTATCTTCCAGAAGCTCCGAGTCCATGAGGGCTGGGGGCTCCCTCCCGGGTTTCCTTGGTGCTGGGCTGAGACTGCCACCCTTCAGCGAGCCTGGAACCGTACCCTCTTTCCTCACCCTTCCCGGGCTGCCAGGCCTGGCTGCTGACCGGGCCCCTGTCTTAATCACACTCTCAGCCTGTCGGGGCTTCAGGGATGCGGATCCCGGGACAAAGACATGAGTGCAGATCGAGTATTGGCAGGTGGTCCCAGGAAACACCTCTAGGGCACTGGGGAAGCGGGACAGGGAAGAGAAGGAAGCCAAGACAGAGCGTGTTAAGGGGCAGGTTGCACTGTCCCCTGACCGGGGATGTCTGGGAGACACGGCACTCAGAACTGGCCCCACCGAGGGCCGAGGCTGCTAGGATAAGCCTCCAGCAACTCCTGTTTGTCCTTGACTGAGGGCTGCTCCCGGGAGATTGTATATTTTGTGTTTCCAGCCTGCCTCACTCACCGCCCAGAGAAAGCCCTTGGCAGAGGGCAAGCGGCAGGGACTTTTCAATCCGTGGTGGTTGGCACATACTAGAATGAGTAGTACTGTTGGGATAAGGGCAGGGCACCACCAGTGTCTGCTGCACCCCGTGTGGCCCTTCCGGCCACATGACCAGGGCAGCCGGTCCTGTTGGCCACACCTTAGCTGGCCCCATGGGGACGGACCTCTGCCCTCAGACCGGCGCTTCCTCAGGGCCTGAGAGGCAGGGCTCCTGAAAGTGTGGCTGGGCTGCAGAGCCAGGCGAGCCCACCAGCAAGGAGCAGACTCTGCTCACTCACTCATCTTTTTTTTTTTTAAGTTGATGTATTTGTTTTGAGAGAGAGACAGAACGTGAGCAGGGCAGGGGCAGAGAGAGAGGGAGACACAGAATCCGAAGCAGGCCCCAGGCTCTGAGCTGTCAGCACAGAGCCCGACATGGGACTTGACCTCACAAACTGTGAGATCATGACCTGAGCTGAAGTGGGATGCTTAGCTGACTGAGCCACCCAGGCGCCTCTGGAAACAGCTGCCAGAGGACTTCCTGTGTGCCCAGGACTGTACCAGGCATGAGGAGGTAAGAAGGAGGTCCAGCCAAGCCCGTGACACTTGCCTCGGGGGCCACGTCGGTACTCAGCATCTCTATTCATGATGGGATTCCTTTCTCTGGGTTTGATCCGCCTGGGCCAGAGCTCAAAGAACCCTTATGACCGAGGCACCTGGGTGGCTCAGTTGACTGAGCGTCCCAGTTCTGCTCAGGCCATAACCTCACGGTTCATGGGTTCGAACTCCACATCGGGCTCGCTGCTGTCAGCCTGTCAGTGCAAAGCCCGCCTCCGATCTTCGATCCCCTGTCTCTCTCTGCCTCTCCCCTCCTTGTACTCTCTCTCACTCTCAAAAAATAAATAAAGCATTAAAAAAAACAAACCACTATAAGCTGGGCCCATAGTGGGGTTCTGAACACCAGAACGTGGGCCCCTACCCAGATGAACTGCTCAACCTGCGGCAGTGTTGAACCAGCCTGATGTGGAGCCGGGGTCACTGTGCTGCTCACCCAGGCGGGGTGGGGGGTGGGGGGAGGGTGCACAGTCTCCGTCAAGGTCGACGGGGCACTTCTGGCTGTTTCACAATCTGCAGGTCCCGGCGGTGTTGCCCCGCTGTGGTCAGTGTAAGGCTTCTGTCCTGCACCCCCCCATGCCCTTGCATAACACATATTCCCAGTGCTTTGGGAGACCCCCCCCCAGCAAGACCTGCCCTTCCTCTCTCCAAGGTGAAGTGAGTTGGCTGTCTTCTATCTCTGCTGTGTGGGTTCCTGCAGGTCCTACCATTGAACCCAAGAGAAGAGCTTCTCCCGCGAGTCAACAGTCCAGAAAGGACCCTCCCCGCACCCCAGCCTTTGCCGATTGTGAAGTAAAAATTCCTCTGACATCCTTACCACAAAGGTTTGGGCAGTATAGCACTGAGGGCCAATAACGATGCACATTTTTGTAATTCTGTCTCATTTCCTCAGTACCTTCACAAACACCAACATGTTTATCTGCCCAAGCTTATTAGGAGGTCTGTGCAGTGAGTGTTCGATTCCCATTATACTGATGACGTTACCCGCTGAGGCTCAGAAAGCCCCAGAGTGGGCACCTGCTTCTGTCAAGATTAGATACAGAGACTCAAAATAGCTGTGACTGAAACAAAATGAAAATTTTCTTGTCTTTCCCATGAGAGTTGAGGGACACGCCGTTCTGTTCCACAAAGTCATAGGGGCCAGAGATCCATCTGTTGCTTTGCCAAACCTGAGATGTAGTCCTTCACCTTCATGCTCCAAGGTGGCGGCTGGAGCGCCATCCATCACATTTACATTCCAGGCAGCAGAACGGAATTACGAATGAAGAATAGGAAGGAGGAAGAAAGCATGCTGTTTCTCTTTAAGGACACTTCCCGAACGTTGCACTCACCACTTCTGCTTTCACTCTAGAATTTAGTCACCTAACTGCAAAGAAGGCTGGGAGACGTAGCCTTTGCTCCAGACAATCACATTTCCAGGTAAAAATTGGGGATTCTAGTTCTATGAAAAGGGGCAGAAGATAAACTTGGGGAGAACTGCTCACTCCTGCTACAGTGCCTTTGCCATCACAGGGAGGAATCAGCTTTCGAATCTAGTTTTTCTGACTCTGAATCTTGCCTTCTTTCCCCTCCATGTCATGTGGTATGTCTTATGTGCAAGAAAAACACAGAACCATAAAATTTCCTCATTGAGGAGGACTTTGGGGGGATCCTTTTGTTTTTCCCTGGTTGCATGCCCGGATTATCCCTAAAATATCCTGGGCTGACGGCCATTGCCTCTCTGAAACGTCTCGTAGGCCAGTACGTTTGGAAGTAGCTCTGATAGTTAACAAAGATCTTTCTGTGATTGAACCCAAACCATTTTCTCTGTTCTTCTGACCATTGGTCCTCATCCTGTCCTTTAGTACCTATCTGAGTAGGAAGCTCCTGCTCTTCTTCTTGATGCTTGAAAAACACCCTCCTGACCCCTCTGATCCTTCTTTCCCCCCAGCTGCATGTTCCGTGTTCCACTACCCAGTCCTAGGCTGGCCTGCTGTTGACGTGCTTCTCCTTTGTGGACATCCTCCTGTTGAGGGCTGCTCCTCTTACAGTGTGGCTTTTGTAGTAGGACACACTTCCCAAAGAGGAGGCGAATGTCCCTAAGACTGGAGCTACGGGGCACTCAATGCTCAACCGCTTCAGCAAGAGGGACTTGCAGGGTAAGTGCAGAGACTTCTGGAGGTAGTGTGACTACATTCTCTGCCAAATGCCTGGTGAGGATGGGGCCAGAATAGAGGACCCCACTACCTTGATGCTTGGGATGCTTGTTCAGAGTTTCTTTCATCTCGGGGATCCTAAGGATTACGAACTAAATGTCTACATCCACCCAACCCCAGATTCTTTAATGTTTATTTTTTGGAGAAAGAGAGAGAGACAGAGTGCAAGCAGGGGAGGGGCAGAGAGAAAAGGAGACCGAAAATCCAAAGCAGGCTCTCAGGCTCCAGGCTCCGAGCTGTCAGCACAGAGCCCGATGCGGGGTTCAAACCCAGGAACCTCGAGATCATGACCTGAGCAGAAGTCGGACACTTACGTGACCAAGCCACCCAGGCGCCCCTTATCTCACATTCTTATGATGAAATCCCAATCCTCAGTGTGATGGCGTCTGGAGATGGGGCCTTTGGGAGGTGATTGGTCCTGAGGATGGAGCCCTCATGATAGGATTAGCGCCCTTAGAAGAGACACCAGAGCACTCTCTCGATTGCTTGTGGGCTCATGTCCTCTTGCTCTCTCCTGCAAAATTAAAGAATTGGGTTGAGCAGCTTCTCAAGTCCTTTCCAGCTGAGATCGCGTTGACATGAAACTAATGGAAAAAACACTCCAGGGGCTTTCTCATCGTAATGTCTGGAGTTGGAATCCTGGCTCTGCCGTAACAAGCTGTGTGACCTTGAATAAGTCGCTTACCATCCCTGAGCCCAGCTTACTCGATGTGTACAGGGGGGGACGATTCACTTCTCGAGAGTGACATGGAGGCCAGCATCTTGTGTCACGGTCCCAGCACAGAGAAGGGCATATAGGAGCACTTGCTGGAATGGCAACCAAGTCCCAGCGCTGCCTGGTGTGTTTTGGCTTTCTGTGGGGAGTCAAGGTCGTGCTGTAGCTTTACCGGTAACAGGAACCACCCAGGTGGGGGGCTCAGCACGGATGGAGGCCAGCTCGGTGGATATTAAACATTCACCGCACAGCAGAATGGAAAATACTGGCAGCACTTTAATCAGAGTGGGGCCTCTCAGGGCAGGACCGGCTGCCGTCCTTTCCGGGGTGGGAGCACTTTAAGGTTCTGGCTCCCCTCAATAGCACTACTTAGCATTACAGGCTGATCTGAAGGAGCCTGGGAGCCTTTGATGACGCTGGCCTTCTGAGGGCCTAGGGTTTGGGGCCTGTTATGGGCTCAGTTGAGGCCCCCGTCGATTCATACACTGAAGCCCGAACCCCCATTACCTCAGAAGGTGACTATAGAGGTGATTAAGTTAAAATAAGGTCATCAGGATAGGCCCAATCCACGCTGACTGGCGTCCCCTCTAAGAAGAGGAGGTTCGGACACGGACACACCCAGAGGGAAGACCACTCAGGGACACAGCGAGAAGGCAGCCATCTGCAAGCCACACAGGGAGACCTCGGGAGAAGCCAACTTGGAGACGTCCAGCCTCCAGAAGTGTGAGCTTTCATTCCAAGAAAAAACCAAAAAGCGGAAGGAGAAGGCTGCCAGTTCGAGTGGATTGGCATTTATCATCCATCTTCTCACGCCTATAAACTGCCAATTGCACCGGCCCTATTATCACAAGGACATTTTAATAATAATAGCCAACAAGAGCTGACTGTGGCTAATAGCAGGGTCTGAAGATGAAATATTTTGGGGGACCCGGCCTGTAAAAAAAAGCACACAAAACCTAGTATGAATGTGAATGTTTACGCGGGAAAAGAAACAACAAATCACAGCATTTGGAGGCTCACCAAGGACTCAAACTTGACAAAATCCAGAGGAAAATAATAATATATTTACTAATTAACTGTTTGATTCTTTTTTTTTCCTCTTTGGGGCAGCACGGCTTTGATGGCTTCTCATACGGTCACGATGCTTTAATACCGTTTTCTATAGAGACAATAGAAAGATCATGCCGTTTTTCCTGCAGCATGCTTGGTCTTCTCTTTATAAAATTATTGATAATGCTGGGAAGTTTCTTTCAGGTTCACAGGTTGTCACTGGTAATGAGTTTCCATTGTGATGTAATCCCAGAGTACACCTTGAAGTATCTGTACATCTCCTCTGTTGTTGTTGTTGTTGTTGTTGTTTTGGTCTACTACCGAGATACTTCGATCTTCCTGTCCTTTTCGAACTGTGGTACGATTAGTAATTCTTAAAAAAAAAGACACAAAATTCATGTGGCATTAAGGTGTTCATATTAAGCTGCAACACTGCGGGGCGCCTGGGTGGCCCAGTTGGTTAAGCGTCTGACTTTGGCTAGGTCGTGGTCTCATGGATCGTGCATTTGAGCCCCGCGTCAGGCTCTGCGCTGACAGCTCGGAGCCTGGAGCCTCCTTCGGATTCTGTGTCTCCCCCAATCTCTGCCTCTCCCCAACTCACTCTCTGTCTCTCTCTCTCTCTCTCAAAAATAAACAAGACAAAACATTAAGCTGTAGAATTGCATAATGAAATAAAATGACTCTTCAGCTACCTACATTGACTTGCTGATGGGCACACGAGTTCTGTCACTTGGAGCACTTGTTTCTTTAGGCCGTTTTGCTGTATCAGTAGCAATTTTGTGTGCTGCTTTTTTCTGGATCCACCAGAGTTCATCAGGACAGGATGTGTCAGATACGATAAAATGCAATCTGAAATACTGGGCTGCTTCCCGCACTTCAGGCAGACGAGCTTGTGTTTCTAGAACTGCTTTAGTTTTGTGCCCTCCAAACACGCGGATTCCGATAAATCCTATTTTGTGCAATTCCCATCAGAAAGGAAATAAAACTAAATGGTGCGTTATTAATTGCATACGCTGCATTATTGAGTATATTCCTGACAGAAGCAAATTTCCATTCTGACTAGGCATCAATGAGAACGGGATTCGTCACTCACAATTTTCCACATCTGATGATTGGAAGATTTCCCACAGACTAGCTTCTGGCACCGTACATTTCAGGCTTTGTTTCTCTCCACTACATACCTGCTCGGGCTGGGCGCCCATAGGACACTGTGACGGATTGTATTTTTCAAAGTGGTCACAAGGCCTGCCATCCACATGCTCTTCTTGTTGTGGGATATTGGCCTTCCCTTCACTGAGTCGCAGGGTCTGTCCTTTCTCTTGAATCTGAGCGGGTCAGTGACTCCAGCAGAAGTGACAGTTTGTGACTTCCAAGGTTAAGTCATAGAAAAGGATACAGCTTCCACCTGGCCCTCTGGGGACACTTGCCCGGGGAACTCAGTCGCCGTGCCGTGAGGAAGCCCAGGGCACACAGAGAGGCTACAGCCAGCTGACAGCTCAGCCAACAGCCAGCGTCAACCACCAGATTTGTGAGTGAGGAAACTCCAGATGATTCCGGCCGCCAGCCTCCAAGCCCCCCCAGCGGACGCCGTGTGAATCGGAGACAGCCTGTCCCAGTGAGGCCTGCCTGCTGCAGATTTGTGAGCAAAACAAATGATTGCCACTGTTTCAAGCCACTGAGTTCTGGGGTGACATGCTATGTTGTAACAGATACCGAGGAGAGACATATATATTGCGAGGCGACCTCTGGCATGCACCTTCAAGTCCCGGTGTTGGACACTTAGCGCGGAGACCACAGAGAATGTTCCCGAAGGCCCTTGCTACTGTCATGTGTGTTGGCCAGCACCGACTTTACATGCAAGTTGCTGCAAACGCTATATATGTAGACCCCTAAACAAAAACGAATTGTGTCCTCACTCCAACTTCCCCATAGCCAAATCCCAAATATGCCCGTGGCTACTCTTACACCCCCAGACTCATCAGGAGGTGTGACTAAGTGGCAGTCAAATTGGAAACAGACGATGGTCTGTACAAAACGTAAGTGCCCTGCTCTCCCCCAACCAAGCTTGGAAGGGTCCAGGGTGAATGAGGTATCTTGGAGCTTTACTTGGTTCACAGTGAATCTATTTCTGTAGCTAATATTTATTGAACGCCTATAAATGCTAGGTCTTGGGCGAAGCCTTTGATATGAATGGTCACATTTGAGCTAAATTATGACCCTATAGGTGGATACTATTCTGTTCCCCACTTTACAAAGGATCCAAAGAGATGTCTTGAAAGCCAGACTGGGAAAGACAGGAAGGCATCTGGCTCAGTCAGTTCCATAGAGAAGGTAGAGCCTTAAACACAGAGTGTGGGGTCCATTTATCCTGGCAGAAAGATTCAGAGAGAACACTGGGGGTGCAGCACGAGCCAAGGCAGAGATTGATAGGACACTGGGGGTACTGCAAAGGAAGGCTCAAGCGGAGGGTGCATAGAGATGACAGGAGATGATTTATTCCTACGTATTTGATGTTTCGTAAATGCTATTATAAAACGTTCTTTACTTTTACTTTTATTTTTTTAATGTTTATTTATTTTTGAGAGAGGATGAGACGGTGTGAGTAGGAGAAGGCAGAGAGAGAGGGAGACACAGAATCTGAAACAGGATTCAGGCTCCGAGCTGTCAGCACAGAGCTGGACATGGGGCTCAAACTCATGAATCGTGAGATCGTGACCTGAGCTGAAGTTAGACATTTAACCAACTGAGCCACCCAGGTGCCCCAAAATGTATTTTATTTTTTAATTTTTTGTTGCTAACACAGAGAAATGCAACTAATTTTTGAATATTCCTTTTATCCCATGACCTTACTAAATTCATTTATCAGTTCTAGCAGTTTGTTTGTAGATTTCGTTGCATTTTCTATAGACACAATTATATCAGCTGAGGACAAAGACAGTTTTACTTCTTCCCATCCAAGTTGTATGCTTTTTCTTGCTTTATTGCACTGGCTAGGACCTCCAGTAAAACAATGAATTGAAGCGACGAGAGGGGATGTCTTTGCCTTATTCTCAATCTTAGGGGGAAAGCAACTGGTCTTTCATAATTATGAGGTTAGCTGTAGGTTTTCTGTAGATGTCCTTTATCAAATCGAGAGAGTTCCCTTCTGTTTCTAGCTTGCTGAGAGGCTCTATCACGAACTAGTCAAGCCCTCTTAAAATGTGTAACCTGATTTCAGTTGTGCCATGGGGAATTAGGGAGGGTGGTGACCTTTCATTCATTCATGGAGTATTTATCGATTTAGGTCAATGCTCTCAGTTGGGAGGTAGAGGAGGCCGACTACAACAGTTATCCGCATAATAGAGCCATGTCCAGCTGAGTGGCGATCTCCCAAGGTCACCAGCAAACGGGAGACCTGCACAGTGACTAGACAGAAAAGGCAGAGCAGAGGGACCGGAGAGACTGGTTCCAGAGCACAGATGAGGCAGCATCACAGGAAAATCTAGAAATAATTGGAGGGTGCTGGAAATAGGGGTGCTAATTCCAGCAAGAAGGCCAGTGGGGGCTCACCATAATCACTGGGCTTAAAAATGAAGTATAATAGGGGCGCCTGGGTGGCTCAGTCGGTTAAGTGTATGACTTCGGCTCAGGTCATGATCTCGCAGTTCGTGGGTTCGAGCCCCACGTCAGGCTCTGTGCTGACAGCTCAGAGCCTGGAGCCTGCTTCGGATTCTGTGTCTCCCTCTCTCTCTGACCCTCCCCTGCTCACACTGTCTCTCTCTGTCTCTCAAAAATAAGCACCCCAAAAATTAAAAATGAAGTATATTAATAATTCTGTGATCACAGTCTATAGAGACTGAATACAAGTTTCTGTTAGAATTTGCCTGGAGAGGAGGAAGCGCTAGTTCATTCCACTTTGGGGTGTGGGGGAATTTTTTTTAAAGTAATTATATTTTAAAACATAGAAGAAAGTTAAAAGGCTGTTACCAGGAAACACCTAATTACCCCGCACCCTACCCCATATTAAACAATTGCTAACATTTTGCCACATTTGCTCTCTTTATATTAGGCTGAACCACATGAATTTGCCTTTTGGTTTCATCAAAAATGGCTGACCCTCAGAAATTTCATATGGATGTAAGTACTTTACGTTTCTGCCAACTCACCTGGAAGTTGCAGATGCCAGTAGACTTCACCCTTAAATCCTTCTACATGCATCTCCTAAGAACAGGAACATTCTCCTACAAAACCACAATACCATGATCGCGCTAAGAACATTAACATCATTCAATGTATGTGGAAGCCAGTTTCCAAGATGGCCCCCAGCGGTCTCCACCTCTTGGTATTCACACCCTCGTGGATTCTTCTCCCGTGGTGAATTGGGCCAACCCGGGTAACCAACAGGGTATTGAGAGATTGGTAGAGCCTGATTCCTTCTTTTTTTTTTTTTGACTATTAAAAAAATTTACTTAACAAAAAAGTTCAATATGAAGATGCATGACCTGATTTTTATATTGTAGTAAAACAAGTGCTATGGAGGTGAACACACCCGTTGTTTATACTTGTTCCAAGGCTTCTAACACGATGATACTGTTTCCTCGAATTACCACCATTCCAATCTTGTTCTGTCGCCCACTAGTTGCCTTCTCCATACATTCATCTATCACAAGATTCGTAAGGCAATAAAACCCCTGCAATATTCCTCGGACATGTCTGCCACCATTTAATTTCAATGTTAATTTCTTGTCCATAAGTATTTTCAACTCAGGAGGGTGAGCTTTGCTTATGGGGTCTACTTGGTGAGCTCAACAATGCCTCCAAATGGGTGGAGTGTGATTTCTGAGGCTAGGTCATAAAAAACATGGTGGCGTCTTCTTTGTCTCTTGGATTCTCTCTGGGAGAAGCCAGCTCCCATATTGTGAAGGCACTCAAGTAGTCTGTGGAGAGGCCAACATGGCAAAGAACTGAGGTCTCTTGTCATTAATGAGAATCAACTTGCCAGCCAAGTGAGTGAGCCATGTGGAAGCACATCCTCCAGCGCCAGTCAAGCCTTCAGATGACTGCAGCCCCGGCCAACATCTTGACTGCAGCCTCATGAGAGACCCTGAGCCGGACTCATTCAGTCAAAAAGGTCCTCGTTTCCTGATCCACACAGTATAAGATAATAAATGTCCGTTATTGTTTTCCACCATTAAATATTGAGGGTAATTGTTACTTAGCTCTAGATAGCAATTAAACAGGTAATACATCATCCAGTATCGAATCCACACTCACATTTCCCCAGCTATCCCCAAAAGTCTTCTAGAGTTTCGGTTTCTTTGCTTGTGGGGGTGGGAAGCAAGGTTCACGCACTTCACATGGGTAGTATGTGTCTACAGTGTTAGTCACTGTGGTGGGGAAAACTTGTGACTGAAGGCAGGGTAGAAATGACCCACACGTGTTTGGGACTATGATGAAACTCAGGTGAATGATTTATCGTGCGGAATAGTGGAAGATAAAGTTGAAGTAATGGCGGATGCTCATTGGGTGTTTACCATATGAGTTCAGGATCATCTCCATTTAGATGGGGTAACTGACATACAGTGCGGCTAAATACTTTGCCCCAGGTCACACATTAGTAATTGACGGAGCTAAATTGGGATTTGAACGCAAGCAGTCTGGCTCCACAGCCCATACTATTGACCACTACACTGTCATATGTAAACCAGATTAGACTTTGCTACATCTTTTTGAAGGAGGTCTGGAAAGATTCCGAGAAGAGATAGAAAACATAATGCTGTGAGAACCACTAGCTTATGCTTTCTAACCTAGAGGAAAATTGGGGGGTGGGGGTATGTGACCATTTCAATGTGTACATAAAACAATGAAGATTGATTGGTTTTCCCTCATTGTGACAGGAAGCGGATGTGTCAGAGAAAACCTCACTCATTCTCATGTAATATCTGTCTGGAATGAAGACAGAAGAGGCAGACATTGCTAAAGAAGGAAGGTTATCTGGGCGGGATGGTTTACGTCCCCTTCTCTGGGCAGTAGATTACTGAGCTCTAGGACCTGTTAGGGTTCTGGTGAGCCCAAGGATTTCGTGAGCTTTTGTGCCTACTTGTGATTTGTTGCTCCTTTCTGTCCGCCTCTAGCGGACACTGTTGGTACCCTGCCCATTGGTACCCCCTCAGTACCCATATCTGCACTCAATGCAGTGTTGTCCAAGACGACTTTCGGTGATCATAGAAATGCTTCCTATCTGCGCTGTCCAATGAGTACCCACCAGCCACATGTGGCTATTGAGCACTTGGACTGCGGCCAGTGTGACTTCAAAACGAAATCTTACATTTCATTTAATTTTAATTGCTTTAGAGTTAAAGAGCCACAGGTGGCTCGTGGCCACCTATTGGCCAGCACAGAGCTTCTGAAGGTTGTTTACTGAGAACACGTGCAACTTTCTGCCTGAAGTCTTTTATTTCCGGTCAAAGGAGCTCTGCTACCTACCCCCACCCCCACCCTGACCCCTGGCCCTCCTCTGGCAAGCAGGTGGTGAGCCAAAGGTGCCCCTCCCAGCAGCCTGCCTCCAACTAACAACCTGAGGAGATGCCTCATCCCTTGTTGGGATGAGAGACAGCTCCTGTGGGTCCCAGAGTTCCCTGGGGGGGCTAAGCCCCAGTTGCCCACCGTGGTAAATGAATTGATTAATGACCTTGTATTGACAGTCGTCTCTTCTTCATTTCACTTCCCTTCCAAATAAAGTACTTGCACTTGAGTCTGTTGCAGGGTTTGTTCTGACCCAAGCTAAGACCCGCCTGCCCTGAGCCAAGTTCAAATCAAAGAAACAAGTGTCCAAGACAGTTTGCATTCCAGCTTCTACACAGAGGGAAAAAAATGACCTGACCGGTCCGTCCTCCACCTATATGCCTCCAAACAGAACTGATATGCACCCCTGCCCTGGTGGTGACAAACGTCTCACTGTCTTAGTTCTGCTGGCTGCAAGTCCTTTTGCCTTGAGGACCCCAGCCTGGCAGGAAATGCAGGATTGTTCAGGACCCGGCAGAACCCGCTGCCTATCACTGCTTTGAGTGCTCTGCTTCTGCAAGTGTGGGCGGGGCCTCAGTTTCAGGGTTGAATGTTTATCTTCAAGGTCAAAGGGGTACCTCAGTTGCAAGGGGAACATACTTGAAAACTCTCAATGCAGAAAGGCTCCTTTATTTGGAGAGAGAGTGAGAATATAGGAGAAGGGCAGAGAGAGAAACAGAGGATCTGAAGCAGGCTCTGCTCGGACAGCCGAGAGCCAGATGCAGGGCTTGAACCCACGAACCGTGAGATTGTGACCTGAGCCGAAGTCGGACGGACGCTTAGCCAACTGAGCCACCCAGGCGCCCCTAAGATCACAGATCTTGAAAATAGGGCTTGTCCCTCCCTGACATTTTATACAGATATGCGCTCTTTATGGCAGCATTGATTAGACTTAAAATGTTTATCATGTTTTTACCATACCACTTGTGAAGAGACTTTCTTATAAGACTTTAACCGTGACCGACGATTCCCCCTCGCTTTCTGGTAGATTATTTCTGCTAGGCAATTCAGCCAATGGGCTGGAATTAATGCAAACTGGTTTTTTTCCTAAAGGGTCAGCGCAGCCTGTTGGATGGGACTGAGCGATTGTGGGCAGGCTTTCTCTGCCGCTGCCCCCCCCCCCCCGCCCCACAGGTGCAAGCCCCGGGGGGGCCCAGTGGTTTCGTGAAAGTGCAGGTCCAGAGAGGGTTCCTCTGTTCAGCAGAAGGGCCCAGCCCTCTGGCTGAGGAGCCGGCCAAGCACAGAAGCGCGGCCAGGGCTGAACGGGGAACATTTGGAGCTGGTGTAATTGCTTATGTAGTTTTAATTGCTCATTCATCATGCTAACAGGCCCAGAGTACTGATCGTTTGCCACGTGCTCAGTAATTAAAAGACCAGGGGGTGAGGTAGGGTGATGAGGAGTGGCGGGGTGAAATGAGGTGAAGAAAAGCCAAAATGCACAGCACAGAAGGCAAGTGGGGGGCAGTGGCTTGTCCCCTTTCTGACACTGAACGAGAGCTGTGCTCCCCACCAGCGTCTCACGAGTATCAGTTCACGCTCAAGAGCAACTTTGCTCCTGATCCCTGGGAGGTTTGCAAGTCACTTCCGCCCACATCATCCCTTTTATTCCTAGATGACCCAGTGAGATCGATAGGAGTCGGGCCTTCAGGGTTCAGGTGAGGAAAAAAGGCTCCATAAAGCGCTTTGCCGGAGATCACAAGAAACCCAGATCCATGTCTTGTCATTCCAAATCTGTGGCTTTGGAGAAAGCTCGTCCCCAGAGACCAGCCAAACATGGGGTTTTCTCTTGGTCCCACAGACATTGTCACGATATTGGCTTCTGGAATGGATATCCAATGGCCTGGGGAATTTACAAGAAAATACTGATTCCTGGGTCCCACCTTCAACACTGGCTGCAGGGTTTCGAAGGTTCAGGGTGGGAGTCTGTGTATAGGCTGTTCCCTGGCAGCTCTAATGATCATTCTGGCTTCCAGAGTCCTGTTCCAAAGGACACATGGTTGGCCCTCGTCCCTCTTCAAAGAAAGGCCTCCTGACAGGTGTTTTGGTTTGGGTTCCCCCAGCAGCAGGTTCCAAGTCAAGCAATTTGAGTGCAAAAAAGGTTATTTGGAAAGGTGGAGAAGATTCTGGAAGAATTGACGGGGGGATGAGACAGGAGAGTGAAGGCCGAAGATGGAGGGCATCTTATCAAGCAGGTTACCTCTGCGGGCAGTGCGGGCTTAATCCCACTGGGGATGTCTCAGATGCAAAGCAGGACATGTCCCACGGTTCTCTCACCTGAGAGGAGAGGATGCTGGGGTGTTAATCCTCCAGGTGTCCTAGTGGTGTAAGTTCCTGTCATTGTCACTTTTAGCCTCAGCAGAGCAGAGCAGGCCCCGGCCCCAAGAGCAAGTCCTCGGGCCAAAGAGATGAAGAGGCTGGCCTCTGTGGGTGAGGCTGGCCTGCGCTACAGTGGAAGGCCCTCGAGCATACAGGCAGGAGCACGAGAGGGTCCCTAAAGCAGGTACCTGCCATTCTGCCTTAGGGAAGGCCCCTGAGTGCGCCTGCCCCCCGACCGTGATGTTCATCTGCTTTCACTGGTCGCTCAGCTGTCCTCGAACAGTTTGCAAGTTGAAATACCATCAGCGTTCCCCCAGGAGTTATTTATGCATTTATTTTCCTTCTCAGTTCTTTCTTCTTATTTTCCCACTCATGCAGAAGATCTCCGACCCTAAAAGCTGTTACTGGAAAGAAGGCAGCATGGGGAGTGCGCGAAGGAGAATCTGAAATCTGTGATGTTCTCCTTCCGTTCCGACCACAATTCAAGAGCATGGTCCTTGTTCCTAACGGAGGACATAGAAGGCCAAGGTTGACCCACACAACACTCCCCCCCACTACAGAAAGTGAACCCAGGGTTATGCCTGCCTGACTTGATGACTATCATTCCAGAACATTCTTTCCCTCTCAACAAAGCACAGTGAGTGAGAGTGATGTTATTACAGGGATACCCTTGAATGTATTCTAATTTCTTTAAACAAATGATTTAACATTGTGTATTTTATTGTTAATAACAAATGTTGTGTGAGGCAGCTCACGGCTGACTGGGGATACATTCATTGAGAAACACTATTCTATGCCATCGAAAAGAAATGTTTGCTTTCTTTTTGCATCCAGGGCAGCAGAATTCCTGGAAATGGTCTGTTTGCACGCATGGCTAACTTTCCATCAGTTGATCAATAAATCAATCAACAAATATCGATCAAGTGTCTACATTGTGCAAGGCATTGTGGAATTACTGTAAATATAAACATGGTCCCTCCCTCAAAGGAGCTCACTGCCTAATTAGGGCTAACTTACAATGCAAAGTAGCCCGTAACTGCTGAACGAGTGGTGTACATTGATTGGGTTTGAGAGAAACCCAGGAGGACTTCCTGGAGGAAGGGTGATTTGAGCTGGGCCGTGAATGATAAGTAGGAGTCGCACAAAAAGAGAGCAACGGAAGGTATTACAGGCAAGAGCCGCAGTGCAGTGCCAGGGAAGAAATGTCCAAGGTCCATTCAGGGACTGTGAAGAGGTCTGCCGACCTGGCTATGGGGAGGCTCATGGATAGGACAGGCACTGTCCAAGCTTATGGGACAGTTTGGAGCACTGTCGGGTCCCCCTTATTCAAAGAACCGTCCAGGCCTCCGTGTTGGAACTTTGTTGCTGCTAGGAACTGAACTGTGTCTCTCCAAAATGTAGATGTTGAAGCTGTAACCCTCCAATGTGACTATTTGGAGGTAGGGCCTATGAGGAGGTGATTAAGGCTAAGTGAAGTCATAAGGGTAACATCCTAATCTGATACGATCGGTGGCCTTATAAGAAAAGGACATTTTCTCTCTCTCCCTACCCCCGCTTTCCCCTCCCCCTCCTTCCCTTCCCTACCCGCTCCCTCCATGCAAGCACCCAGGAAAGGCAAGTGTGGACACAGCAAGAAGGCAGCAGTCTGCTGGCCAAGGTGAAAACCTTTACTGGACATCAACCTTGCTGGCATCTTGATCTTAGACTTCCAGCCTCCAGAGCTATGGGAAGCACATTTTTGTGGCTTAAGCCACCCAGCCAGACTCAGGCAATCACTTTCTCCCTAATGGAAGACAGGTGTCTCCCTGGGGTGTTTATTCATGTTCAGCAGAGCAGACAGATTCAAGCACGGGTCCAGGAGCCGACAAGGGTCCGAGAGCCTCCCCAACCCAGTCCACTCAGCTCTGCCAGCGTGGCCTGGCCTCTACTGCCCTCTCTGGACCTACAAGCCCTAAGCAAACTACAGTTCTCTCCACATCAGGGATGTGCAGGAGGTTCGGGCTGGGTTGACCTGCCCCCTCGCCCCACACCCCTCCCCAGGGTACATGAGAGGAGGGTTACCGGATCTAACAAATAAAAACACAGGAACCCTAGTTAAATTTGAATTTCAGATAAACAGTGAATAATCTTGATAGTATAGGGATGGCCGGTGCAATATTTGCAACATATGTAGACTAAAAAATAATTCATAGTTTATCTGAAATCTGAATGTAACTGGGCATCCTGTATTTTATCTGTGACCCATGCGTGGCCCATCGGAAGGTCCCATGCCCTCGGTCACAGTCGTTGGTTCAGCGTTGGGCAGGTGACCCAAGGCCAGAGCCCTCCCTGCCAAAGCACACTTGGACTAAAACCGCCCAGGCTGTCAGGACGAAGAAAGTTCTACGGCTACAGGAGACCTCCCCCAGGGAAGCGCCTGTCTGACAACCAAGTTCTCACGGAAGGAGAGCTGAGGGAGAAAAAAGAAAAGAGCCTAAAGACAGTGCTTAATTCAGCATCACCCCTTGAAGTTCAGCTAAAATGGGAGGTGGTTTGAATTGGGGATCCTTCACTCACAACGGAATCGGAGTTCTGGCAAAGTCTGTGAGGGCTGAGCTGCCTCAGAACTACAAGATTCAAACCTGACTAAATTCAAAGGGAGGGCTGCTCCTAAGAAACCCCATTTTTAATTGCTGAGCAAACAGGGGCTCCTTCCCCCAGAGGGCAGTGACCGGTCCCAGCAGTTTTCTCACGCACGCTGGGGCTCCGGGGGTGAGGGGGTGTCACCTCTGCCCCCTGCTGGTAGCTGCCAGAGGAGCCCTTAGCTTCCCATCTTCCTAGTAGGTTTCCTCTGTTCTTCCTCACGTCCAGCTCTTGTTTCTCTACAAGACCTTGTTTTCCTCATCAGCCATCTATTTTCTGTTCCTTCCCTTCCCTGTCTTGCCCTCCATGCTTACTTTTAAGAATACAACCCACAGACCCTCTAAACCACAGAGGGCCTGTAGATTTATTTTGGCCGTATTCTGGACCAGATTAGAAATATTGGAGCTACAAGGACATTCGGGCTGATAGAATCCAACCCCCTCACTATCCTGAGCTCGCAGATGAGGAGACCGACGTCCAGAGTGGTTAAATCACCAAAGGCTCCTCTAAGAGTTATAGGCAGATCAGAGAATAAGAGAAAAGCCACGTAGTTTGGGACCAAGGCCCCCGGATTTGGATTCAGAAAGCCTGTACATTCATTTGGGTTCGGCCACAAATCACTTAACCTCTTTACGTTCATTTCTCCAGCTTGAAAATGAGCTTAAAACACATTCATCCCATCGTGACTTGCAAGGCTGACAGAATTACAAAATGCCAAATGAGTGCCCTGGACACAGGCTGCAAAGCATTAGTGTTGTTGGTGTGACTACTACGATCTAACGAGGCTAATCCACCAGTCAGGGAAATGAGCACACATCACGAAATTAATTATAGATGTTTTTTTTTTAATGACTGTTTATATTGAAAGGAAGGCCTTGTATTTGCTGCACAATTTCAGGATAAGTCATGTTTTGGAAAAATATTAATATTCAGAGCTGTGTTGATTAGCTTCACTCCTGTTGCTAGGCAACGGGGTCCTTTGTAGCCTCTGCAGTGTTGGGATTTTTCTATGGGTGGGGCTGGGGAAAGGGATGGGGGGATTAGAGGAAAGAAACTACAGTGCGGTAAATTGTTCCGCTGGTTCAGCCCATTCCAGAGTTGCCTCCGAAAAAAAAAATCTACGCCTTTAACAACCTATGGGATTATAGTTGTTGGATAGGGAAAAGCAGAACGTGACCCAGAGCTCACCAGTCACCCAGGACTTGAGTTTCGGGTTTGGCAAGACTTGTGTTTACTAGATCAGAGCCGAACCACACGTGGCCCAGGGCTTACCGCTGCTGACGTTCGCTGTGGCACAGCGAGGGCGGCCTGCCATGAATCAAATGATCCAATCTGATTTAATAGCGTCTGGGGCCTTTCAGCCAAATTCGAACACTTGAATGGGGCCATCCTGGAGCAAGCCAAATAGCGTTTTCTGGAGCAAAATGGAGACTCATGAATATTTGAAATTCATTGAAAACGCAGGACAGGCTCCGTGCAAGGCCCTTATAGAGCATCCGCCATGGGCCAGGCGCTTTGCAGGGTTAGCTCACCACATCCTGGCTCCAATGCTAGGAAAGATGTAGTATTGTCCCCACTGAGAGGACTAAGGTCCAGAGAGATTGATCGGCTTGGCCTGGGTCACACCAACTAGCAAGGGGCAGAGCAAGGGTTTACAAACACAGGTCTGTGTAGGTGCGAGTGCCCGGCGCCTGGCTGGGAGGGGCTGGGAAGGTCCTAGAAAGAAAATCTTGGGGGCTTTGCATGAAGTTGGCCTGTGGCCTCTGTTAGGCTGAGGCCCGCTCAGTGAGTGTCTGCCATCATCACAGGCCACTGAATGTGTAATACTGTTCAGGACATTACTGTTACATTAGCCACCCCCACACTTTGTAGCATGAAATAATACACATTTTATTATGCTCACAGATCTGTGGGCCAAGAATTGGGGCAGGGCTCAGCTAGGCGATCCTCTCGCTCCTCGTGGTGTGTAGTGAGACCATCTTGAGGCAGGTAGGCTGGGTTTGGAGGGTCCTACATGCCTTCACGCACATGTCGGGAGCTGAGGCAGGGAGGGGGTGTCATCTGGAGTATCACCCAGCATGGCAGTCTTGGGGTGGCTGGACATCTTATGTGGCAACTGGTTTTCCCCATCGCAACTGTAGGGGGGGGACGAAGAGATCCAGGTATAAGCTGCATGGACCTTTGTGACCTAGCACAGAAGTCACACACTGTGACATGTGCCATACCCTATTGGTTGAAGGAGTCACAAGCCCACTCAGACCCCAGATCTTGATGGGAAGGGTATCAAAGAATTTGGGGACTCTTTTTTTAAAATTTTTCTTAATGTGTATTTATTTTTGAGAGAGAGACAGAGCGTGAGTAAGGGAGGGATGGGAAGAGAGAGAGACAGAGAATCTGAAGCAGGCTCCAGGCTCTGACCTGTCAGTACAGAGCCTGACACGGAGCTCGAACCCTGAACCATGAGATCATGACCTGAGCCAATGCTCAACTGAGTGAGCCACGCAGGCACCCCTAGGCGATTCTTTTTTTTTTTTTTATTTTTTTTATGTCTTTAATTTGAGAGACAGAGACAGAGAGTGAGTGGGGGAGGGGCAGAGAGAGAGGGAGACACAGAACAGGAAGCAGGCTCCAGGCTCTGAGCTGTCAGCACAGAGCCTGACGCGGGGCTCGAACTCACGAACCATGAGATCATGACCTGAGCTGAAGTCGGACGCTTAACCGACTGAGCCACCCAGGCGCCCCTAGGTGATTCTTTAAAACAGCTTTAGATACCAAATTTTTCATTCCAGTGAGAACTCAATAGTCAAGAAACTGGATGCTCTGAAAATTGTGCAAATGTATAAACGATAGAAAGTTTGATATTCACTGAGCACCTGGGTGGCTCAATCTGTTAAGCCACTGACTCCTTGATCTGGCCTCAGGTCACTATCTCACCGTTTGTGAGATGGAGCCCCGCATTGGGCTTTGTGCTAACACTGACGGCAAGAAGCCTGCCTGGGATTCTTTCTGTCCCTCTCTCTCCGCCCCTCCTCTGCTCGTGCACTCTCTCTAAATAAATAAATGAACAAAAAATAAGTTGGATATTCAGTACTGCAAACTGTACTTATTTCAGTGGACTTAGGACGTGGCCGGTTGAATCAGAGTTAAGCTTAATAAGCACTTTTGTTTGTTTGTTTTGAATTTCATGTTCAGGTGTAATTGCCAACTGAAGAGCCTATCTTGCTGACCAGCGAAGTCTCATTTATAATTAATAGTGATTCCGTTTGCATACAGTGTGCTTATGACTTTTAAAAGCCTTCATTCCACTATGATCATATTTACAATATTAGTTTGGTTAGGGGAGCCTTTTCTCCTTGTAGAAATCAAGTGAGCTAATGATGGTGTTGAAAGACACTTTGGATATTTTAATGAACTCTGCAATCCTGTGCTAGCCTTTCTCTCAGTTCTTCATGCTCCACGTCAGGCATTGCTGGAGTCATTTAGGATATTGAGATGCACAAGACCGTCTCTGGTACAGATTGTTTCCCAATGTACTGCCTCTTCTTCTAACATAGTAATCAAACTCTGATTTCAAGCTAGGCACTACATTTTCCAGTCTCCTTTGCAGGTAGGTATGACCACGTGATTAAAATCAGGCTATTGGGAAATAATTGGAGGTATCACATGGCTGCTTCCAGGAACCTTTTTATTTTATTTTATTTTGCTTTATTTTAAAGTGTTTGTTTAGAGAGAGAGAGAGAGAGAGAGAGAAAGAGAGAGAGAAAGTGGGGAAGGGATGGAGAGAGAGGGAGACACAGAATCTGAAGCAGGCTCCAGGCTCTGAACTGTCAGCACAGAGCCCGACATGGGGCTTGAACTCATGAACCATGATATCATGACCTGAACCAAAGTTGGATGCTTAACTGACTGAGCCACCCAGGTGCCCCTCCAGGAGTCTTTTCAAACAGATAGTTGGTATTTGACCATTTCTGTTTTTATCCTTTATCTCTTGCTGCCTGGAATGGAGATGTGATGACTGGAGCTCTAGCCACCATTATGGACCAGGAGTACAGGGCTTCACCTTAGGAATGGTGAAATGGTAAACCAGAAGGAGCCTGGGCCCCTGAAGTCTTCTTAAGATGGCAGCCATTTCCATGATGAACTGCCAGCCTGAGAACTTTTACAAATGAGAAAGAAACCTCTATCACATTTAAGCTACTGCAATTCAGAGTCACTGTTGCTTTGAGCCAAATTTAATCCTAATCGATATAGTATGTCTCTAAGGAGGTCACAATCTAGCAAGGAGACATAGAAGTGCATAATTTTAATCAAAGCAGAATGAAAGACGTGGCCTAACCACAGTGATCATACTTTATAAGCCAAAAATAGGGATTGGGGCCCAAATGGAAGATTATGGGGTCCCTTCCAATTATGAGAAACAGTCTGGGAGATGCAGTTTTGATGCTGAAAGACTGGACTTTCTAAAACATTTACATGGCCTATGGACACAATGCGACAATATTTTGGAATTTAAGACCAGCCCAGAAAACAGAGGGTAGCTCCAGAGCTAAAAGGAAAATGTCATGTGGGCCCTGAGAGAGGAGCAAGGATTTCTTTTTTGTTTTTTAATCTTTATTCATATTTGAGAGACAGAGAGACACAGAGCATGAGCAGCGGAAAGGCAGAGAGAGAAGGAGACACAGAATCCGAAGCAGGTTCTGGGCTCTGAGCTGTCAGCACAGAGCCCGATGCAGGGCTCCAACCCACGAACCGTGAGGTCATGACCTGAGCCAAAGTCAGACGCTTAACTGACTGAGCCACCCAGGCGCCCCCTCAAGTTGGTCTTGAATTTGGGCCTGGCATTTTAAACAGAGAGACAAGCAAGAACAAAGTCCAGGTGGTGTGGAAATGTATGGAATGTTTGTAGAAGGGTCTGCGCGGCGGGATGGGAGACCACGCTGGAAAGTTCTGTTCGGTGGGGAGGACCACAGGTTTTGCCCAGTTCCCTCTGCCAGGCCTCGGGCAGCTGGGTGAACCCGCAACTTTTGGCACTTGGTGCCTGTTGAGGGTCTTGACTCTCCTACCGAAGGTTTCTTTGGCCTCATGGAGCTTTCATCAGTTCGGGTTAATTTTTGTACCTAATGGGAGGTAGGGGTCCAGCTTCATTCCTTTGTATATGTGTATCTGATCGTCTTTGCCTACTTTCTGCCGGCTGCCTGGATCAGACATGGAAGCCCCTGATTCACGGGCCGAGCAAACGCCCACCTATTTCAAGCAAACAAAATGAGGAGCACGAGCCGAAGCGTTTTAAACAGTGACGATCTCACCCAGCACATTCTGATAAAGGCCCCGCTGAGAACTGAGCCATGGGAAGGAGTTTCTGGAAGCCCAAACCTCTCCTTAAGTGCCTCTTTGCAAAAATCTTTTCTTTGGGCTTGGTGAGGTTTAGCAGGTATGTGGATTAGTGGGGAAGATTAGCACAGCCCTGCTGAGAAGATGGCCCATTGCCCAGAGCCTCAGTCCACAAAGGCTGTGTTAATAATCTGATGCAGGATGAGGGCAAGGGACATCATAATGAGATTCTTAATCAAATCCCTTTTCAAAGACTGTGTTTTAAAAAAAAATTTTTTTAAAGAATGACATACATACTATTGCAGTGCTTTGAGAGGAGTTGGTGTGCCAGCCCCACGGAGCATTGACTTTTCAAACCCCCTCTTTTCAGGGAAATCTAAAGGGCAAATGGTCAGGATAAGGAGCCAGGGAAGGCAAGCAAACTGTGCCTTGAAATGTTGGCGCAGATGACTCAGGATCTCTGTCGTTGATCCGTTTTTAATTAATTTTTGTGTATGGTCTGAAGTAGGAATTCAACTTCATTTTTAAAGAAAAGTTTATTTATTTATTTTGAGAGAGAGAGAGTGGGGCAGGGGCAGAGAGATGGAGAGAGAGAGAGAGAGAGAGAGAGAGAGAGAGAGAGAGAGAGAGAGAGAGAGAGATACAGAGAACCCCAAGCAAGCTCCACGATCAGCACAGAGCCCGATGGATGCGTGGCTCCGTGAGATCGTGACCTGAGCCAAAGTCAGGAGTCAGACACTTGACTGAGCCACCCAGGTGCCCCCTCAACTTCATTTTGCATATGTGTGTGTGTGACTATCCAGCTGTCCCAACACCATTTGTTGAAGAGACTACTCATTTCCTACCAAGTGGCCTTGGCACCTTTGTCAAAAATCATTTGGCCATAGATGTATGGGTTTATTTCTGGACTCACCATTCTATTCTATTGGTTCATATGTCTATCCTTATGCCTGTATTATACTGTTTTGATTACTATAGCTTTATAGTAAGTTTTGAAATTGCAAAGTGTGAGTCCTCCAACTTTGTTCTCTTTATTCTTTCTTCCTTCCTTCCTTCCTTCCTTCTTTCTTTCTTTCTTTCAGTTTCATTTATTTTTGAAAGAGAGAGAAAGAGAATGAGAGAATGAGGGGAAGGGGCAGAGAGAGAAAGAGAGAGAAAGAATCCCAAGCAGGCTCTGCACTGTCACCACGGAGACTGATGCAGGGCTCAGACTCACAAACCATGAGATCATGACCTGAGCTGAAACTAAGAGCCAGATGCTTAACCGACTGAGCTACCCAGGCATCCCTGTTCTTTTTTTTTTTTCCAAGATCATTTGGGCTATTTGAGGTCCCTTGCAATTCCACACAAATTTCGGGGTCTGCTTTTTCAGTTTTGAAAAAAAAGGACATTGGGATGTTGATAAAGATTATACTGAGTCTATAGACTGCTTTGGAAAGCATTGCCATTTTAACTATACAAATATATATTTATTTATTTATTTATTTTGAGAGAGTGGAGGGTGGGGAGAGGAGCAGAAAGAGAGGGAGAGAGGATCCAAACAGCTGACAGTGCAGAGCCTGATGCAGGGCTTGATCTCGCAAACTGTGAGATCATGACTTGAGTCGAAATCAAGAGTCGGATGCTTAACTAATTGAGCCACCCAGGCAGCCCATGTAATATGTTAAAAAATATGTTTAGGTCTTCTTTCATTTCTTTCAGCAATGTTTTGTAGTTACCAGTATACTAGTCTTGCACCTCTTTAGTTAAATCTATTGTATAATGTTTATTTATTTTTGAGAGAGAAACACAGAGTGTGAGTGGAGAGGGGCAGAGAGAGAAAGAGAGAGAGGGAGACACAGAATCTGAAGCAGGCTTCAGGCCCCGAGCTGTCAGCACAGAGCCCGATATGAGGCTCGAACTCATAAACCACAACATCATAACCTGAGCCGATGTCAGATGCTTGACCGACTGGGCCACCCAGGCGCCCTGGTTAAACCTATTTTTAAGTACTTTATTCTTTTTGATACCATCATGAATGTGATTGTTTTCTTAATTTCATTTTTGGATTGTTCATTACTTGTATACAGAAATACAACTGATTTTTGTGTGCATCCTGCAGCTTTCCTGAATTTGCATCAGTTAAAGGACTTGGAAGTTATATAAAAACTCACTCAAACTGGCTTGAACTATAAGAGAGACTGATTGGTTCACATAATTTAAAAGTCTACTGGGTTTCAGGCACGATTCTATCGAGGTTCTAGCTCCATTTCTCTGTACCTCTCTGTTTTGCCCTTCTCTCGGAATTGGTTCTGTGCTCAGGTTGACCTCTCTTACATGGTTGCTGACAGGAAGTCGGGCTGCCTGCTTCCTCAGTCACATCCAGGGCAAGACAAAACAGCATTTCCTTCCTCAAAAGTCTTGAGTGTCTATTATCATCACTGTCTATGACAAGAGAGATGGAATTTCTGTGATTGGCTTAAACCACTGAGGTAGGGATGGGCTCAAACCCGCCCAAACTGCATGGTTGCTACACAATGGAGTGTGTGCAGGGACATTGTTATTACTGAGAAATGGTTCTTGGAGGAAGATCTCAGGGCTGGTAGGAAGGGAAAAGACAGTATCCACCAAACCTATGAAATCTGCACTGTACCAGGCAGCATTTGATGACTATTCGCTGAATGAATGACTGAATGAATGAGAAGCCCCATTAGGCCTTTCACAGGTACCCAGTCCCCCAAGGCTGCTGCAGCCTCCATTCTGGTGATGGCTACCTCCTCAGTCCCTGGAAATCCCCTACTGAGATCCCAGACTCTTCTATGGGGAAGAGAAACTTCTTTCTACAGGCTCCATAACGTCTCTGGTTTCTCAGCAGCAAGATCCTAATAGAATAGACCTGAAGAACTGAGAACACTGGGGAATCCACATATTCAGAATAAGCACGGTGGGCCTTGTGAGTTCATGGTGTGGCTCTGACGTTCTCATATACTCTTATGCTCCCCAGGCCTGATGCCTGACATTCTACCATTAGGAATTCGCTCCTCCAGTTAGTTTTAAAGGCTTTTACACCTTTGAGACCAACACGCCCCCTCCCCTTGCCATCAACTGGGGCTTTTGTTTGCAATCAGACATCCTACTTGATGGAATGAGGAGCTCATCTTTTGTATGATCAAACTATAGCAATACTGACGTATTTGGAGGAGTATTCAGTGATAAAGAATCACCTACACCAGAAAAACGGAGTCAAGGATAAGGGTCCTGGGAGCATCAGGGATTATGAGAACTTACTTCTCTTCATAGATGTACAGTTTGAGCTTAGTTTCATCAATTCTAGACTCAGCCCTTCCCTGACTAATACCAACCTCCATTGTAGCAGGAGGTATTTTCCAGAGATAGCCACAACAATAGCTCCCGTCCTACATGCTTTTCTAGATCCTTGCCACTCCTGCGTCAATAGGTGAAATCTCTGACCCTTACCATTGAACTGGGTGGGCCTTTGTGACTGCCTTGACCAACAGAGTGTGGCAGAGGTGATGCTCCAGGACTTCTGAATCTACGTCATAAAAATGTAAGGTACTCTTGGCTTCTCTGTTGGGACATTTGCTCTAAGAACCCAACTACCGTGCCGTGAGGAAATGCAAGCAACTTATGGAGAGGAACCAAGACTCCCAGACCACAGCCCCGGCTGAGCTGCTAGCCAACACCCAGTGCCAACTGGCCAGTCATGTGACAGAGCCATCTTGAAAGTCAAGGTAGGCAACACAGAAGATGGCACCCAAGGATGCCTTGTGTAATATCTTCCCCCTTAGTGTAGACTAGACGGAGTTCCTACCTCGCTTCTAACAAATGGAGCATAGCAGAAATGATAGGATGACTCCTCCAAGGTTATATTATCAAAAGACAGTGGCTTCTGTCTTGGACACTCTCTCTCGCACACACTCTCTTGTATTTCTGGCCTTGGGAGAAGCTAGCTGCCATGTTGTGAGGCAGCCCTGTAGAGAGGCCCATGTGGTGGAAGACTGAGACCTGTCATCAACCACGTGAGGTTGGAAACAGACTCTGTCACCAGCCAGGCCTTCCGAAGAGAACCCAACTGTAGCCAAGAGCTTGACTGGGATCTCATGAGGCACCCGGAGCCAGAGGCGCCCAGCTAAAGGAGGCACCCAACTAAACAGCGTCCGGATTTCTGATTCACAGAAACTATGGGACGTTATAGAAGTGTGTTATTTTAAGCCACGGAATGTTGGGGTAGTTTGTCAGGCAGCAAGAGATAACTAATACAGTCTTCTTTTCTCCAGTGAAGTAGGCCCAGCTGATGCCGCATGGAAGAGAGACAAGTTGTCCCCACAGAGCCTGGCCCGAATTACCAAACCGTGAGGAAAATCAATGATGGCTGGTTGTTTAGCGCACTAGGTTTCAGAGTATTGGCTATGCAACTAGGGTCAGCCTTTCCTCATTGAGCACTGTATGCCAGGCGCTGGGGAGACACAGACTGGGGGGCTTCAAGACCAGAAATGTACCCTCTCATAGTTCTAGAAGACAGAAGTGCAAAAGCAAGGTGTTGGCAGGGGTGATTTCTTCCAAAGCCTTTCTCCTTGGCTTGCAGATGGTCGCCCTCCCACTGTGTCCTCATGGGGTCTTCCCTTTGTACCTGTCTGTGTCCAAATTTCCTCCTCTTAAAAGGACACCAGTCATATCGGATTGGGGCCAATGCTAAGGGCCTCATTTGAACTTCACCAGCCCTCTAAAGGCGCCTAGCTCCACACGGAGGTCCTCAAAGAAGTGATTTTTCAAGAGACAAAATGTGTCCTTCTCTCTTCTTCTTTTTTAAAAAATATTTATTTATTTTGGGGACAGCGCCAGAGGGGGAGGGCAGAGAGATGGGGACAAAGGATCTGAAGCTGGCCCTGCGCTGACAGGCTGACAGCAGCGAGTCCGATGCGGGGCTCGAACTCATGAACAGCGAGATCATGACCTGAGCCCAAGTGGGAGGCCCAACCTATCATGCCACCCAGGCACCCCTGTCCTTCTCTCTTCTTGCCAAAGCCATTTTATTCTAGGACAATTTTTCCTGGTCTTCCCAAAGCTTTTAAAAATCCCTTTTAAAGTCACTTCTGCCTTTAAAAAAAGTGATACCCGCCTCCTAGTAATTCCTCCCACCTCCCTCCCTATAGGTTTCTGGGCTTCACCACAGTAGATCCAGAAGCTCTCGGGTCATTGCAGGGCCTACGACAAAGGCTCAACAAGACCCAGGGCCCTGGTGGACGCAGGCAGGTGGCAGACCCAGGCCCACAGGGGTCACAGAACTTAAAGCAGACACAGGCCTTGGGCAGTCACTGGGCCCAGGGTCCAGACAACTCCAGGGGCAAGATACAGGGCCACCGTCCTGGTTGTGTGGTGGCTTCCGTGGGGCCAGAGAGCTAATTCAGGGCCTCCACTTAAGCACTTCCCAAGGATTAATGACTACGGAAGAGCCGATGGCCTGAGGCAAAGCAGAAAGCAGGCCCCCTCCGCTCAGCATTAATTCCATCGTTATCATGATCAGGCCAGACGCTTCTGCCAGGTTGTTTTCTGTTTTTCTACCAAATGGAGGGTGGGAAAGAGGCAAGTTTTTCAGCTCTGGGGCTTTATTCTACCACAGCAGAGCTCTCCTGCTGGGGGCAGGGGCGGGGCGCTTAAAATCACCAGGGTGCCCGTCAACAAAGACTTTTCTTCAGCAGAAGCCTTCTCCAGAAACCCTGGGAAGGCCTTCCCTTGTCCCCACAAACCCCAGGCTTGTCCCCGGATGACTCGAAGTCTCCTCCAGGTAAACAGGCTTTGCTGGAGGTTATAGCAGTTTTTTGTGGTTGTTGCAGCAGATGGGGCTAAAGAAAGGAGGGACTCCGGGTATGTTCTTCCCTTTCAAGCCGCCCATGTTAGGGCGTGAGGGGCAAGCGTTCGAGTAGGCAACCTTCCTCCTGGCTAGTTTTGCTAGCCTGCTCTGGCATCGTGCCAAGGAAAATAAAACCCAAGGGCCCAGGAGAAAAGCCACTGTGTACAGAGCACAAGTCTCTAAATAGCTCTTCGGCTCTGTCTAAACCTCAGAAATGTGACGTTGGGGTAGGACAAGGGCTGCCGTGGAACAGAATTGGGACAAATCTCCAAGCTCCGTGTGGCGGCAAGACTTCCTTTTACAGAGGGGTCCCCTGAGTCCCCCGCCTCACCGGGTGCAGGGCCCAAGCAGCGAGAAGGCCCCGTGCTGAGGAGGGCTGGAGGGCTGGGTTGCAGACAGGCCTGAGCCGCTCAGGCGTCCTTGGCCAAGGCCGGAAGATCCTGATTAACATGAAAACGGAAGACAATTGGGCGTCCTCGCAGGCGGCCGGCGGCCCAGGGGGGGAAGGTAATCATTCTATCACTGTCTTTCTGGCCAATTAGATGATTCAGCATATTCCCCCGGCCTCTCTCTCCGCGGAGGTGATTTATAGTGAGCTCTGCGGGCCTGCTGAGGGTGAGTGATGGGGACAGGGGCCCATCCTCCCGGTGCGCGCGCGCGTGTGTGCACACACTTCGCACATCACGTACACAGCGCCAGATGGGGTGGTGCGCCAGACATGAAAACATTGGCGGGGCCTCTCACAGCCACCCTGGCTGCTGACAGCTTCTACTGGAGACATTCCCCTCTCAGCGAAAATATTTACTGGCGGGGATCTCTTCACGGGTGGAATGAGAAAGGGGCAGGAGGGTACCGGTTAGCCCACTCGGCGGTTGTGGGTGAGGAGGTTAGCCCACTCCCACTGTCGTGGGAGACGAGCGACGGGAAAACCACCGGAAGGTGGTGGCTCTGAGGGAGGCTTGAGGGGCAGGGCTGCTTTGCCTCTGATGTCTGAGCTCCAGTCTGGGCGCCTGCGGTAGCAAGTGGGCCTGAGGCCTGGGGTGGAGGGGTCAGCGGCCATCATGGGACTGTGTGCATGCACTTGGGATGTGCTCAAGATGGGCCTCGCCGTCCGCTTTCTCGTTGGTGTTTTGGGGGACTGCTCTGGGTAATTGCTTTAACGTGCGGCTCTGTCCACCCTGAGGAGTGGGTAGATCTCATAACTACTGAGCAGGGAGGGTGAAGGAAGCCATGCTGTGTCCTCAGGGGTAAGGAAACTCCAACTTGACCTTCTTGACATCAAAGGTGGACGGACCCTGACGGTTCTGGGGCCTCTATGAGTTGGTCCCACCCATCTGTCTTTCCCAGAAAGAGAGCCTCCAGCTTCTGTAATGAACTCTTGATGTCACCCATAGAACACTCACGATTCTGGGCCACTCCCTAAGTTGCTTATTGTAGTCTGAGAGTCCTGGCCTGACATCGCCTACCACCCTCACACCGCCGTCATCAGGGCTTATCAACATCATTTTGCCTCACGCTTGTGAAATACATATCATATGCCAGCAATTATTCCAGATGCCTTACATGTCTCATTGATTTCCCAAGACAATACTTTGGCAAAGCTATGAACATCCTGTGACGGTTAATTGAATGTGGCAACTTCACTGGGCGATGGGGTGCCCAGACATTTGGTCAGACATTATTCTGTGCGTGTCTGGGAGAATGTTACTGGATGAGGCTAACAATCGAATTAGTAGACTGAGTAAGCAAATTGCCCTTCCTAGTGTGGGTGGGCCTCGTTCAATCAGTTGAAGACATGAATAGACCCGAAAGGCTGAGTTCGAGAAACTTGTGCCTGCTTGCTTGTTGAACTGGGACATTGGTATACTGGCCTCAGAGTGAAACCTACTGCATCGGCTCTCCTCGCTCTCCAGCCTTCAGACTTGGAATAGGATGACATCACTGGCTCTCCAGCCTTTCCAGCTAGCTAACTGCAGATCTTGGAGCTTCTCAGCCCATAATCATGTGAGCCAATTCCTTTTATTTTATTTTTTTAACATTTATTTATTTTGAGAGAGAGAGAGAAAACGAGTGGGGTAGGGTCAGAGAGAGAGGGAGAGAGAATTCCAAGCAGGCTCTGCACTGTGTCAGTGCAGAGCCTGACTTGGGGTTCTAACTCATGAATTATGAGATCATGACCTGAAAATCAAGAGTATGATGCTTAACTGACAGAGCCACCCAGGTGCCCCCCTAATTTCCTTATAATAATATTTCTCTCTCTCTCTACATATATATATATAATATGCACTTTAAAAAAAATTTTTTTAATATTTATTTATTTTTGAAAAAGAAAGGGGAAGGAGGGGCAGAGAGAGAGGGAGCCACAGAATCCGAAGCAGGCCCCAGGCTCCAAGCTGTCAACACAGAGCCCAACGCAGGGCTCGAATCCATTAACCGTGAGATGATGACCTGAGCTAAAGTCCGGCACTTAACCGACTGAGCCACCCAGGCGACCCTATATATATATGCGTTTCTGCATCAGCATACTCGTAAATGTTTTGATGGGCTGCTGTAGGTAACTGCTCTAATGTGTGGCGATTATATATATGTGTGTATATATCCACATAAACATATATGTATGAATACATGTATTAATCGAATATCTATGTACTAATAGCAATATGCACTCACCAGTATGTATATATACACACACACCAATAGGATATCTGTATTGTATAAGATATGTTCTGTTTCTCTGGAGAGTTCTAATACATATCCCCATTTCACAGGTAAGAAAACTGAGGCACAGAGAAGCAAATTCATTGCACAAGGTCTTAATTAGGAGGTTTGGGTTTGTACCCAGGCAGTGTGACCCCAACGTCCTCCTGCCTCAACCACTAGTTCTCCTGTCCTCCGCCTGTTTATAGCTTCTGTACATTCAAATCTTTCCTCACCTGATTCAGTGTGGGAGAATGCGCCGAGAGGTGCGTGTCCTGGGTCATGCCACTCACTCATGCTTCCCACCCAAGCCACCCAGCCTCTTGGCCATTCCTCTGCACTTCGGTTTTGTCAGCTGTGGAGAGGGAAGTAAAGGCCCACAGATGTTTGTTGCCTGGGAGTCCCGATATTCTGCAGGGCTTTCTGGATGACTCACAAAACGGCCCAAAAGTAACCACGTCGGGCATTTCACAGCCTGAGTGCTCCACGGTATACCCAGCCACAGAGGAAGGAACTTGGAGGGTGACAGTTCAAGTTTGTAGCCAAACTCTGCCCTTTCCCGAGACTTTGGGCAAGTTCCTTAACCTCTCCCGGCCTCTTTCTGTAAAATGGGGCTAATGACACCAGCTCCCAGGATTGCCGAGATCGTTAGAGGTAATGCCGGCACTGTGCTAATATAAGTGGTCACAAGGTCTGTGGTGTTTCCTTCCCTTCCTGACACAGTTTATGTCACCATGGCTCACTGTCCCAGCCCGAGGACTCAAAGTGTCACCCATTTCTCTCTCCTTCCCTTTCAGGAGTCCAAGAAAGCCTCAAGAACACTAGGGGACCCAGCTTCCTCTCTTACAGGGTCAAGTTTGCTTTCTCTCACCATTTTTTCCCCTTCTTTCTTGTTTCCTGGCTCTTTTCCCTGATTTCTTTCTTTTTTCCAATAAGCAGTTGCTAAGGAGCTCTCTATAGGTGCATTTGTACCGTTTCTTTCAAGGTCACGTTTACACCAGCTTTCCAAATGTGAGGCAAGCAGCCTTCCTTCTTCTCAGCCTGGTATCACGTGACCGCTTAAAGCAGGGGGGAGGGCGGAGGCTGCCTGTTCTGCACCGTGTGTGCATGTAGACAAAGACACCTATGTATGCATATGTGTGTGCCACAGAAACCCATGTGTGTGTATATATACACGTGGAGGTCCACCTGTGTGTACATGCACATGCCCACATGTGTACATGTGTGCAGTCCTGGACACCCCACATATGTGCACATGTATGTACATGAGGATACTCATGTATACACCAAAACATGATTCTCTAAGAGATTCACAAATGGGTCTCATAAGGCTCTCTTCTTATCCTGCCCTCAAAGTGAAAAATTGCCAGAGAAAATCAAGCCATGTCTACTGAGTTTGAAGGAAGTAAGATGTGTCTGGATAAAAGGAAAGAATCCATGTGAGATGGTGCTCTTTTCATCTTGAAGGCCAACGTTTTGAGATGTGCCTTCAACCCAGAAGGGAGAGAAAGTTCTTAAATCAATCAATCAAACTAAGCAAGGGGGGAGGCATACCAGGTTCATGGATTGGAAGACTCCACATAGCGAGGATGCCAGTTTCCTCCCAAATCAGTCTATACGTTTAACACATTCCAATTAACACCCCGGCAGGATTTCTTGTAGGTACAGACAAGCTGATTCTAAACTGTATGTGAAAAAGCAAAGGAGCTAGAATAGCCAGAACAATTTTGAAAAAGAAGAAAATTGGAAGAATTACACTACTGATTTTAAGACTTACTACAGTATGACAGTGTGATACTGGTGTAGGGATAAGACCTATAAATTAATGGAATAGAATAGAAAGTCCACACATAGACCCATCAAAATATGGTCAATCGTTTTTTTGACAAAGGTACAGGGCAATTCAATGGAGAAAGGATAGTCTTTTTTACAAATGGTGTTGGAGTAACTGGACACCTGTAGCAAAAAAAACCACCATAAATCTCAACCTAAACCTCACACCTTATACAAAGATTAATTCAAAATGGATCACAGGTCTAAGTGTACAGTGTAAAACATAGAATTTTTTATGACCTAGGTTTAGGCAGAGTTCTTAGACATTAGACCAAAGGTGTAATCTATGAAAGAAAAATCATTGAGTTGAACTTGACCCAAATTGAAAATTTTGTTCTGTGAAAAACACACTTATGGGGATGAAGAAGCAACCTACAGACGGGAGAAAATATTTGCAAATCGTGTATCCAACCAAAGACTTCTCTACAAAATGTGTAAAGAGTTCTCAAAACTCAACAGTAAGAAAACTAACAGCTCAATAAAAGATGGTCAGAAGACTTGGACCTCCACCAGAGGGGACAATAGATGACACATAAACAGAAAGTGATGTTCAACATCATTAGCTATGAGGGAAATGAGGAAACACACACTACACATCTATCAGGATGACTAAAATAAAAAACACTCACCATATTGAATGCTGGCAAGGACACGGAGCAACTGGAACCCTTACATGTCGCTAGCAGGAATGTTAAATACTGCAGCTCCTCTGAGAAAAGGTTGGGCAGTTTCTTATAAAGATAAATGTATGATTTCCATGTGACCCGGCAATCCCATACCTGTTATTAAATGAAAATATAGGTTCATGCAAAAATCTGTCCAAAAAGTTTATAACAGTTTTATTTACAGTTACGTTGAACTGGGTGCCTGGGTGGCTCAGTCAGTTAAGCATCTGACTTCGGCTCAGGTCATGATCTCATGGTTCATGGATTTGAGCTCCATATTGGGTTCTGTGCTGACAGCTCAGAGCCTGGAGCCTGCTTTGGATTCTGTGTCTCCTTCTCTCTCTGACCCTCCCCCTCTCATGCTCGGTCTCTGTCTGTATCAAAAATAAATAAAACACTAAAATTTTTTTATTTTTAATTTATTTTTGATACAGAGAGAGACCGAGCATGAGAGAGGAAGGGCAGAGAGAGAGGGACACAGAAGCCAAAGCAGCCTCCAGGCTCTGAGCTGTCAGCACAGAGCCTGATGCAGGGCTCAGACCCATGAACATGAGATCATGACCTGAGCCGAAGCCGGACGCTTAACCGATTGAGCCACCCAGGCGTCCCAAAAAATAAAACATTAAAAAAAATTACAGTAACCCCACACTTGAAGTAACTCAAACATCCTTCACTGAGTGAATGACGTTGGACAAACCATGGATATACTCAATTTGGATGACTCTCGAAAGCATTATGTCGAGTGAAAGGAGCCAGTCTTGAACAACTCACATGCTGCATGATTCCATTTATAGGAGGTTCTAGAAAAGATATGACACTACAGTGATGGGGAATGGAGCAGTGGTTTGCCAGACATTGGTGGTGGGTGGGGGAGAGCCTGTCTACCAATGATGAACTCAAAGCAGGTGTTTAGGGTGATGGAAACATTCTGTGTCCTGACTGTGGAAGTGGTTACAAGAATCTGTGCATGTGTTAAAATTCATAGAACTGTATGAGGCGCCTTGGTGGCTCAGTCCATTAAGCGTCCAACTTCACTTCAGCTCAGGTCATGATCTCACAGTTTATGGGTTTGAGTCTCGCGTCGGGCTCTCTGCTGTCAGTGCAGAACCTGCTTCAGATCCTCTGTCTCCCTCTTTTTCTCTGTCCCTTCCTTCCCCCACTCTCTCTTTCTCAAAAATAAATAAACATTGAAAAACAAGAACCGTACACTCACACACACATACACTGGGGGGGAGGTGTGTCCCTTAATGAATTAAACACCCAGTACCATTTATCTGTTTGAAGGAGTTGTGATTTCTTCCCTCTTTTTAGGAGGGAGATTGAATATATTCACTGGTGTTGGACAGACATATTCATCGTCTATAGAAGTTGGAGGTTAAATACTTTGTATGGAACCTCCCTACCACCCCCACCCCCACCCCACACCTGGATGCCACAATTCCTTTCTGCCACACTTTACCCAACCTTTACTTTACTATCACAGTGTGCCCATACCTGTGGGGACCATATTTTTTCATCCAATGTACACCACGTGATCTCCGTTGGAACCATGTTCTTATGGACACAAGACAGAATGTTTGACATTGAGACTGACCACAGGACACTCAGGGCCCATGGTGGCCCTGCCCTGACAGTGTCTCTGGCTTGCCAGTGACCTCCTGTAAATGCCATATTTGTCCCATTTGGAACCCTCTTTGTCGTACCCTGCCTCCATCTCAGGAAAGGGAATAGCCTTAGTGGAAACATGACTCCTGATAAACAGATAAGCAGATTAGGACTGGCAGAAATTAGGCCCCTTGAAGCAATCAGACTGAAGATAAAACAGAAATTTAATGAAAATTGAAAATACAATCCATATTACGTAGCCATTAAAAATGATGTTTACCAGGAGTTTGCAATAACATGAAAAATGCTTGTATCACTACGTTGAGCAAGAAAAGAGCAAATTACCAAATTGTGTGTACAGTTGATCACAATTATATTTTAAAAGATGTAGAGTAAAAACACTAAAGCTAAATATACCGTAGGGCTGGTAATGACCGACTTTCAGTGGTGAGAGGCGTCTCTGCCACCATTCTGTACTTTAATCTATATATTCCAAATATTTTCTAGATTGACTGCGTTCAAGTAATTTAAATTAATCTTCAGACTTAGGAAATAGAGTGTTGAGATTTTATTTTAAAAATACAATTTGGAGCACAGGCGCCATATGTGTAAGTGATCAAATATTTATTCAGCACCTAGCCTGTCCTGAATCTTTTGCACAATAAAACCATCACTGCCAACCACCCCCCCGCCTTCCCCTCCCATAAGAAAGTCTCTCCAGCACACACAATGTCATCATCTGAGCACTGCATTTGTGACTCAGTGCCTCATCGAATAACTAAGGCAGGCTCAAGGATCTGGCATCGACATCACTGACAAGTCAGCTTCCTTTTGACAATTTCACCAAGACAGACACCCTACAATAAACCTATGCCTCGATCTAAAAAAAAAAAAAAAAAAAAAAAAATCCTCAGTTAAAACCCTGGTGCCTCCTGTGAATCGCAGATTCCCAGCGACTCTGGCTCAGCCTCCCTCTCGTCCAGCCCAGCCCCCAGAGCTCATCAAACATGTCCCCTTTTGTATCTGGTGGCCTGCTCTTTCACTGCCAGCTTCTCCTGATTGACAGCACCCACCTGTCAATCACAGGCCCTGCTTGGAGGCCTTTGCAGAGTTACTGCAGGGCCCCTTGGCCTGCCTTCCCCTATGTGGGCATTCTTCCCCTCAGGCTAAGACCTCTCCCAGCCCCCCCCCCCCCCCCCCCCCCCCCCCCCCCCCCCCCCCCCCCCCCCCCCGCCATGCCCCCCAGTGATCTTCAGGCCACTCACAATGCCTTGCCGCCCTCATTAGCCCGGGGGCCTTCTGGGCCCCTCCTCAGTGCAAGGCACCATTCACACTGATACCCGCCCTCCAAATTCAGTGTTAGGCCACCTGACCCCTGTCGGCAACAATTTCTGTGACACCACTCAGTGTGGGAAAGGCCAGTGACACTTTCTAGACAGATCAGGCCCCACACGGCCTTCTTTTACCCTGCCCAACTCGCGCTGCTGCGCCCTCCTGCGGTGGCCAGGATGGGAGGTGGGGATAGCCTCTTGGACTGGAGTGCACACCCTCCTGAGGTCTGGTCTTCACTTTGAGATGACTGGAGAAGATTCCAGAAAGGACTCTACCCTCCCTTGTTAACCACAAAAGCGGTGCAAGCCAAAGCAGGAGAAGCAGACATGGGGTTCAATCTGCCCTAGCAGAGGGAGATTAAGCTGAGCCCCAAAAGAGAGGGAATGGGGATCAGAGCCCCTGCTAGGCCACAGGAGAGGTGGGTAGAGCAGAGCCCAGAGAATTATATAGAGAGAAAGAGAGGAGAGGGAGAAGAAGGTGGGGAGAAGGAGGAGGGAGAGGAAGAAGACCGGCACTGAGTGTCCACCATATTTGGAGCCCCGTGCCAGAACTGGAAGAGGTAATCCCAACCTCCAGAAAACCCAGTCTAATTGGGCAGACAGTTGCAATGCGTTGTGGTGAGTGCTGTAATAGGGGCAGGCATAGCACAGTATGGAGTCCACAAGAAGGACTTATCTCCCCCCAGCCTCTGGGTGTGTAAGTGTGAGCACACACGAGTGTGTGCAGTACGAAGAGGTCAGGAAAGCACCCCTCCACCCTACCCCCCAAGAGAACTCGGTAACTGAATCAAATCTTGGGCAATGGGTAGCAAGCCGTTGGCCAGGCAAAGGAATAGGGAAGGCCATTCCAGGTGGAGGGAACAGAAGGTGCGAAGCCACAGCCCAGCTCCCCAGTGTTCTTCCGTTTTCTCACAGGAGGACCTCAGGGGACTTCACTTGGGGACTTGGTGTAAACTCCACTTTTGTTTTCTACTTAAGGTCATCAGCGCTGGGCATGCTATGAAGGGGATGCCTCCGAAGTGGCATGGGTTCTGAGAGCAAAGTGTCCCTGGAGGTGACATCCAGAGAGCAAGGGTCTCAAGAGGGAGACTTAGGTGGAAGCTTCGTGACCTTGGCTGGCCTTGCCTGGAAGTCGTTCACTGTCACTTCCACTGTTCTATTGGTTACAAGTAAGTTAGAAGGCCATCTCAGATTCAAGGGACAAAGACATAGATGCCACCTCTCCATGGGAGACATGTCCAAAAACTTGCAGGCTTGGTTAAAACTGGTCTGGATATTGTCAATGAGCTAGTCCTGTCCTCTGTGATACACTGGAGACTTTTTGATGGCACCATTAAAAAAGATACCCAAAGGGTTCCGAATAGCACCATTGATGAGTTTATTAGGGGAAAAGCCCAGATCTAAGAGTCACACATTATTTGAATGACAGCTTCAACCAGGACAGCCCCCAGCAGCAAGTTCATTCCAGAGGAAGCTTCATGCATACATCAGCTCGAATAAACATCTGTTCCATCTGTTGATGGGAACAGCAAATGCAGAGGGTGGTGCTCACTGCAAAGGAAGGAATGGTTTAGAAGGAGGGGAGGGTGAGAGAGGCATTTCACTCATTAGTAAGATGGGAGAAGTGCCCCCCCTTTCAAGGTCCCCCCCCTCATAAAAGAGCCCTAAGAGGAGTCAGAAATTGTTTGGGGGCGGGTGCCTGGCTGGCTCAGTCAGGAGAGTGTGTGACTCTTGATCTCGGGGTTGGGAGTTTGAGCCCCATGTTGGATGTAGAGATGAAAGAAAGAAAGAAAGAGAGAAAGAAACAAAGACAAAGAAAAGGAGAGAAGGAAGGAAGGAAGGGAGGGAGGGAAGGAGGGAGGAAGGAAGGAAGGAAGGAAGGAAGGGAAATACTGTTTGGGATTCAAGGTTTGGCTAGCTACATAGCTTTGGGTGGCTCACTTTGGCTCTCTGTCCTCTGCTCCCTCATCTGGAAGATGAGAGAATCAGATGAAGGTCTCTGAGGTTAGTCTGACATAACTCCTTGATTTTAACCAAAGGAATGGCATCAGTGGGTCAGAGGAATTTGGCTAGTACATAGGGACCATCCTTGAGGTCGGCAGGGCTTTGCCAAGCCTCCTAGCATGGGCCTGGGTAGGAAACCAGCCAAGCGAGGTTTGCTGTCAAAATGCCGCACGTCCGAGGACATTCTCAGCCGGAGCGCACAGAGTCCCCAGGAATAGGCACTATCGTTTCAATGGGAGTCTTCCCCTCGTGCAGAATCATATCCCAGGACACTGTTCAAGTTAATATTAAAATGAAAAAAAAAAAGAATTCTTCACCTTCTGTGCAATTTAGGGGGAGAAATCTTGGCAATTATCCTAAGCTGGCCAAAGAGAGCCACTCGACAGCTGACCTTTTTACATCCTGAGTGGAGTTCCTTGAAACACCCCATATGGAATCCCGGTTAGAGGCTTTTTCCATGCCTGGATCAGCTCACTTCTGACACTCCCACACAGGATTCTGCAAGGCCAAGGGGACCGTGGGACCAGAACACCGCAGGTGCTTCTTGGAGGCCTGAGTGCCAGCTGGAGCCTTATATGAAAGCATTGGCTCATTCCCCTAGCCTCGGGCTTCTTCCAGGTCAGGATGTGGGGGAAAGGCAGAATCTTGGCTGATGAAAAAGGCCCTCACATAAAACAGTTAGGAGGAGGGGAAGATCTGGTTCTGGCCGAGTGGGGACCAGAAGCCTGCCTGCCTGCTGTTTCTGAAGGTCCCTCTGCAGATGCACAGGTTTCCATCATGTGGAAGATGATATTTTCCCAAGATGGCTACCATAAGAGTGCCCGTGCATCCCAGATGCCCTTGTACAGTGTAAGGTGAACTGGGATGTATGGCCTCCCCCCAGCTTGAATCTGTTGACCTCTGACTACGGCAGAAGTAACACGGTCTGACTTCTGAGGCTTGGTCATTAAAGGCCGATGAATGCCCTCAGGGTTCTCTCTTGGGTCTCTCCCTCTTGGAACCCAGTAATCACGCCGTGAGCAAGCCCGCAAGCCCAAGACATATGGGCAGGCCCACGTGGTCGTGTTCCATTCAGAGGACCCTGCTGAGGTCCCAGCCAACAGCCAACGTCAACCCCTAAACATGTGACTGAAGGAGCTTCGAGATGGTTCCAGCCCCCAGCCTTCGAGTCTTCCCAGTTGAGGGCCCAGACATTATGGAGCAGAGATAAGCCGTCCTTGTTATAACATTTCAAATTCCTGACCCACAAAATCCGTGAGCAACATAAAATGGTTGTTGTATGAAGCCAGCATTGGGGGCTGTTTGTTTTATGACAATAGTAACCCATACCCCTCTGAATTGGTTGTAAACCAGTATTTTCTCACACTGTAGTCCTTGGACTTCCCACAACAGGCTGGGTGAGGGTGGGAGAAAGGTTTGCGAAAAGCACAACATAGACCCTCCGTCAGATTCAAGGAATCGGGATTTCTGGGGGATATGATCAGAAAAAATCAATATTTTATTTTATTTTTTAAAAATTTAATGTTTGTTTATCTTTGAGAGGGAGAGAAAGACAGAGCTTGAGTGAGGGGAGGGGCAGAGAGAGAGGGAGACACAGAATCTGAAGCAGGCTCCAGGCTCTGAGCTAGCTGTCAGCACAGGACCCGATGCAGGGCTCGAACCCACAAACCGAGATATCATGACCTGAGCCGAAGTCAGACGCTTAACCGACTGAGCTACCCAGGTGCCCAAGGAAAAAAAAAATCAATGTTCTAAACAACTGTCTCCACCTGATTCTTAGGCATTGTTGTGGGCATCTCATTAGTACAGGGTGAGGGAAACGAACTTGACAATGATCGTATCCATTGTTCTTTGGTTGCAAGTTACAACCAAGTCTAGAGAACTGAAACCCCAATGAAGTCTAGAGAACTGAAACCCCAATGAGACTTTCCAAACAGAGGCACACACCTCTCACTTCTACTCTGTGTATCTCCTTTGATTTTCCTTCTCTAGCTACCTCTCCTCCATGCCTCCTGGAAGCCAGGTGTGGCCTCATGAACTCTACGGAGATGTCATGGGAAAAGCAATGTGATGAATTTCTAGGAGCCTTCCTTCAAACACAGCCGACGTGGGTCCTTTGCCCCATTTTCTACATTCTGCTGGCCGGAATGTGGACATGAAAACTGGCGCTGCTGGAGCAGCCATCTTGGACCGAGAAGTGACCTTGGAAATGGAGACTACGCACAGCTAAGTGACAAGATAAGAGGAACCTGGAGAGCTGAAGACAAAGTGGAACAGGGCCACCACACCAGCCCTGACTTCCTTCTTCTAGACCTCTGTGTATGAAACAGATAAACTATTTTGTTCAGGCCACTGTGACTTTGGGTTATTGTTACTTGCAACTGAATGTCACCTTAATCAGCACGAAGAGCAGACACCACGAGAGAAAATCTCCGGATGATTGGGTCGCTAGGGACAAGGGCTGACTGGGGACTGCCAGGATCCCCTTAAGACACGGGTCTTGAAGAAACTAAGGTCAGAAAACCTTCCTGGGTCTAGAAACACACCAGGAGATGCCCACTGGCTGTTTTGAAGTTCCTTCCACAATCCACAGGGTTGTTTAAGATGTGGCAGACTGGGGCGCCTGGGTGGCTCAGTCAGTTAAGTGTCTGACCTCGGCTCAGGTCATGATCTCACGGTTCATGAGATGGAGCCCTGTGTCAGGCTCTGGGCTGACAGCTCAGAGCCTGGAGCCTGCTTCAGATTCTGTGTCTCCTTCTCTCTCCCCCTCCTCTGCTTGCACTCTATTTCAAAAATAATAAATAAAAACATTAAAAAGATGTTGTGATAGCCTACCTCCTGTGAGGAGCTAGATAATGTCTATCAAAGCCGGCTATGTTGAGGTGCCCAGGGGAATCAGTTCTCCTGGTGACAGGTGCTGAGGGGGCTAGCTTCAGATTTTGGCTTGTGCTGAAGCCCTCATTAGGGTTTAACTTTCGTCTAATTACTCCAATATTTATAATCATGCCATTTAATGAGCACTTCCTATGTGCTGGGCAAAGTGCTAAGCACTTAGCATACCTGATTCATTTATTCCTGAAAGAACTCTATATGGAAAAGTTTCTCTTGCTAACCGTTTGAGAAAACAGGCTGAGGGGGGGGGGCGGCATATAATGAGCCCAAGGTCACCCAGAGACCAGCAGAGGAGCTAGAACTCAGACCCAAGTCTCAGTGATTCCAAAGTTCGGGGGCTAACATTTTGGTGACCTGCTAGAAATCAACCGTCTCCCCTGCCATCTGCCTGGAGCCGGCTCCCTCCAAGCTGGCACTGTTCCTCTCCCCAGGGGGCAGAAACCCGGGACACTCCCAAAGATCTGGGAACTTCTGCCTTCACAGTGTTCTCTAGCAAGGCTGTAGATGAAAGAGAACATGCAGGGGCAAGCTTGGGCAAGCGGGCAATGCCTCTGAAGGGGGTTTGTAAGGTATCATTGGTCCAGGACTCAGCGAGGGTTGGAGAGAAAGGGCTGCTGGCCTGAAGCCATAGGAAAGCTGGGTGTGTGTTTGTGTCAAGCATAATAGGGAGTGGACTGAGCCATGGATGACTGCTCAGGGGAATTTTTCCACCTTGAAAGCACCCCTACCTTCCAGTGAATGATTACTAATTGCTCATTCTAGAAAACGAGAAGCCCCTCTCTCCTCTCACCTTTACCTGTACCTCTCTTTCCACCGTAACTTCTTGACTTGCAAACCACCAATTAGGAAGCAACAGAAACTACTAGCTGCTAATTAATACTAATTAACAGGGCTACTTAGAGTAAATGCTCTTTAAAAAGCCCAAAGTGCTTACCTGTTACTGAGTTGAATTGGAAAGGTCGTGCCAAGTTGACAGGGCTGCCTGGATGTCCTCCCATTCATCACCTTTCTTCCCCTCTGGCCACTTCCCATGTCACTCCAGAAGACAGAGACTGTCTTTTTTGATAAGCATCATCCAGCCGCCTTCTCCACTGTGCTTGGGATAAATGCTTGGGTGGAGGTGAATGTCACAGAAGGAAGTCTGTAGGGACGTTTGTGGTGTCTGAGAACCTCAGAGGGTCTTTTGAAGGTGGTCTCAGGGGCCCGGGTCTTACAGCCCAGTGTGGACACCCTCATCCCCAAACCCTTCCATGCCCCTGAGTTTTTGCACGTTCGCGTGAAGGCGCTCTGGGAGTCAAATCAGAGATGTCAGCTAGATGTTTCCAGCACATGGAGGAACTGCAGTTCCAGTCCCACTGGGGCTGACTGGGGCCATGTGACTGATCAGTTGTAACCAATGAGTTATGAGCAGGAGGTGAACTTGTTTTCCCTCTGTCACAATAGATGGGAATGTTCTAAATAGCACCCGTCAGGGCGCCTGGGTGGCTCAGTCGGTTAAGTGTCAGATTCTTTTATTTTTTTAATGTTTATTTATTTTTGAGAGAGAGACCAAGTGAACAGAGGAGGGCAGAGAGAGAAGGAGACACAAAATCTGAAGCAGGCTCCAGGCTCTGAGCTGTCAGGATAGAGCCTGATGTGGAGCTCAAACTTATGAACTGTGAGATCATCACCTGAGCTGAAGGCGGACGCTCAACCAACTGAGCCACCTGGCACCCCAATTGTCTTGATTTCAGCTCAGGTCATGATCTCACAGTTCTTGCGATGGAGCACCACATTGGGCTCTGTGCTGATAACACAGAGCCTGCTTGGGAATGTCTCTCTTCTTTTTTCCGTGCCTCTCCCCCCTCTCAAAACAAATAAATAAGCTTAAAAAACTTTTTTTAAAAATCTTAAAAATAAATAAGCAATAATAAATAGAGGTAAATAATAAATAGAAACAAACAAATAAAGGCCCAACAACCTATGTCCTGGAGTGAGGGCCAGGCAAAGCACGACCCTGGGCCAACCCCAAATGGGCACATTGCGTGCCTGTGAGAGATCCATCTTTATTGTATTAAATCACTGAGAATTTAGGGGACCATTTATTGCCAGCACCCGCCACAGTGAGTCTTAAACTATTGGTGTTTTGGGTCCGTCTTCCAATTTGGGAATTCTTGTTCACCTACTTGAAGGGATTAGAAATCTCCTACGACAGGAAACCACGCACAGTGGGGACTTCCCTATGCCAGTCGTTGGGGGTCTTTAGGGGCCCCTCCGGCGATCACTCTTGAACCCTCGGCACGTCGTGCATGGGTAAGCGCTCGCCCACTGCAGAGAACCAGGATTTCCGTGGGGCAGGCCTGATGCAAGCCACGCCACCCTCCCATGCCTCCAGCCTCCATGCCTGACCTGCTCCGAACAATGTTCCATCTGACAAGGAGCCAGGACAGTTCCATTCTCCAGCGTCACTCACTCGGAGGCCAGGTGGCAACTCACCTCCCTGCAGCCGTGGACTCCGAGGACACCTCCAGGCAAGCTATCCCAGAGATCACAGGAAAAAAAGGCTCACAAACCGAGATAAAAAGCTTGAATCACGCAGTGCAGCAAAGCAACTGGAAACACATGGTGAGAAGCAAACAGAGAGAGAGAGAGAGAGAGAGAGGGAGGGAGGGAGGGAGGGAGGGAGAGATGGGGGAGATTTCCCATACCTAGGACAGGGTACAAGCGGACAGAAGGACCACACTGCTTGAATCCACTGAGTGCGTGGGTGCGAGACCAGAGTTGAGGTTTGAGGTGCACAGAAGTCTGGAAGGTGCCTGGGGCCGACGGCGCACGCATGCTCTATCAGAGAGATGCAGAAACAGCAGGTCTGGCCACGGCTGCGCTTCTCCAATTAGCCAGAGGAGCAGCCAGCGAGGCTATTTGCATTTCTCGGGCACGGGACACATGGGGCCGGAATGAGTGTTACCAATGGGTGGCTGAATATTGAGTGCCTCATATGCCTCATGTATATTTAGTTTATTATGAATATTTAGTGCCTCAGGTGCCTTCCATATATTTAGTGCCTCATGAATATTCCATGCCTCTTGTATATTTAGTACCTCATGAATATTAGGAATCTCTTGTTCCTTCCACCTCTTTCTCTCTATGTTCACCCATATGTTCTACCTTATCTGCCTGACATGTTCCCCAGCTTACGTACTTCCTTATCAATGACAAATTTCATCCGTCCCACTGCTTTCTTGTCTTCAGTGGCAGAACTGAATATCCTGAACCAGCATAGCAAGTACACGCTGTGTCGGTGTAGCAAAAAGTAAATCATCATGGTCAGAATTTTGTCACACGTCTGTGAGGGCGCACAGGACACGGGGGTGGGGGGAGGCAGCGCACTGCACTGCTCTATGCCAGGCACTGGCCAGGCCTATCTCACGTGATCTGCACCAGAGCCCCGAAAGGTAGGCCTTTACATATGAGGTTGTTGAAACACAGAGAGGTTTAGAAACTTGCCAGAGGCCACACAGCTGGTAAGAAGCACACCCAGGACTTCACCTTAGATTTGTTTATATTGTCTCCATGACCTCATGCTTTTGGGCTTTCATCTCCACTGGGAAGGAGGTGGAGGGGGGCGGTTCTTACGTCAGCGTGAGGCCTCCCGTCCAGCACCCGCCCAGCTTCCTCTCTGGTCCCAGCTGCTAGTACATCCCCACTTATACTCTCCGGTGGCTTCCCATTGTTTTCCAAATAAAGATCCAAATCTCACTCCGACTTACTTACTACAAGGCCAGCATAGTCTGGCTCCTGCCAACCACGCTGGCCTCTCTCTCTCCCTGTCCCCCTCCCTGTCTGTCTTCCAGTCACACACTAATCTTTTATCAGTTTTCACATATGTCATATTACCTGCCGTCACAGGACATTTGCACATGCCGCTCCTTCTGTCTACAGTGCTTTCCCCTTCCCCTCTTCACCTAGTTCATGCCCAATTGTCCTTTCATCTCAGCTTGTGTGTCCCCCCACCTCCAAGAAATTCCCGAGCCCTCTAGTCTAGATCAGTTTCTTAGTTTACAGATCCCTTCCCTGCCGAGTACCGGTGTCTGCTTATAATTATATTTGCATTGGTGGCATTATTTACTAGCCTCTTCATTGGCCTGTAAATGCTCTGAAATCAGGGACACGCGGCGTTTGCTCCCCGCTGTGTCTCTAGTGCCTTCTCTGTAGGTATTTATTGTTGTCAACGGAGATTCTTACCCTGAGGAAGGTGCCGGGTCCTCCTGCATCAGAGACACCCTCAGCTAGTAGTATCTTTCTCAAGAGGGAGAGAAAAATGACCTTACGTGGATTAAAAACTGAGGACTACCTCAAGTGGTCTCAAAAGGGACCTCCCTCCCATTAGCTTGCTAGAATATTCCATGACCAAATGCCTTTGGAATGGAGTTTTCTATGAAGAGGCAAATTACTCAGGAAGAACTTTCATGTGAAGCCATAGCTCAGTTGTAATCAGATTCCAGGGGCACCTGGCTGGCTCAGTCAGGAGAGCGTGCAACTCTTGATCTCAGGGTTATGAGTTCGAGCCCCATGCTAGGTGTGGAGATTATTTAAAAATAAGAAAAAACTTTTTAAAAAAAGAATCAGATTCCAGCTACACTTATGGAGCACCTATTGTGTGCCAGGGAGTGGCTAGGCACTTATCACTCATAAAACACGTCAGTTATCCATTGCTGCATAACAAATTATCCCCACAACTTAGAGGCTGAAAACAAACCATGTTTATTTTTTAAATTGTTAATGTTTATTTATTTTTGAGAGAGAGAGAGAGAGAGAGAGAGAGAGAGCGCGTATGGGCTGGGGAGGGGCAGAGAGGGAGACAGAATCAAAGCAGGCTACAGACTCTGAGCTGTCAGCATAGAACCTGACATGGGACTCGAACTCAAGGACTGCAAGATCATGACCTGAGCTGAAGTCGGATGCTTAACCACTGAGCCAGTCAGGCTCCCCAAATAACACATGTTTATTGTGTCATAGTCTCTGTGGGTCAGGAAACTGGCTGTAGCTTAACTGGGTATCTCTAGTTAGGGTCTCTGGTGAGGCTGCAGTCAAGATGTTGACCAGAGTCACAGGCTCTACAAGGTGGCGGGGGGCGGGGAGAATTTTAAGCTCACCCATGTGGCTGTTAGTGACCTCAGGTCCTCACTGGCCGTTGGCTGGAGACATTCCCTCACCACATGGGCCTCCCCAGAAGCAGCGCACGACATGGCAGCTGGCTTCCCTCAGAGTGATTGAGCAAAAAAGCGGAAGAGGGTGGGCAAGATGGAAACCAAGTGTTTCTATAGCCTAATTCCGTATTCTGTTTCTGTTCATTAAAAGTGAGTCAACAGGTCCAGCCTACATTTGAGGGGAGGGGAGCACACAAGAGCATGAATACCAGGAGACGGAGATCATGGCTGCCATTGGACAGACTGCCTACCACTCATCAGTTCTTATGTCACCCTACCGGCGGTCTTATAAGAGTCTTTGATCTTCATTTCGAAGGGGGGGAGCTGGTTCACAGAGGCTAAGTGCTGTGGTTACATTTTGTGTGTCAACTTTGACTAGGCTAGGGCCCACACTTGCTCAGTCAAATACTCCAGATGTTGCTGTAGAGGTATTTTGTAGATATGATTAACATCTACAGTCAGTTGACTTTAAGTAAACCAGATTCCGCTCCATAATGTGGGTGGGTGTCATCCAATCAGTGGAAGGCCTTAAGAGCAAACCTGAGGTTTTGCCGGAGAAGAAAAAGGGATTCTGCCACAAGATTGTAACACAGAAGTGCTATCTGAGAGTCCAGCCTGCTGGCCTGTCCTTTAGATTTCAGGGTCAAGACTACATTGTGAACTCCTGTCTGAGTTTCCAGTCTGTTGGCCTGCCCTGTGAATTTCAAACTGCGGGCCGTGACGTCAGTTCTTGCCTGAGTTTCTGGCCCTATGAGTTTCAGACTTGCCAGCCTCCACAATCGTATGTGTCAATTCCTTAAAATAAATTTCTTTGTGTGTGTGTATGTGTGTGTGTGTGTATTATACATATGCATATATATGTAATGTGTTTATATATATAATGTGTGATATACATATGTATATATATTTATATTTGTATCCTGTTAGTTTGATTTCTCTGGAGAACCTACTGATACAAGAAGTTTTCCCAAGTCATATAATTGTAGCAAAGCAGGGAGGTGGAAAAAGAAGTTGAAAGCATAAAGTGGCCATTAATCAACAAATATTTACTCGGTACTGTGGCACATTCTGTTTTCCAACTATGGCCACCAGAAGAGATCCTAACCTAAGCTCTTTTTACAGTGTGATTTGGAGAGGTGGGGTCTATATTCTCTCTCCCATTCTTTTTTTATATTTTATTTATTTATTTTCAGAGAGAGATAGAGAGTGAGCACGTGAGACAGAGATGGGGAGTGGCAGAGAGAGAGAATCCCAAACAGGCTCTGCACTGACAGCGGGGCTCCATCCCACGAATCCGTGAGATCATGACCCAAGCCTAAATCAAGAGTCCAACATTTGAGTCGACTGAGCCACCAGGCACCCCATGTGTTTTCTCCCCTTGAATCCCAGTGGGTGTGTAACTATAGCAGAAGCAACACTATTTGATTTCCAAGCCCACGTCTTGAAAGGTGACACCACTTTCTTCTACCTGTCTTGGGATGTTCACACGTTGAACTCAGCAGCCATGCTGGGAGGCAGCCCAAGCTCGTTCACGTGGAGAGAGCCCCTGGGGAAGCCGCAATGCACGTGTGCAGACTGACAGTCCAACTGGGGGTCCCAGCCAACAGCCAGCAGCAACCGCCGGACAGGGAAGTACATAGACCTTCAGACAATTTCCGCACCAGCCTCTAGAGTCTTCCCAAAAGAGATCCCAGTCATTCTAGAGGGGTCACAAGGTGCCCCCCACTATGTCTTGTCTGAATTCATGACACACAGAAACTTGGAAGCGTTAAGAAAAAAAAAATTGTTGCTATTTTGTTTTGGGTTTTTTTTATGTTTATTTTTGAGAGAGAGAGTCCGAGACAGAGACAGAGCATAAGTGGGGGAGAGGCAAAGAGAGAGGGAGACTCAGAATCCAAAGCAGGCTCCGGGCTTGGAACTGTCAGCACAGAGCCCGATTCGGGGCTCAAACCCACAGACCTGAGCCGAAGTTGGATGCTCAACTGATTGAGTCACCCAGACGCCCCAGATAGTTGCTATCTTAAGTCGCTAAGTTTAGGGGCGATTTGTCACATAACAGCAGGTGACGGGAATATCTGCCCCTGCTCCGTGGAGGCCCCAGGGGTACGGGGGTGAGCAAGACGGATATAGTCTAAAGGAGGCAGCTCAGGCTGCTGTAACAAGATGCCTCAGGATGGGTGGCTTCACCAGTAAACATTTATTCCTCGTGGTTCTGGAGCCTGGAAAGTCCAAGTTCAAGTTTCCAGTCAATTTGGTTCCTATCGAGAGCTCTCTTCTTGACTTGCAGACGGTTGTCTTCTTGCTGTGCCCTCCCTCGGCCAAGAGAGAGCATCTCTCTGGTGTCTCTTCTTACAAGGGCACTAATCTCATCGCAGAGACCCCACCCTCGTGACCTCTGCTGAACTGACTTACCTCCCAAGGGCCCCATCTCCCAATATCACCACATTGGGGGCTGGGGCTTCAGCATAGGAATATGCAGGGCTGGGGGTGGACACACAAACATTCAGCCGGTAACAAGGTTATGTGCCTAATGAACGGAGCAGTTTATAATCACATAAACACCAAAGTAGACAGTCGATCAATGCTGTGGAGAAAACAGAACAGGTGATGTGTTCTAGAGGTACCGCTTGAGCCACAGGGGGGTCGGGGACGGCCTCTCTGGAGCCATCTGACTTGAGATGTGAATGCTAGGAAGAGGCAGGGGAAAGGCATTTCCTGGCAGAAGGGACTACAAGTTCAAGGCTGGAAACAAGGCCATACCTGAATGGGGGCTCGTTGAAGGGTATTAGCAACCGGGGCAGAGGCAGGGGACTCCAGGAGTCTGATAGAAGGCGGGCCCCACTGCCTGAGGCAGGAATGGGCAGCTTCATATGCTGGTTATGAACTGCCAAGGTGCTGTTGTTTCCTCCCAGCCAACGTGGGGTGGGGGGAGGTGGGGGGAGGATCACAGGTCAGATCCAGCGCTCCAGGAAAGTGGGTCCTGGGAGGGGTCACTGCCTCAGAGTAGGTCCAGCCCTGCCCAAAGCCTGCTCTGTGCTGAGCTGACCTCCACCCCAGTCAGGGGGAGGGAAGGAGGGAGGGAGGGGGGTGCAGAGCGACTACCACGCATATCAATGGGCTCTTTCTCCTTTCAATAAGCTCCGTAGAACTCTGGCCTTTGTCTGGGGCCCCTGCTCCCTGGGGCAGATCTCATAAAGGGCCTGCAGGCCTGGACTAAGTACAGCCGCAGTCCCGGCTGGCCTCACAATGGCAGGGTGAGGAGGTTAAAGCCGTGTCAGCTGCTCGGAATCTCGTCCCTGGGGCTTTTCCTGCTTTTGTTGTTCCTGGTCATCGGCCTGATATTGGATGGGGGCCTCTCTGAGGTTAGCTGCAGAAGAAATTCGGGTCGGGGGTGGCCAGGCTGGCCTTTGCCGAGGTTACAATGGACTGGTGAGCCGCAGGGGAGGGATGTGAAGGCCCTGGTTGCACAGTCTCTGGGCTTCCCGACTCCCAGCTCCCCAGGCTCCAGAGAGTTCATCGACTTGTATCTCAGATTCCCCACTGTGTCAGGCGAGGAACCCCCGGCCTCATCTCTTGGACATCTGTCCCACGGAAAGTGTGGCGCGATTCTGAGGGAGGGACCCGGCCACTCTCAGACGCTGCAAGGGCACTGGGGGCCCTCATGCCAGGGCCCTGGCGAAGTGTGACTGAGTCCACTAAAACCGCACATCCCCGTCAACATGTGCACAGCTAAATTGTGTAGTCACCGCATGGAATACTACACAGCAGTATAAAAGAACAAACTAGAGGCGCCTGGGAGACTTGGTTAAATGTCTGACTTCAGCTCAGGTCATGATTTCACGGTTCATGAGATTGAGCCCCATGTCGGACTCTGCGCTGACAGCTCAGAGCCTGAAGCCTGCTTCGGATTCTGTGTCCCTCTCTCTCTGTCTCTGCCTCTCTCTGGCTCATGCTCTGTCTCTCTCAAAAATAAATAAAAAGTTAAAATATTAAAACAAAAAAAGAACAAACTACCAAGGCCTCAGTAGCAAGAATGAATCTTACAGACATTGTGATAAGTAAAAGAAGCCAGAACAAAAGGGTAAATGCTGTTGGATTCCATTTATGAGAAGTTCATGGATAGGCAAAACTAAGCGATAACACTAGAGGTCAGAAGAGTGGTTGTTTCTGGGGGTGTTGACCAGGGAGATAACAGAACCTTCTGGAGCTGGTGCTGTAATTGTTCTATAGCTCCATCTGGGTGTTGGCCATATATACATATACATATATACACACATGTGTATACACACACACATTTATCGAGCTGTATGATTTAGGGTTTTTTGGTTTGTTTCTTTTAAGTTTATTTATTTATTTTGAGAGAGAGTGTGTGGGGAGGGGCAGAGAGAGGGAGAGAGAGAATCCCAAGCAGGCTTCCTACTGTCAGTGCAGAGCCCAACATGGGTGTCGAACTCAGAAACTATGAGATCATTACCTGAACCGAAACCAAGAGTCAGACCCTTAACCGACTGAGCCATTCAAGCACGTTGAAGATCTGTGCACTCCAAGAGAAAAATGAAAAGGAAAAAAAAATGACCTGTTTACCACCACCCCACCATCCCCCCACCACACTCACACATCCTGGTGCATGAGTAGAAAGTAAGTGCTGGGCTTTCATTAGCCCAGGGAGCCAGGTTCCAGTGGTACTGTGGATTTCAAGCTGGATTCTCAAAAGGAGCCTTTTGCTGGCACCGGGTCCCTGAACTCAGCCCCCTGCCCCCACCCGGGCTGCCCTTGAGCACAGCAGCCAGAAGGCCTTGGACCACTCACTAACCCTCCTCCGGGTGCCTCAGCCCTTCACAGTCAGTGGCAGAAGCCAAGGCTGTGTTCATGGTCAGTGGCTCCACCTTTGTTGTTTTCTCCACTGCTTCCTCCTTGTAAGCAAAACACTGGCTACAGGGGCGCCTGGATGGCTCAGTTGGTTAAGCGTCCGATTCTTGGTTTCGGCTCAGGTCATGATCTCACAGTTTGTGAGTTCGAGCCCCACATTGGGCTTGGAGCTGACAGTGTGGAACCTGCCTGAAATTCTGTCTCCCTCTCTCTCTACAGGACCCTTGTTCACATGCTCTGTCTCTCTCAAAATAAAGAAATACATTTTTTTAAAAAGCGGGCTAAGAACACCCTGTTCTGATTCAGTCTCTCTACTTTCTCTGGCCTATCCCTCTCCCTTCCCCCATCCCTCTCAACTTGAATTACCTCCCCCCTTCATATAACCCGCCCACCACAGGCACATGCAGGTCCGCAACCAAATGCCTCTCCAAGAAGGGGCTCCCCACCCACCTATTCATGGCTGCTCAGGGAGGTCCTGGATGCTTGTTCATATCTTTAAGCCGACAGGAAATGAAGTACTAAAAACAAAGGCCTAAGGGGCACCTGGCTGGTTCAGTCAGTAGAGCATGTGACTCTTGATCTCAGGGTCTTGAGTTCAAGCCCCATGTTGGGTGTAAAGCTTAGTTTAAGAACAAAACAAAACACAAAGAAACAAAGGCATGAGTGAATGAGTCACTGAGCAAATGACTCTCCCGGGGCCCTGAATGCTAAGGCAGAGGTAGGAATCAGGGAACTTTTCCCAACCAAGGGCAAGAGACGTTAGGGTGAAGGGATCCTAGAGAGGGTTGGTGACCGTTTCACCACCGTCATCCCACCAGTTTGAGATTCAGCAGAAATCTGTAAGTATTTATTGTGGAGACATTGCCTACAAAATACAGGACAAGGTTTTTTTGCTGGAGCACTCGACATTAATTGAATGAGAAAAATGAGTAGGTGACTTCCAATCAACCATGGAATTACTGCGCACACTCGCACACCTCCACTGTCTCTCCTCAAACCACTAGGAAAATGACAGTAACAGGACTTTTTTTTTTTTAAGATATAAATCCACAGGAACAAAAAGAGAGAGAGAAGAAAATATAGCCAGTGAAAAATGTTATCGGGGTACCTGGGTGGCTCAGTCAGTTGAGCGTCTGACTCTTGATCTTGGCTCAGGTCATGGTCTCATGATTCATGGGTTTGAGCCCCATGTCAGGCTCTGTGCTGACAGCATGGAGCCTGCGTGGAATTTTCCCTCTCTTTCTGCCCCTCCCCAACTGGTGCTCGCTCTCTCAAAATAAGTAAACTTAAAAAAAGAAAAGAGAGACGTCATCAACATCTTAAAAGCCAGAAAGCAAATGGACAAAAGGTAACTGACTTAGCAGACCAGAAAATGCTGGAAGCTCAGTGCCTATGGACATAGAACCTGCAAGAATCAAGGTGATTCAGACAGTAGAACCCAAGAAAGACTAAGGCATCAGAGGCCCTACGTACTGCAGACGGTACAGATGGGCTGAAAACAGGGCTGTTGGCGTGTCTGTTCAAGAGGTGCCGTGCGGCACGATCGGTTGAGCATCTGACTCTAGATGTCGGCTCAGGTCAGGGTCCCAGGGTCTTCCCACGGGATGGAGCTCCATGTCAGGCTCCACGCTAAGTGTGGAGCTTGCTTGAGATTCTCTCTCTCTCTCTCTCTCTCTCTCTCTCTCTCTCTCTCTCTCTCTCTCTCTTTCTGCCCTTCTCCTTCACTAGTGCTCCATCTCTCTCTCAAAAAACAAAAGAAAAAAAGAAAGAAGCAGCTAGACCCTTCCACCTCTCCCAGCCAGGTGACCTTGCGCCCATCCATATCCCCTGCCCTGTCGGAGACTAGGGGTTCACTTTCTGGGGAGATCGAAGACACGGGGCTGAGGACACCGTCCTCAGTTGACAGCAAGGATGCCATGCTGGAAAGGGAGTTCAGTGACTACCGTCATCTTAAGCCACTAAGCATTGGGGTGATTTGTTATGCAGCAGTGGACAACTACGAGAGAAATAACGATGATAGACATGGACAGCATGGAGCTCCCGGTAGTGGAGACAGGCAAGAATTCTCACCTGGATGCTGAGCAGAGATCCCAGGGCAGTCGCTGGGCCACAGGCCCGGAGCGGAACCCAGGCCGACCAAATCGGGAACATGCACGATTTGGGGACAGGGTCGCAAAGAATGAAAGCAAAGAAGCTAGGAGGAGGGGGTGGGTATCTGAATGCATCCAGAAGCTAAACAAACCAAAAGAGGGCGAGAGATAAATATTAACTTTAAGGAAAACAGAACTGTGTAAAGGACACGTATTCCAAGCATACAACACGACATGGCAATGAATACATTTACATACTTATAAACACTGTATATTGATTTAACAAAAAAAAAAATCGTGATATAATTTTACTAGGGTAATAGAGGCAAGAGACAGTACAGGTTTGGAGACAGGGAGTCAAATTTGATTTTCAAGCCGTCAGTGATGGGTTTGTTTTCTAGGGCTTCCATAATAAGGCTCCACAGACTGGTGGTTTAAACATCAGGGATGTACTGTCTCGTAGTTCTGGAAGCTGGAAGTCTGTGACGGAGGTGTCGGCGGGGCCGTGCTCCCTCGGAAGACACGAGGGAAGGATCTGTTCCAGGCTTCTTTCCCAGCTTCTGGTACTCCTTGGCTTGTGGCAGGCATAATTTCAGTCTTCCTGTGGTGTTCTCCCTGCGTGCGTGTCTGTGTCTGGGTCTGAATTTCCCCTTTTCCTAAGGGCATCAGTCATATTGGATTAGGGCCCACCCCGATGACCTCATCTTACCTTGATCACCTTGCAAAGGCCCTGTTTCCAAACAAGGTCACATTCGCAAATACGAAGCGGGGGTGGGTGGAGGAGTGGGGGGGTGCTTAGGACTTCAGCATCTTTTGAAGGACAGATTTCAACCCATAACAGATGGATCATGTCTCGGATTAATAGATCAAGAAATAACAGCGCGAGCACATTCTTTAGAAGTACGAAAGTAAATACGAGAAGAAATAAATAGATCAGAGAGTCAAAAGTGGATCCTTCTGGGTAGCAGAGATTGGGGTAGAGCCAAGGAGGCTGCTGCTTTTTCTTTATGAGCCTGAAAGGACTGCTTAGCCATTGAACACAGGCACGTTTCTCCCCACCTTGGTTATCACACTCATCACGTGTCATTACAATTTGATTTACTCATCTGCGGTCCACACAGGACCATAAACTCCTGCAGGCTAATAATAATCATAGCCATATTTACATAATGCTCACTACGTCTCCCGCCACTATTCCAAGCAGCTCACTACAACCCCGTGAAGGAGGTCCTGTTGTTATCCACCGTTTCAGATGGCAAAACCGAAGCACAGAGAAGTGAAGTAATTTGCCCAAGGTCACACAGCTAATTAGAAGAGCCTGGATTAGAGAGGCGACACTATTTCTATTTCTGTTTCATTCGGGCCTTTCACGTTCTGCTGAGTATGGAATGGTACTCGTAGTTAGGTGCACAATATCTGTTAGGGGAAGGAAGGGTGGAGGGGCCTCCTAATCTACTCACCTTGGATGGGTGTGGGGTTCCCTTTTATCCTGGGCCAGCCAGGCTTCATTATGTCTGCACCCCCATGCTCCCCTCTTAGGGGACCTGTCCACCCTTCTAGTCCTGCCCTCTGGGTAGCCATAGTCTTTTTCATATGGTCCATCCCACACCATTCCACTGACTGCAGCTGATTGGGCTAGAAAGGGCCCCTGACCCAGGACCAGCCAATCAGAGGCTGATCTGGGAGCCATGGCCATGGTGTGGCCTGGGGAGGAAAGACAAGTTGGCCAGTCCCATTCTCCCTACTGGGCAATGTTTCACTTAGCTGCACAGAGAATCTGAGCCACTGACGCGTGGACAGAAGGCAGTATCAGTCTTCCTGTGGCTGGTTAAGTTGTGAGCCGCAGAGAATGGCTGGTGAACAGAGAGAAGCAGAACAAGAGAGAGGTAGACAGATTCCTAGGACTTCCTCAGAGCCCACCAGCTATTCAGTTCCAGACCTCTGCTGCCTCGCAACCAAACCCCTTTTTCTTGAGACGCCTGAGTCTCTTCTGATCTTGTAAACAACTCCCAGTGTCTCTGATGGCCTGTGTCTTGCTTCTGGGCATTTCTCCTTTCTAGATGTTTCCTCTGTGCCTTCCTCTGTTTCTCCTCTCGCCGTCTCATTTCCCTCCTCCCTGTCTAGTGCTCTGGCTCACCAGAGGTTACATTTTTACTGGGCGTTGTTTTTCATAAAGTCATGGACCGCCAGGGCCGTGAGGCACCTTTCAGATAGAACTTTCTGCGATGATGGCAATCTTCCATATCTCGCTGTCCAGTACAGTGGCCACCATACACATGTCACTATTAAGCACTTGAAATGTAGCTGGTGTGACTGAGGGGCTACAGTTTGTATTTAATTTGATTTTAATCAACTTAAATGTAAATAGTCACACGTGGTGAGTGGTTACTGAGTTGGACGACACAGTCACTTGATAATCTGATCCATTACTTCTTTTTACAGATGAGTCTCTTGTTGTGAGCATCAGAGCCTTGCATTGTGTCTCTTAACCTAGAGGCTGTCTCCTCAAGTCACTGCCCTGCTATGGGACACAGCAGCACCCGGACTGGGGTGACTGGCCCTCGCTGAAAGTCAAGTAGCTGTGTCAAAAGCAGGCCAGCCTGACACTCGGAGGGTCTCTTATGCAAGGGCCTACGTGTAGCAAGAGTTGAGGGACGAGTCAGGTGATCGGGTAGAAATAGGAGAACATCGTAACCTCACATTCAGAGACACCTTTCTGATTTGGGAAGCCTCCTCAGAGGTCCAGCCCTGCTTCTTCCTGGGGGCCCCTCCACCCTCTTTCCGCAAGGCCTTTCCACCAAGATAGTCCTGTTCTGTGCGCCAGTTCCTCAGAGGCTCTCTCTGCAGCAGCCGATGTCGCCTTGAACCCAATGGCCCTCAGACAGAAGTGAGCTAGCTGCCTTCCTAACTGGTTTTGCTTACGTTTCCCAGGTGTGGCCCTGTGACCTTGTTTTGGCCAATGGCGTGTGAACAGAAAAGGTGACTGTCACATCCAGGTCTGGTCCATAGAAATCTCCCATGTGTTCCTTCCCCTTCCACACCTTGGTACAAATGAATCCATCAGAGCAACAGGATGGAAGGCACATGGGTCCCTGAGCCACTTCTAGAGAGGAGAGCCACCCTTCATTCGGGAACACCCAGTTTTGGACTTCATGTCAGCAATCAGTAACCTGCTGTGGTAAGCCACTGCACCCTGGGGCTCTATCGGTGGCAGTGGCCAGCATTTCCCTGACTTCAAGACACCCCAAGGAAACACATGTCCTTTGGCACGGGTCCTGTGTTGTGGACGCTGGGGACTGGGGTCATTCTGGCAGTGCCAGTGAGGGAGGTGTGGTCTTGTGAATTGCCATCTGAGATCTCCGATCGTGAGGTGAAGGTAGTGGGCTGAGCTCAGAACTGACTGTGTCGGTATTGGGGGACTTCCTACTCCACACAGCCTGCCCTCCCTGTGGCCGAGAGCTGACAGACTCACGCTGGCCTTGCTCTCCCAGTTGGCTGAATGGAAGGTCTCTAACTGATGCCCACTAGGTAATGAATCCCTCTGGAGGGTTGGGAGTAGGGGGGCCAAGGCCCACAGAACAGCGTCCTCCATATGGATAATACACTGGCCACATGGAGGTTCCTTTCCTTCACGGGCCTCAGGCTGGACCTCAGTGTGAGACACGGGGAGCACCTTAGCTCCAAGGAGCTCATATCACTCATTCTAATGTGAGGAGCAAGGAGAAAGTCAAAGGAATTGGAATCATGACTTGAGTGAGGCCCAAGGTGGGTATTTCCTGGCAAAGAGATGCAGAGCATGGCCAAAACTCCCTGCCAAAATTTCCCGGCTCCGAGAGTCACGGATGAAGGGCACAGAAACTTTTCTGCCTCATTAACCAAACTAGGGAACACGAGAAGAGGGTCAGGCCGGGAAGGCAAATATGGAGGCCATTCCGGAGGTCACAGAGTCGGAGGGGTCAGGGGGGTGCCCACGTCCACGCTGGCAGCAGCTGGAAGGGAGCGGGAGACTGAGGCGCAAACCTGTATCTGACTGGAGACGGGTGATGCCAAAAAGCCCGGTACGGGAGGGGTGTGGCCAGGAGAGCCAGAAAGAACGTTGAGAAGAGGCTGATGGGGCAAAGCGGGGCACTTGAAGCGCTGGGAAAGCCAGACAGGGAGACAAATGCAGAGCAGGAGAGGGAGGAAGAGGCACAGGGGAGAGGGGTGGCAAAGGAGCCACGTGGGATGGAGCGTGGGGGAGGAAGGGGGCGGTCAGCCATGTGGAACAGTGAGAAGACAAGAGGGGATGGGGCACGGAGAGGCCATCAGATCCGGTGACAAGAGCTCATTGGCGGCCTGGGAGAACAAAAGTGAACCCAGAAGGACACTCGCTGGTCGGCAAGGGGAAACCAGGTGGAGATTGGAAATTTATGGCAGACAGTCTGCAGAAAGGATAAATTGCCCCTTGGGGACCGTGAGCTAATTGTGTCACGTGGTGCACCTCGGGCAGGGACAGGCTAGCGGCATCAAACAGAAGCCCACTTGCAGAGCTCAAGTAAAAAGGGAGAATTTATGGGAAGAACAGGAGGCTACCTCTGAGATTCAAGGACAGGAAGTGCGGCCTGGCCTCTGGGGACGGGAACCGGCAACTGGGGAGCGAGCAGGCGCCTCGGCAGCTCAGTTCTCTCCTGCTCTGAGCTCTCTGATCTCTGATTTCCTCCGAGAAAGCTTCTTCCTTTCCAGCTCCTTCTGTGCCCCAGGTGGAAGATGGCTGCCTAGGGCCACCCTCCCCACTCTGGTCATTCTGCTCTCCCCTGAGCCCATGACTGTGCCTGGCGCATAGCGTTCAAGTAGTCCACGGATGTCCCAAGGCCACGTTTGCGGGAGGGCCTCTAATGGGTCTGGTTGGGTCAGCTGCCCCTCCCTTACCCAATCAGCTGTGGCCAAGGCGAGTTGCTGGTGCCCTCGGGCCCCTCAGAGGGGACTAAGAAGCAGCCTCTTTGGGAAGGGGGCCCAAGCAGTTTCTTGAAGAGGGGGACGTGGTGGCTGTCGTATTTCGATGTTCCAGAAAAGCCGAAGGCCTTGGATCTGCCTGGAACTGAAAAACACTGGTGGGATCTGACTCCATTTTAATAGGGGCCCATAAAGAACTCCCCGGAGGCCACAAGGGGCAGGGGGTGTGTACCCACAGACAAACAGCGTTCCTACAAAGAGATTTTTCCGTGCTTCCCTCCCTTCTCTGCACCCCACCACCCCCTACACACCCAGGTTGGGGATCTCACCCAAAGAGCTCGCAGGGTCTCTCCCAACATCCGGACGTGCCCACACCCTCAGCTCTCATCTTCTTGGATGTAGCCCAACTCCTTTGTTTCCTTCAAGTACACCCAAAATGAGAAGAGCTAGGCAGGAGGGGGGTGAGGGACATTGGGCAGCGACAATTACCCTGCTTGGAATGACCCTGACAACAGGCACGTGGATCAGGCAGGGTCCCAACAGGAAGCAATTAGGATAGTGCGAGAAGTATTTATGTACAAAGGGTCCATCCACAAAGATATGGGTGTAGGGCAACCACAGGGTTAGCCAAGAAGCAGAAATCGTCAGCACCAGAGTTGTTACCACCTTGGGACCAAACGAACAGGAGGAGGTCGTGATTACCCGAACTGCACAGGGGGATAGGGGTGAGTAGAGAAGGAGTAGAGGGGTGCCTGGGTCAGTTAAGCGTCTGACTCTTCAGCTCAGGTCATGATCTCACGGTTCATGGGTTCGAGCCCCGAGACAGTGTAGAGCCTACTTGGGATTCTCTCTCCCTCTCTCTCTGCTCCCCTCTCTCAGGAAGAAAGAAAGAAAGAAAGAAAGAAAGAAAGAAAGAAAGAAAGAAAGAAAGAAAGAAAGAAAGAAAGAAAGGAAGGAAGGAAGGAAGGAAGGAAGGAAGGAAGGAAGGAAGGAAGGAAGGAAGGAAGGAAGGAAGGAAAGGGAGAGAGAGAGAGAAAGAAAGGAAGGAAGGAAGAGACAGAAAGAAAGAAAGAAAAGAAAAGCACACACTTTCAGTGGAAGGGTCAATCAGCCCAAGTGGACTTCATAGGGAGGAAATTGGGAAATACCTCACCTCGTCATTCTCCTCCTGCCCTCTGGGCTCTTGACGGGCTTGTCCATTGGCTGGAACTGGCCAACGGGAAGGCAGACGATGGGGAACCCTCTGAGATGAGGGAAGAAGGTCGGCTTCCTGGGGTACAGGACAGGGAAGAAGAGGGTATAGCGTGGACCTGAAGGGGTAAAGGGAAGATGGAAACGTCTGCTTACATGTGGGTCGTGCTCTACGCCCTGGGCTCCTCCAAGGTAAGCCCCTGCCCCCTCTGCCTGTCGTTATGAGCACCAGCCACACCGCACAGCTCACACAGGGCTTGCTGATGCCCTGGGTGAGTTCCGTGATGCCCATTTCTTTCTCACACTGGCAGTGTAGTGGCGGTTGATGGCATTGACTGAATGGGACCAGAAACCCCTCTTAAGGCAAAGGGTTAGAGGGAGGAAGAAAGAAAAGAGAATGAAATCCAAGGACAAACGCTGAACCATGCCGTAGCCATTCTTCACATCCTCACCAGGAAGTGCGAATAGCGAGCCTTACTGCGTTCTCTATTGTGGCCTTCGTACTGGTAATAAAAATACCCATAGCTGGCGCCTGGGTGGCTCAGTGGGTTGAGCATCCGCTTCAGCTCAGGTCATGATCTCACAGTTCGTGGGTTCGAGCCCCGCATTGGGCTCTGTGCTGACAGCTAGCTCAGAGCCTGGAGCCTGCTTCAGATTCTGGGTCTCCCTCTCTCTCTGACCCTCCTCTACTCTCACTGTCTCTCTGTGTCTCTCAAAAAAAACATAAAAAATTTTAAAAAGCATAAAAAAAAACCCATAGCTGGCATGTGCAAGTCTTTAAAGTTTACCAAGTGGTTTATATGCATTATCTCATCAGATCCCCCTCAACAACCCTGTAAGGTACAGTGTATTGGGGTGCCTGGGTGGCTCGGTCAGTTAAGCATTTCGCTTCAGCACGGTTCATGAGTTCGAGCCCCGCGTCGAACTCTGTGCTGACAGTATGGAACCTGCTTGGGATTCTCTCTTTCTCTCTCTCTCTCTCTGTCCTCGTAACCTCTCTATCTCTCAAAATAAATAAATAAACTTTAAAAAAAAAAAGGTACCCTGCATTATCTTTCCAGTTTTACAGACCAGGCTCAGAGAGGTTAGGTGACTTGCCCAAGGTCACTCAGACGGTATTGGAATTACAGCTAGGACTTTGAGTCTGTTTCTACTGTCATTTGCACTCCAATGCCCAGTGTCAGGAGACCTCTCAGGACTGTTCCTTGCTGGGCTCACTATCCAGATTGGGGAGCTTTCAAGAGGCTAAACACCCGATCTGGGAACCTGAGTGAACGGTCCAGAATGGGTGCCCAAGAACTCTGTTGGAGCATGGGGACCCTTTGTTTTCTGCTGCCACCTCCTGGATCCCCATCACCCCTTTCCTCTCTCTGTTCGGCTCTGCTTCAGATACAAGCAGAATGGAATGGTGGGGGGGGATGTCCTCCCTGGTCGTTGCGAAATCATATAATAATTGGAGAATTGTAAAACTGAATTCACGGGGTGCCTGGCTGGATTTGTTGGAGGAGTGTGTGACTCTTGATCTCAGGGTTGTGGCTTTGAGTCCCACATTGGGTATAGAGATTACTAAAAAATAAATACACTTTAAAAACATTGAAGTTGGGGTTCCTGGCTGGCTCAGTTGGTTAAGTGTCTGACTTCGGCTCAGGTCATGATCTCAAGGTTCGTGGGTTCGAGCCCCACATCAGGCTCCGTGCTGGCAGCTCAGAGCCTGGAGCCTGCTTTGGATTCTGTGTCTCTCTCTCTTTCTCTGCCCCTCCCCTGCTCGTGCTCTGTCTCTGTCTATCAAAAATAAATAAACATTAAAAAAATTTAAAAAAACACTGATTTTACTTCTGAATTCACTTGCTATAGCATGGATGAGCCTTGAAGACACGCTAGGTGAAATAGTCACAAAGAGTTAAATATTATATAATTTCACTCATATTAGGTACTTAAAGTAGTCAAATCCATAGAGACGGAAAATAGAATGGGGGCCACCAGGGGCTGGGTGGGGAAGGGAGAATGAAGAGTTTGTGTTTAATGGGGACAGAGTTTCCATTTTGTAAGATGAAAAAGTTCTGGAATGGATGGTGGTGACAGTTGCACCACACTGTGAAAGTACTTAATGTCACTGAGCTGTGCACTTTAAAATGGTTAAAATGGCAAATTTCATGTTATGTGTATTTTATGCAATTTTTTAAAAAGTTTATTTATTTTGAGAGAGAAGGAGCAAGGGAGAAGCAGAGAGAGAGAGAGAGAATCCCAAGCAGGCTCTGCACTGTCAGTATGACACGGGGCTCGTTCTCATGAACCACAAAATCATGACCTGAGCCAAGATCAAGAGTTGGACGCTTAACCAGCTGAGCCACCCAGGCACCCCTTCGCAATTTTCTAAAAACTGAATCTGTAAACATTCAGTGAGCACCTAGCATGTGCCCTGCACTAGGAACTCAAAGCCATAGAGCCTCAGCCCTGCCTTCAAGGACGGGTCAGTCCTGCCAGGCTAAGCAAAGCAACACACTCAGCGCTGTGTGGAAAGTGTAATAATGTGGCTGAGGGAGGAGGATGGGAGGGCAGCTCCGTGGGTGGGGGGGGTCAGGGGGGAGATACCGTGAAGGTTTCTCAAGGAAGTAGCATCCTAGCAGGACAGCCCCGGAATGGAGACGACTTGATGCATGTGAAAGAGAGGTTGAGCAGAAAGTGTTTAACTTCCAGTCCATCACAGACGGATACTGGGCCCCACTGTGTGTGACTGTTACAGAGCTCCTGTCGCAGGCCACTCCCCGTGCACGTTTGAATGAATCTACTTTCTGTTCAATAAGAATCCACTGATCAACCGGCCTGGTTGTCACAAAGCCAAGTTGCTTTCAAGGTTTTGGAATGGTTACTCTTTCGCTTCTGTTATGGACTAGCATGGGCCCCAGACCACGCTTTGAGCAGGGTTCGCCTACTAGATGGTGAGTCCCTTAAAGGGAGGGACCACTTGCTTTGATCTTATCCATCCTTATGTGTGCCTTCAGATTTTTAGCAGGACCATCCAAAAGAAGCTCTCTCCTTGCCCAGGAGGGGATGACCACTTGTTAATTAACTAGTGTTTTGAATATGGAAAGCTCTGCCAGCATTAAATATTATTATTATTATTAGCCTCGTGTCCACTATAGTAGATGTCATTTAATTAGAACGGCATAATAGGCAAATCTGCCTTAATTGGCTGGGATGTGGCTAAGAAACCATTTCACGTCTGTGTCTGTGTTCTCTGTTCTGTGCCATCACATCGCATTCTCTGGCAATGGGTCATTTTGGAGACCTTGGGCAGGGTTCAGGGAAGGTTATCTGGCTACTGATTAACACTTAATTAGCACCTTTTTCATGTAGCACAGCAGTGACTTTGTAAATTTAAAAATTTCAGGGGACCACTTAATGTGGAATTAAAGTACAAGTGCAATATTTAAGATGCATGAAATTGTTTTACGCATTACAGCATTAACTAGCTCTTAATTTATGCGGTGCATGCCAAAGAAGGGCAATTAAAGCGTAGCAGGAAAAAAAAATTATAGATCTCTATGTTGTCCTGTCTTCCTCTAACGATGCTTTTGAAGGCTTTTGCTACATCTGTATCTCAACTCCTGTTCTAGATTTAGGAGTAAACGGTAAATTCTGATGCCTGTTTGCCACCACGGGAATTGGCATTGTCCTTAACCTGAAACTATCTCCAGTCAAGTCCTTCCAGGGCTTAGAAATCCACCCTGACCTCAGTGATTGCTCCAGGCACGTGACCCAAGTTGAGCCAATGAGATGTCAGGAAGCATGTGCTGGAGCCTTATGGGAAACTGACACTAACGGTGTCCACCTTGGTAGCTGTCTGGAGGAGCGAGTCCCTTTTCCCCTGGCCGCTGTGAGGATGTGAGGTCCGGAAGGGCGGCAGCCATTTTGTAAGCCATCTGCAGCTGGAGGGAAGCCATTGTTTGGAATTTGGCAGTGAAGTTAATACCACGCAAGGCTATGTGGCAAGATATCCTGGGAGACCTGGGAGATGTGGGATTGAGACTTGTCTGAAGGCCTTCTGACTTCGGGACTTTTGAATTATGTTGGAGGCTCTAAATATACCACATAGTCCACTTTTATTCATGCTGTTCCCTTTGACTGGAATTCTCTTCCCTTCCTTCTCCATCCTTCAAGGTCAAGACCAAATGCCACCCATCTAAGAAACTTGCCTTGATGTGAACCATGCTTCAGATGGTCAGAACCATGCCCCCCTCCTCTGGACGCTAATGCCCCTTATTTGAACTTCTCCCTTCAGCAAGGAGCACGTGCCACCCTGAAAAGCGTGAAGCTGCAAATGTGACTCTCCATCTCGCCTGTGAGGACCTAAGCTCTGGCTTCATCTGTCCCCAGCTTTATTATCCCACTGGACACACCGAATCTGCAAAGTGACACAATCTCATTCCTAGAAAGGAACGTTAATATTGGGATGTCATCCATCGTCAGAAGCAGAGAAAGCGCATATGAGCATATGGTCTTCTTAGCTAAAGCCAGACGCAAAGAAACTGGGCAAAAGCTGCAGGTGGGTGGGTCCCTGGGCCACTGCAGCTGTTGAGGGCAAGCGAGGACTTGCCTTAAGGGGGAGGAGTCACAGACACGGGCCAGTCAAATATTCGTCTGTCCCTCTGTTTATAACTTACACAGAGAGATACAGTCTCCAAGTACAAAGTCAAAGGCTAGGAAAGTAAAAGTTTCTCTGTCATCTCCTCCTCCCCACACTCCGTGTCTTCTGTGGCTGATACATGCCTGAGCTGCTCTGATCCCTCCTCCTACCGTAGCCACCCCCACCCCACAGCCGACAGCCTGCCAGTCCACCGTCCACCCAGCCCTTCTTCAGGTGGCCCAGCCAATAGCTGAGCCATGCGGTGGCACTCAGGGCTGGACATTTCCCTGGCAATGCAAGCCCTAGCCCTAATCCTTTGCTCTGGGCTCCCCAAGAGACTTTTCAGAGCTGCATTGCCACCTGCCGGCTCCCCCTGCCCTGTCCTGCTTTTGCCCTTCTCCCTTCCCGAGGGCTCCTCCCAGCAAACCCTCGGCACTCTCAACTCCATCTCAGCGTCTGCCTCCCTGGGAACCCAACCTGTGACATCCTCCCCAGAGGTAACAACTGGTAGTTGTGGCGTGCGGATTCTTAAAATCTCCACGAACAGTAGATATCAGTGCACATAGGCATGTCTTTCTTTTTTTGTTTTAAATGTCTATTTATTTTGAGAGAGAAAGTGGAGGAGAGGCAGAGAGAGAGAGAGAGAGAGAGAGAGAATCCCAAGCAGGCTCTGTACTGTCAGCACAGAGCCCAATATGGGGCTCGATCACACGAACAGTGAGATCACGACCTGAGCCGAGATCAAGAGTCAGATGCTTGACTGACTGAGCCACCCAGGCGCTCCGGCTTGCCGTTCTTTTTATTTGCTGTATATTATGCTGTAGTATGGTGAGCCCATTGTTTGCTTAACCAGTTCTGCTGACGGACATTGGCGTAGTTTCTCTTTCCTCTTATTCCCAATAATGCTGCTAGGAATGTGCTACAAATGGATTTCAAATAAACTGAACGTTATTCCAAGCAGTATAAACCATGAACCTGGGTCAACCATACCTTTTATTTGATATCTGGGGCCCTGCTGACCTGGAAGGGACTACCCCACCCAGGATAACCCAATTTATAGGGATGGTAGACAACTGGCCCTTGAGTGCACCTTTCGAATGCAAACCCACCAGTCCGGACCCCACACCCCTAATCACCTCCTCTACCAGGCTATCACATTGCTGGGCACTACCCACCTGCCCTAATCAGACAACTAGGGACACCCCCCACTGAGCCCCGGAGCCCACTGAGATTATGCTAAATAGCCAGTCCTAAACCTTCTTACCAGGCCTTGCCTGCTCCTTCCCTTGGAAACTACGTTAAAGGCTCTTGCCTGAGGGATCCCCCTCCCCCCTGCCTCCTGACAGACCCTGGTGCCTCCCCTTGCAGCCCCCATGGCCTGGCGAGCCCCCTCTTCTTGAGATTTGTAAGTATAACCAGTTACCTTTCCTATGGCGGTCCCCTCCTGATCTGTTGGCCTCACCATACCTTAATTATAATAAAGCCTGTATTTCGGAACGGGACCTAGCGCTAGCAAGGTGGGACCCACATTTTTTTTTCCTCCCCAAGGTTCCAGAATGCTTTAGTTCGCAAACTCTTCCTGGGCAAACAGGAAGCACCTAACGTGTGCGTCCCTTAGGTTAGACACAAGAAAGAACTTCCTACTGGAAAGCAAGGCCACCTGAAACATCCTGTTCGAGGAGCGTCTTGCAAACAGTGTCGTCAACACTCAGCAGCAACAACAAGCTCGGGAGCCGATTCCCCACGGAGCAGAGGCAGGGACTGGGACCATCGGCTGTCTCCCGCAGGCTGACGGCTTTGGGAATTTACCACTCGCCAGCGCACGGCCCCGCCCCTTGTGGAAGGAGGCCACGAGGGTCCCAACGGCTCGGGCCACTGTCCCTGTGGGCGGCTGAGGTCATGCTCACATGAGAGGGGAGTAGGGATGGGCTGATCGCCCTCTCCGCTGCCCTGGGGCTCTGGGCCCGATGACGTGGGGCATCCTAGAGGAGGCCGGCCTGTGTTCCCAGCTGCCTGCCGGGAGCCGGAGCCTGTCAGCTCGAGCGGCAGCAGCGAGGGAAGACGTTTCTGACACAAAACCCCAGGGGAGCCCACGGAGGAGCTGGGCTGTCATTACTTATTAACAATGGGCCTGATCCCCAGCCAGGCAGGCCCAGGGAAATAGCCTGTGGGGAGGCCAGCCTCCCCCCTGCGAGGTGGATTAACACTTTCTGGGCAGGAGGGAGCTGTTTGGGGGGTCAGTTGTCACATTTTGCATGTAAGAGGGACCATTTTTACATATTAGACACAGGCACACTCTTCTCGCATTCCCCTCCCCCTCTGTGTCTGCCTTTGCCGCTGTTCCCTGCCCCCTCGGGTTCTAAGCCGGCAAACCCACAGGATGTGGGAGGCTGTGCTCACAGGGAAAAGATTTGAGAATGCACACAGCCTAAGTCTCATGCCTGCAGAACCGACCCGCAGGGCGGGGGCGGGGTGGTGGGAAACGGGGAGAAGCAGGTGGAGCTGTGTTGGCTGGTCGTTAAAACTGGTAATTGCCCCCCCTTCCTCCCCCCTCCGGGCGTCCTGGGCTCCAGTGCCAGCATCACTCGGTCCCAGCTCCGCAATCTCAGGTGGGCAGAGTGACCCACCCCTGATGCTGCGGGTCGGTTTTCCGGACCAGCAGATGCTGACATAGAGATTGGCACGTGAGGCATTTTTTTTTAGGGAGCATTCCTAGGATCAGCCCCCGGGGAAGGAAGAAAGTGAAGGCAGAAGCAGGCAGAGGCAAAAACTGAACTGCAATGTCAGCTTGACCAACTGGAGCCTCAGCAGACCCCATGGAAGGCTCTGGGGTGTGGGTGCCTGTTCAGAGCACTTCTGAGTTGGGCAAGAGGGACGGGCCTCTGTAGCCTTGCGTGGATCAGCCCCTGGGAGGGGTTGCTGCTCCAGAAGCTGGCATGACCCTGGGCCGGGTGGTTTCTTCAGCCTAGGGGAATGGCTGACAGCTGAGGGCAAGCTGCAGACAGTATCTGGGCACAAAGGATGGAAATGCTTCCTGAGCACAGCCGTCCACAAACATCTTGCCTCCCAGGAGCACGACAAGGGCATTCCTCAGGATTCCAGCCTCCCCAGAGGCTGCCCGGCCTCCTTTCCTGCTGCCTCTCCTCCCACCCTTCCTGCCAGCCTCCTCCCATCTCTCTCCCCTCCCTCCTCCTGTTCTTCCTTCCATCCTTCAGATGCAGCAGCCATCACAGAGGTTTACAAAGTGTTAACGGCCGTCCAATCTGGTGAGGCCGGTGCCAGTTCAGAAGGAAGCTGAAGTGCCCAGGAAGCCTGTCCTTCCAGCGGCTGGTGTCTTGCTATAAAACACTGTGTAATCCGTAAAGGGCTGGCTGGCTGAACCAGGACCATTCCCCCTGCCCCCCAACTCCTCTCATTGGGCGCTTCCAAACTTCGCCACAGGGGGTGCTAAATTGTCGTAGGTGCTTTCTGTTTTATTTGTGTCAACAGGAGCAGGAAACGCATGGTCGTTATGCGGGGCATAATGTAAAGTCAATTCCGCGTGGGTCATTGGTGTATAGGTAGGTGAGTGTTAGGTTTCATCTGCTTTAGGCGACGGCGGTGGGCCTAACTGGAGACACGCATTTAGGAAATGGTCAGTTAGCGTGTGTTGGCCGGGAACGGGAGCGGCATTCCGGCCGGTGCAGGTGCGGAGGTAGGAATGGCACCGCCGGCTCGAGTCTTAAGTGATCCTGCGTGAATCCGGCCGCGGATTTGGTGAACTTTGCGCCCCTGGAGTTGGACCAAAAGGTTAGAGAATCCCGCTGCGAGAATCCCTTCATATTTGCCTCAGGAAGACTTTTCTGCGAGGCTGTTGGAGCTCTTAAAGAGGGGGCGGGAACTTCACGGGGTTTCCCGAACCAGTTATAGGACTGCTTGGCGCAGCTAGCTCCGAACTTGGCTGAGGACTTCGTTTCACGGTAACATGGTGGCACGGTGGGGGAGGGGCCCTATGTCCTCACCCACCTCTAATTACTTAAGGCCACAGAGATTTCCCAAAAAGAACCTAATCGTTAAGACCAAACTGGCTTAGGTAAATTTGCACCAGCCTAAAATCCCACCCCAGATCCTCTATAAAACCTTAATCAGCTGTGAATTCCCACCTCCCCGCCATCAATAATCACGGCGGACCTCAATGTGTTCTCACAGGTACAATCAAGGTCTAATACTTGTCTCCTCTGTCATAAGAAGTTGCAAGAACTGTAAGTATTGTTCTCTTTATATATTTCTCTTTTTTAAAGATATTTAGTTATTTTGGAGAGCGGGAGAGCATGCTCGTAAGGGTGCTCAAGCAGGGGAGGGGCAGAGAAAGGGAGAGAGAGAATCCAAGCAGGCTCCATGCTGTCAGCGCACAGCCTGACGCAGGGCTCCGTCTCACGAACCGTGAACTCATGACCTGGACTGAAATCAAGAGTCGGCGCTCAACCAACCAAGCCACCCAGGCCCCCCTGTTTTCTTAAACCATTCCAAACCAGGTTGAGTTCACAAACTGGAGACTGATGTCTTGGGGCCAGGGGTGGGGTGGGGTAGGGTAAGAAAAAAAAAGCAGTGCTCAGAAGCATCCACAGCTTTTCTAGTATTTTTCAATTTCTCAGCACAGAAGCCCCCGGCATTCACTAATCAGTAAAAGTATTTCTTTCCGTAGACATATTTATCAAGAGCTGGTGTGCCCAAGCACTGGGACAGATGTAGTACGGAGCGAGCTGTATGGATGTGGTCCCTCATGTTTCCATGTTTACAATTCAGGATGGACGATGCCACGATGAAGCTAGTTTAGGAACAGCTGCCAAACACACACACACGTCCTGCATGCAATTAGATAATTAATGTGCAACATGTTGAGGAGGTGATTAGATTAGATACATAACATCTGAACCAGGGCTGTGGGTTACATTCTCAATGTGAGTTCAATCTCTCCCTCAGCCTGGCCCTGAGGGGCAGAGTCAATATCGCGAAGGAAAGGGATGGTTCTCAGCCAGCAGCGATACACTCACCTGTGTGGAGTAAACCCCAATGCCCAAGACCTTAGAGCACAACATTGGTTCTGGGAGTCCTGCAGCGCTTTTAACTGACAAAAAGAAATACTTTTCTTCCTGAAGAAACAGAAATGCCTAAGGAGACTACTGCCACCCTCACCCATCCGTGTTCTTTCTGTCTTTGAAGGCTACTAGAAAGATATGAGGTATTGGAGCAGCAGCAGCCATTTTGTGACCATGAGGAGATGACAGCACAGAAAGATAGAAAGAGCCCACGTCCTTGATGACCTTTTTGGCCACTGAACTGGAGACCACCTGCCTCTGAGTTTCTTATTGTATATGAGATATTAATATGCCCCTATTGTTTACTTTTTGTCAGATACTCTGCTGAGAGATGGTTGCGATCTCCACTTAATTAGTTGAGAAAACTAAGGCTCAGAGAGATTGAGTCATAGAGTTAGTGGCAGAGATAAGCTTAGAATCCAGGAATCCCAGTTTCATCCAGGGTACTCTTCTCTGCCTTTGAACTCTACAGAGTCTTAGGAACCCCCTGGCGTCCCCTCAAAGCCAAGGGTACCAATGATTAGGCTCTGTGCCCCTGCCTCCCTTCCCTCCCCCAAACCAGAGCCTCGTGGCTTTTATGTGATTTGCCTCATTGGCTTCTCGCTAACATTCGGTTTGAAACAAAGGCTATGAGGCTTAAAAATATTTTAAAATGAGTGTCTTATCCCTTATCCTTCAAGTAACAACAGTGGCTGGCTCTTTACCGCACCACAGGGGAAATCGTAAAGACAGTGACTTTTCTAAGAGGAAACAGGGAGTCATATTTTATTTCCTAGGTTCAAGCCCAGAGATCCTGGCAAACTGCTTGCTCCCGCATGCAACCTACAGACACACACAAGTGCATTTTTGAAGCATATGCGTGCAGACATGCTGCTCACTTGATTTTGTCATCCTCTGAGGCTCTCCCAAGTTATTGGGCACAGAGACACAATGAGGCTAGCACAGGTGCTGGGGGTTACAGAAGCCCTGGGGGGCTGAGCGAGAGCAAAAGCTCCTGCCTTGCTTCTGGAAATGTCAGCAGCCAGAGCCAGACATGTCATCAGGCCCCGTCCTTGGCTGTTCCAGACTCTGGGGCTACCTCCATCCTTGAGACCCAGCGTCTGTTGGCGCCTAGCACGCCCTCTCAAGGGTGTCTGGAATTGACAACCTTCCTCAGAGCCGATCTGATCAGTTGGGGCTTCTCGCCACACAGCATGGGCCCACCAGCCTTGCTCTGGCTGAACAGAGCTCTCAAGCCAGGGCTCCGTCTTTCCCAGGGTGCAGAGTCCTGATCCAATCAATGCTAACAGGATAACAGAGGTCAATGACACAAAACAGGTGGTAACATGTGCTAAAGGAACCTGGCTCTTCTCAAGATGGGGGCATGAACATTGCAAGTGTCTGCTGCTTAATCAGCCCCGTTACAGCCTCATGAGGTCGGCCAGGAACTGCCTTTTCTTTCCTCCCCTTCTCCTCTGTGCACCCTTTCCTCCCCTCCCTTCCTCTTCTCTTTCATTCAGTATCTGTTTCTTCAATGCCTGCGGTTCCAGGCATCTCTTGCTGCATAGTAGTAAGTGACCCCCCAGATCTAGTGACTTCAAAAGGAGACTCTTTTACTGTCTCTCCCAACTTGGGGGGTCAGAATTTGGGCAGGGCTCAAAGGGATGATTCATTTGCCTCTCATGGCATCTGCTGTGATCACTCAGTAGTGTTTGCTAGAACCTGGCTGGTCTAGAGGGTCAAGGTGGACCACGTCTGGTGCCTCGGCAGGAAAGGCCACAAGGCTGGGCTCCCAGGGCTGCTCTCCTCCAGGGTCACCTGAGGGCCTCTCCACACAGTGTCTTGGGAAGGGGCGGGGACTTCTTTCATGGAGGCTCTAAGAGTGAGTATTCCAAGAGACAAAAAGTGGAAGCTGCCAGGCCCTTAAGGCACAGTGTTCCTTTCACCATATTCTATTGGTCAAGGAAGTCACAGAGCCTACCCAAGTTTAAGGGAGAGGAAGGTCTGGGGGTGCCTGGGTGGCTCAGTGGGTTAAACATCTGACTCTTAATCTCGGCTCAGGTCATGATCTCACGGTTTGGTTTGAGACCCAGCCCCAAGGAGGGCTCTGCGCTGACACACGGAGCCTGCTTGGGATTCTCTCTCTCCCTCTCTCTCTGCCCCTCCCGCCTCAAAATAAATAAATAAATTTAAAAAAAAATGGAAAGAGAAGGTGTAGACACCTTCCTTTCCATGAGAGGGGGAGCTGAGGGTAGATGTCCTGTTTCCTTAAGCTTCAAGGGGTTTAAACTGACATTTTAATGGTGGTGGAGAGAAGGCACAGGCAGGATCGCTCTCGGCAGGGGGCTGAGATCCAGGAGAGAAGCTGCACTTAAGACGACTGGGGCTAGGAAGGGGTGCTCTGTGGGGTGGAGGGGAGATGCTATTGGCTCTTGTCAGGGAAAGGGAAGACCTTGAAACTGTCTTACTCTGATTCCCCTAAAAGCAGAGGCTGACACAAAGACTTGGGTGTAGGTGCTTTGCAGGGGGAGGGGGTACTCCAGGCAGTGCAGTCAGCGGCTGGAAGACCCACAGGCAGGGGAAGGAAACCCACCAGTAAGGGGTGTGCAGAGGAGCAGGCGGGCATCTGGGGCTTGATTGTGTCAGGCACCCCAGGAGACCTGTGCTACTTACACACTAGCTCCTTCCCTCATTGATCAAGAGCAGATCCTGGGTGGCTCAGTCGGTTTGAGCAACAGGCTTCAGCTCAGGTCATGCATGATCTCACGGTTTGTGAGTTTGAGCCCCATGTCTCAGCTCTTGGCGCAAAGCCTGCTTCCGATCCTGATCTTCTGTCCCCCTCTCTCTGCTCCTCCCCTGCTTGTTCTCTCTCTCTCTCTCAAAAAGAAATAAACATTAAAAAAAATGAGTTGATCCTAGGGTGTTAAACTCCCAGCACTTTTGCCCTACTCTGTACCAGTGACCATCTCAGGACTGTCACTGTGTCCAGGAGCTGCCTGTAGGTGGCCTCCAGGGCGGCTAGGGAGTTGTGGGCAGGGCCCTGACAATGTCTGCAGTGGACCGTGCCAAGGGTCCCGGCACGCTGGATCGCGTTAAAGTTGCCCTCCACCCCAGGTGTGCAATGTCATCCCCTCCCCCTCCTCCGTGCGAATCCATTGTTACAACCCCACACAGCCTACAAATGCTTTGGGAGCCAGCAGATTCTCTCTGGGGTACACAAAGAATGCTGAGCTTTAAGTCAAGGTTGGCTCTGAATCCAAATAAAGACTCAGATGGAGACAAGTGACACGGCAGTTACCCCATCCTTGCCTCCTTACAGCCTAGAGTCCAGGAACAAAGGGAAGGAAACACCTTCATAAATATGAGGCCAACCTCTGAGACTCCCTCTCGTGTCCTCCAGGACTCAGGAGACACAAGGAGGTACTTTGTGCACCGAGGCCAGACCAAGTCAGTGAGTTCACTCACACTTCCTGAGCTCCATTTGGTCAGCCAGTCCAAGACCATAACTTTCCCAATGGTCCCCCTTTCCGTGGCCCTCCTGCCCCTGCCCCCCCAGTCCTGTGGGGAACAGAAGGGAAGCTGGATGTCAAGCCCTGCACCCCAGTTTCGAGACCCGTCTCTGCCATTCCCTAGCTGTTGACATGGAAGAAGTAACTCAACCCCTCTGAGTATCTATCTCCCCATCTAAGGAGGAGTTAAATGTGCTGTATGAACTGAAAGGTTCGACACGGTGGTGGCTCTTCTGGCGACACAGAGTGCTGTGTGCCGAACGGCCTCGGTCTCGGTTTATTCTCCTTGCGTCGGAGCCCCCGCCCCACACGCTCTCACCCTGCCCCCCACACCCTAGCAGGATCTCTGTGTCTTTGGTTACTCCACAAAACCTAAACGGAGAGCTCTGCATTTCTAGTGATTTCTTCTTGATAGGGGAGAAGGGGCCCCCAGACCCCTAGCTCATGCATATGGCCTGAGATGCCTTGAGCCAAGAGTGGGCAAACCCCGAGGGTTGGGGGCGGGGTGGGGGCTGTGTTCACCGGTTCATGCCTGCACCCTGCTCTGCACAGACCCTAATGGGTGGTTTGTGTTAAGACAGGCAGGCCTTACTGTTCCAAATGCCCTCAGTCAGGGACACTTTTCAACTGCTCTGATTCTAAAATTATCTCCTCAGGATGCTCTTGGCTGCAAGTGACAGAAAGCTCCCAGACAGGGACATCCCCAATATGGTTCTTCAAGCCCCCTCTTCTCTGTGATCCTCTTGACTCTGCCTTGCTGGGTCCATGTGTTGATTTGGCATCCACCTGGTCCCAAAAGGGCTGCTGCAGCTCCAGGCATCGCATGCAGACGCACCACCTCTACTAGCAAGGAACTGTCCCTTCCAGCCACAGTTCATATTCAAAACATTCAACAACCAGTATAGCAGGGCACTGACCAGTGAGGAGAAAGTCCAGCAGAATATCAGTGGTGTTTCCAGACTTGCCTTCCCAGGAATAGGGGAGGCCCCCCCAACCCTCACCCCCAAAATCAGTTTCTGGTAGATTACCATTGATTGGGTTAGAATGGTGAAGATTTGCCTCCCAACTGGGCAGACATTTGAATTAGATTTGGGTTTGTTTAGGAGGTTGGAATTTAGGGAGCCCATCGGTCTCACCTCATTCCCAGGCTCACACACCCCCACGGCCATCCCTCCAAAATCACAGGCTCCTTATGCTGGCCTCGGCTCCCCCATGAGATCTGACCTGAGCATCTTGGTTTTGCCCCCTTGCTTCCTTCAGCAACTGCCAACCGCTTTGTGCTTCTTATGCAATTTGATCTTTATATTCTCTGCGAAGTATGAGCTAAGCGCTCTTCAGTTCAATTAGGCCCATTTCGTGGACGCACAAACGGGACACCTCTAAACGAGTCCTTTGGAAGAGTCCAGGATAAGGTTAACCCAAGAGGGTTTGTGGCAAACTAGCAGTTTCTGCTCAACTGCCTGCCTTTCTCCGTCTCTCTAGCTCACACCCTTTCTCCCCCTCTCCTTGGGCTTAATTGATACGCAAATTATTGAGTGTTTGGCCAGGCTGGGGGCCAGGAAGCTGTTTAGAGCCTGCAGATCTTGCCTTTAAGGTTAGGTGGGGACGAGTTTGCTGGCAGTCATCAGATAATGGGCCTCTTCCAGTGACAAGGGAAATGATGGATTTCTTCCATTCTTTGATATCAATGCTTTTGTTAGTTTGCATTTTATGCAGTGCCTTCCCTCTCGGCAACTCAAGGCCTTTTGCAGAGTCTTATATAATGGAAAATCATTCTGCAAGGTAGGCAGACCCGGCAAGGCCAGCATACAGAAAACCACATTCCTTATACACACGCACAGCAACCCTGCTGGGGCCCATCTGGGTTGGGGCAGCGACATTCGACATTCGTGGCACTTGGATTCCGGAACAGAACAACAGACACAGGCAAAGGAGCTTAGCAGTTGCCTTTGCTAAGCTCCAAGGGGGCCCCCTCTCCCTGTGCTTGGGTGAAGGGCTTTTAAATAAGAAAAGGAGGGGCTGGAAGAGAGGTGTAAGTGAGGGGGGGGGGATGGGGTGCTAATCAAAAGGAAGGGGAAGTCTGTCAGTGCAGGGAAAGGTCTCCACAGCATTGCTCATCCAGGAAATGTAAATTCAAACCACAATGAGCCAGCACTCTGTCCACCAGAATGACTAATACATCAGGACAAATCCAAACTAATACAAAGCACAGGTATGGATACAGAACAACTGAATTTCCTACACTACTGGCGTGTAACTGGACACAGCCTTTATGGAAAACTGAACAGGTACCGCTCAGGCTGGGTCGGCGCTCACCGTATCAGCAAGCAATTCCCCTCCTAGATAAATGCCTGTAGATAGCACACACATTCACCAATGACCTGCAAAACAATGCTCATCAACCATTCAGTTAGCCCAAAGCCAGGGACAACTCCGACGCTCAGCAGTAGAATGGACCGGGGCGCCTGGGTGGCTCAGTTGGTTAAGTGGCCGACTCTTGATTTCGGATCTCAGGATCCCATGAGATGGAGCCCTGCATCTGCAAGGATGGCACAGACCCGGCTTGGGATTCTCTCTCCCTCTCTTCGTGCCCCTCCCCCCCCCGACTCCTCTCCCTCTCTCTCTCTCTCTCTCCCTCTCTCTCTCTCTCTCTCAAATAAACTAAAAAAAGTAGTAGAATGGATAAATAAGCGGTGGTGCATTATCCATGGACCGTTATCCAACAATGAAATAGAATAAACTCCTTCTTTGTACCATATGTAGACAGTTCTCACACGCCGAATGTGGACGAAATCCAAAACCAGGTTAAATTAACCTGCGGTAATGGAAATCAGAAAAGCAGTTACCTACAGACTGAGAGGCAGGAAGGAATCATCTGAGGGGATGATAATGTTCTAGATCTTGATCTCTGGGCTGGATGACACATGAGTTTACTTTGTAAAACTTCTTTGAGCCACACACTTAAGATGTGTATACCATATGTATGTTACACTTCAAACTTTCTTTTTAATGTTTTTTGTTTTATTTTTTTAGAGACAGAGAGAGACAGCACAAGCAGGGGAGGGCCAGAGAGAGATGGAGACACAGAATCCAAAACAGGCTCCAGGCTCTGAGCTGTCAGCACAGAGCCCGACATGGAGCTTGAACCCACGAGCCGTGACATCATGACCTGAGTCGAAGCCAGATGCTTAACCGACTGAGCCACCCAGGCGCCCCTATATGTTACACTTCAAAAATGGTTTAGAATAAGGAGAGGAAGAGGCATAAGGGAAACATAGACATGCATCTTATTTGTGAACAGGTTGGAGTCTGTCTGTCCTTGAATCCATTTGTTCACTAATCCAGAAGGACCACCACTCTACTTCCCATTCTACTTCAGAGCCAGTATGTGTGTATTTTCTGGTGTTCAGCTTTCCGTGAGCATTTGCGGCCCAGAATTTCATAAGCAGATGCTTCCATTGAGAGTAAGACCAAAGGCAATGGAGATGTATGACCTCATTCATTTGCTCCTTCATTCATTCAACCATTAAAGACAGGAAGAATTGTTATATGATTCTGGAAGCCTTCAGCCAGAGCTGCTCATTTCTAGATATCCTCTTACCAGCAAGAGGACATTTCAGCCAACCTGGGGAGAAAGCTGGAGGTGGGGTGGGGACCTGCCACCACTATAAAAGTGGCCTCCATCCCTCTTTCTCTAGATTCCTGGTCTGGGGAGCTAACACCTGCTAGAGTGGAAGGTGAGGAGGTAGTGACAGCCTTGAAAGAGGGTGGATTTGTTTCCCAGGGCTTTCGTAACAAAGTGCTGTGAACTAAGATGCAGAAACAGTAGGAACGTGCCGTCTCACAGTTCTGGGGACTAGACGTCTAAAATCAAGGTGTTGGTAGGATTGCTTCCTTCTAAGATCTCTCTCTTAGATTCTAGCAGTTTGTGGGCAATTTTCGGTGTTCCTTGGTTTGTGGAAACATCACCTTGATCTTGGCCTTCATCCCCACATGGCATTTTCCGTGTGTGTAGCTGTGTCCAAATTTCCCATCTTGATAAGGACACACGTCACACAGGATTACAGCTCACCCTCATGATGTCATTTTAACATGATTACCTCTTTAAAGATTGTATCTCCAACCAACATTCTGAGATACTGGGGGGTTCAGACTTCAACATATATTTCTTTCTTTTCTAGTTCTTTTGTTAGAATGCGAGTGAGCACAAGTTGGGGAGGGGAAGAGGGAGAGAGAATCCCAAGCAGGCTCCATGCCCAGCGTGGAGCCCGAATCAAGGCTCGAACACACAAACCGTGAGATCATGACCCGATCCTAAGTCGGACGCTTGAGTTCTCACTTCCCTGGGCTGTCCCAGGGCTTAGCTTCCATAGCACATGTCAGGGGGCTTGTGCTGTGCTTGGTATACAGACAGCACAGAAGACATGTAAGGAATTATCGTTTGATCCCAAAGGAGACTCAAGGAAAGCAGAAAACTGAAGCCAGGGCTTTTGTAGTTGTCCAGAGAGCAGTTTTAAAATGATTAATCAGTTTTTCAATTATATCAGTCATATATTTACCTGTTTGCTTTTTTAAAAAAATTTTTAAATGTTTATTTATTTTTGAGAGAGAGGGATAAAGGGAGACACAGAATCTGAAGCAGCTCCAGGCTCCGAGCTGTCAGCGCAGAGCCTGATATGGGGCTCAAAGTTACCGTGAGATCATGGCCTGAGCCAAAGTCAGATGCTTAACCGACTTAGCCACCTAGGTGCCCCTGGTTTGTTTGTTTTTTAATGCAAACAAATACCACAGAAGGGTTCAAGATGACAAGTACCTCTCGGTAGCCTATGTCCTAGGTGTCCAGGCCCACATCCCTAGAATTTTTCTAAGCACATCTAGAGTATGTATATGTTTAAAGTTTTTGAATCCATGAATGGCACCACAGCAGATACTGTCAGAGTCACTCACACTCCCTGGGTCACCCCTACCCACCCTGAGATGCACTTGCAGACTTGTTGCTCAAAGCCGACTTCTCTCGGCACCTGCCTGCGTGGGCGTGCCCTCTGCCCAAGGGGACGCTCTCGGGCACAGGCTGGCTGGAGGTACTGGGCAGTGAATGCCCGTCAAACAACGAGTGGCCAGGGTTGGCAGAGAAATATCCCAGCTTCCTTGCCCTTTGGTGGCATGATCCCGAGGTGTGTTCCATACACAATCTGGGTGGGGCCAGGGGACTGGGCCCTGGTCGCCCACAGTGGGAACCCCATCACTTACATGGCCCTTATTGACTTCCTGCTGACCCTGGCCCACTTCCCCAATAATGACCCGCACCTGGATTCCTTTTTATTTTTTTATGTTTATTTATTTATTTTGAGAAAGAGGGAGCACGAGCGGGGAAGGGGCAGAGAGAGTGATAGAGAACCGTGAAATCATAACCTAAGCCAGGATCAAGAGCCAGACACTTAACCGACTGAGCCACCAAGGCGCCCTTACACCTGGATCGATTCTTGTCTCAAGCTATGCTCCAGAGGAAACTCAACTGAGACCAGGACAGTATGGCCACACGCTGGTCTGCACCAAACTTTTTCCAGCCTGCAGCATGACTGGCACGCAGACCTTTCCCTGTCAGCACACACGGGAGGACTATTGATGACCACCCAGCCTGTGCGCACATTTAGGTTGCTTCCAGGTTTTTGTCAGGAAACACGTATCACTTTCCGAAAAAGGGCAAAACAGAAGTCTAACTTCCTGGAAATCCAATTCCTGGGTAGAAGGATAAGGGTAGGGTTCTGATCAGGACACACGGGTGACTCTGGAACTCAAGACTGAAGGCGACAGGAGTTGAGTGGCTCCAGCCTGGGGACACTGTGCTTTTGAGTGGCATCTGTGGGGGAGGCATCTGTGTGCTCTGCGTGCTAGGCAGAGGGTCTGCTGTAGCAGAGGGGCTTTTCCTCAGAGTCCCTGTCTTCCAGAAGACCCGCCCCCCACCCGCCATGCCTCACCTCACATGCCCACACCCCGTTGCCACGTCTGTGACCTAGGCCTTTGTTTTTCGAGCAAAAGTCACCAAGTTTCAGATGAAAAACAACTGGTCTCTAGAGCATGCACCCCTGAGATCTCACCCTAATACATGGAAAAAGGTGCCCCAGACCTTGTTCAGAGGACTTGAACCATCAGAAAGATGAGACAATAAAGGCTGGAGGCAGCAATGGCAGGAACTGCCCAGAAAGTCAAGGGTATTGACCTTGACCCAGAGGAGGGAAGAGATTTTTCTTTCCCTGTCTATTCCTTTTCCCCATTTCTCTTACTTTTCCTTTTCAGCTTCTTTGTTTTCCTTTGTCATTTTGGACGTGGGGAGACAGGCAGAAGAGACACACACGATAGAACCTTCAGGAAGGAAAGGGATCTATGAAGAATCGTCCAAAGAGAGGAAGATGTACTCTGTTGGCTTTCTGTGAAGATGAAGTGGGGATGCCACACTTTCTCTCTGTCTCTGTCTCTCTCTATTTCTCTCTCTCTCTTTCTCTTTATCACACATACACACAAGACCAGTTCATTATGTGAGCCCTGGTGAGAGTCTTGGATGCCCACACCCCACCTGACTTAACTCCAAAGCGCCCCCATGGGCCTCAAGACAGAAGAGGCAGGGCAGTCGGCCACCTCAGCAACCACACTTAGGAGTGGGCTCAGGGAGAGATCGGCCCTCTCTACCCTCGGGGATGGCCCGGTACTCACCTGGCCTGTGGGCAAAGTTCTCCTGGCTGCCTGGGGGCAATCCCACTCCTGGAAGCGTCAGTTATGAGGTCTGGAGAGAGATGTGGCCAAGGGAGCCTTCCAGGCACCCCGGCAGGAACAGGAAGCTGAATTCTGACCTTGTTGCCAAAAGTGTGCAACTCGAAGGTGGCGGTCATCAGAAGACCAGGGAAGGTGGTGCTGCCCAACGTGCTGATCTGTGGAGCGCTTGCCCCAGGCGCACCCGTGTAATCACAGAGCCCCAAGTTCTCCTCCTTCATATCCGAGGGGGGGGTGCTGTGTCTGAAGCATGCACCAGAGGATTCTCGAACACGAATGGTCTCCACATCACCTCCCTTCCTCGGCTGCCGCTGTGTCTGCCCCCCTCAGCGCCTCCTGAACATGCTTCAGGCTCCTGCCTCCCCATATGGAGAGGCGAAATCAGCAGAGGATCTTCGAGTGGGGACTCTGGAGCCAGGAGGCCTTCCCTGGAGTCCTAGCCCTCTCATAGAGCAGCTCGGACAACTTACAGAAGTCACTTAACTACCCTGTGCCTCTGTTATCTTCTCTGGTTCTTCCGAGGGTCAGTATCTGGGAAGTGTCTGGCACATGGTCGGACCCACATACATGCTTGTTAAATAAACATGATTGCGTGTCCGCCTTACCTATGGAACATAGCATCCTTTGATGGAAGATTTAGATGGGATGGGGGGCTAATTACATAACAGTGAAGGACAAGAAGCAATTTCAGATGGAATATCCTACAATTTCCTAGCCAGCTCCCCTCACTAGGCAGCCATGTTTCTCTTCTAAGCTGCCTGGGGGGCAACATTTGGGGGCTTCCTTCCTCTCCTTCCTGGGGCCTTTTGCCCTTCAATGCTCCTAGCGCAGCTGAAGCAGAGGAGCCTTTGGAAAACTCACAATTCTTATTACTTTGTTCCCAGGGCAAGTCACCACCCTTTGTCCCAACCTCTCCATTGGATGCTGCCAGCCTCCAATCCTTCTTCATGAAAACAGTGAAATGTTCCCCCCGCCCCAACAAAGGAACCATCTACCCTGGGTCTCTATCCTTAGCCACCTACACGGGAACCGGGTGGTCGGTCCCAGAGCAAAGTTAGAGTCCAACTCTCTGTACCTGCCCCCAACCACTACCCTGTACTGCTTTCATGTACCAAAAAAATAAATAATAATAATAATAAATAAATGTTAAAAAAGAAAAAAAAGGAAAAGAAATAAGTGCTATTTTTAAAAAGACCAGAATTTCTGCGCCTTTCTCTCTCTCTGAGTGACCCTGCTTCTCCTCGTCTGGAGACAGTATGGTGGTTCCTTAAAACATTAAAAATAGAACTACCATATGATCCAGAAATCCCACTTCTGGGTATTTATCAAAAAGACTTGAAAGCAGAGACTCGAAGGGCTATTTCTCACGCCCGTGCTCATAGCAACCTTATTCATAGTAGCCAAGAAATGGAAGCAACCTAAGTGTTCGTCAGTGGGTGAAAAGGTAAACAAAATGTGGTCTCGCCGGACAATGAAGTATTATTCCGCCTTCGAAAGGAGGAACACTCTGACATGTGCCGCGACAATGGGTAACCCTTCAAAGCATTATGCTAAGAGAAATAGGCTAGCTATGAAAGAACAAATACTGCGTGGTTCCACTCCCCAAGAGTAGTAGTGTTCCTACAGACAAAGTAAAAAGGTGGTTGCCAAGGGTTGTGGTGAGGGGTGGGGGTGGGGCACAAAGGGAGGCATCCGATGGTTTGGGGAGATGAAGGAGGTCTGGGTATCTGTTGCACAACAATGCAAGTGTATTTAACACTACTGAATTGTACTCTCAAAAACGGTTAAGATGGGGTGGGGGGCACCTGGGGGGCTCAGTCGGTTAAGCGTCCGACTTCAACTCAGGTCATGATCTCATGGTTCATAACTTTGAGCCCCACGTCGGGCTCTGTGCTGACAGCTCAGAGCCTGGAGCCTGCTTCACATTCTGTGTCTCCCTCTTGCTCTGCCTCTTTCCTGCTCACGCTCAGTCTCTCTCTTTCTCTCAAAATAAATATTAAAAAATAAATAAGTAAAAATAAAAGACACAAGGCAGTCAAACGTGACATGAAAAAATGGTTAAGATGCTAAATTTTACAGTGTGTGTTTTTGACTACAATTTAAAACTTTTCAAAGTGAAACAAAAATATTCCAAAAACGCCATTGCTTCTGAAAAGCTCCAGGTTGAACCTGCTCTCTGAACCTCCATGATTATTTTGCAATCTTCTTTGCAGAACACAAGTTGTAGATCTTTCGATCTGACTCTTCCAGGAAACTGCTAACGCTTCCCCAGGTTGTCCCCAGGCAAATTGTTTCCTCACACAGCCTCTCCCCGACCGTGCCTAGTTCGGAGATTCTAAACGCCTTTGGGTCTCCGGAAAATCTGAGAATCTGATAGAAGCTGCCACATTCTCCCTGCCTCCATACACCAGGCGTACCTATGCATCAATACAATTAGGTTTCCTTAAGATTCAGAGGGTTCCTGGGCACCCTGGTACCTCTTCATGGACCCCAGAGTGGGGGTCTCTCACGTCACGGAGCCCCCTGGGATTGTTAGTCATCTCCTTTCCCTCTCAGTGCAGCCAAGGGGAGCAAGAGCTTCTTATAAAAACCAGAATGGTGTTATATTATTTGTGAGATAATTCGCTCTCAAACATCTGTATATGTACAAAGTGTGTGTGTGTGTAAGTATATTTACTATAGGGGCAGTTTGTTAGCAATTAGAAAAACCTAATCAACTCACGATCCCACAGTTCGTGGGCTCGAGCCCCGCATCGGGTTCTGCGCTGATAGCACAGAGCCTGCTTGAAATTCTCTCTCTCTGTCTCTGTCTCTCTCTCTCTCTCTCTGCCTCTCTCTCTCTCCCTCTCTCTTAAAAATAAAATAAACTTGAAAAACCTAAATCAAGAACCCACACTCCAGAAGTGGCTACCTCAATCTACACCAGAGGGGCCCTTAATTAACATAGAGATCTTAGAAATATTGGTGTGCCTGGGTGGCTCAGTCGGTTAAGCATCCGACTTCAGCTCAGGTCATGATCTCACGGTTCGTGGGTTTGAGCCCCGCATTGGGCTCTGTGCTGACAGCTCAGAGCCTGGAGCCTGTCTTCGGATTATATGTCTACCTCTCTCATTGACCATACCCTGCTCACGTTGTCTCTCTCTCTCTCAAAAACAAATAATAAAATTAAAAGAAAACATTTAAAAAATTAAAAAGAGAGAGAGAGAGAGATCTTAGAAATATTAAGATACAGGGTTCAGGATTGCAGGTTCCATTCCCTGGTAGGCACGAGGCTAGTGCAGCTCCGCGACACCCTCAGAGCCACGCACTAATCTGGAATTGCATTTGGTCCTCTATCAGCTCCCTATTTTCAGAGGACTGTGGTGCCTGGTCCCCCCAGAAGTTGGGCTGACACGGCCACAAGAATATCATTACATCTACCGCAGAGAGAACTGCGCACGCAGTGTGCCCACTGTGTTCGGGAATTGAACTGTGTCATCTGGACTCAGTTTCTCCCCTTCTCTCCTCCTGGCTCTGGCTTCCTTCTTAGGCTTAGCAAGATGGCAGCAGCATCTCCTCACATTCACTCTGGTTCAAGTTCGGTATGGAGATTAAAGAAGATATTGTCCTGAGAGCTCTAACAGGTCCCCAAAATGAGTCTGATTGCCATTTTTTAGCCTGCTTGGATCATGCACCATCCCTCATCCAATCACTGATGCTGGGGAAACGGTGTTCTGACAGTCCAGGCACGAGTCGCGGGCCACTCCAGGTAAAGATGTCAGCCCCTCCAGAACCACATGGCTTGAGAACAGATCAGGGGGAGTAGTGAATGACCGCTGGTCACAAATTCTTTGTCACGCCTCCCATGGAGAGGTAAGGTCCATTTCCCATCCCCTCAAATCTAGGCCATCCTTGTGCCTCATTTTGATCCCCCAAAATATCGTAGATGTAACACTGTAAATTTCAAGGCTGGGTCTTAGGGAAATCTGTGGGTCCTGCTTTTGCAAACTTGGCACACACTCTCATGGAATGCTCTCATGAAGCCCAAGAAGCCATGTGGAGAGGCCCTTTGTGGAGGAGAATCAAGGAACCCTGACCAATAGCCCCAGCCCATCTCCCAGCCAGCACCCAACAATATCTGCCAGCTATGCGGGTGGGGTCACCTTGCACTGTCCAGACACCAGCAGGAGCAGAAGAATCACCCAGCTGAGCTTGGTCAACTCCTGGAACCATAAGAAACAATGAGTTGTTACTGTTTGAAGTCGTGAAGGTTGGGGATAATTAGTTACACAGCCAGTGATAGCTGATACAGGGTGGCTCCCCAAATAAAAGTCAGCAAGTTCTCCTAGAAATTAAATGAGTGAATGCTAGCTGTACAACAATCAAGATCTCGTCACAGCCATCTACACTGTGGAGTCAAGTATGCCTGCAACTGATGGGCTCAGGAGACACGGAATTTTCTGGAGCAGTATTCCCATGTCCATTCACCACTTTAGTCAGTGTCCAGAGACGGTTGCTGGAGCAGCTCACGGCTGTGGGTTTTTAAACACAGCTGCTCTGTTGGTGACTCCTGGACTTCCTGTATGTGGCAAAGATGGCAGCTCCCCAACAGGTCAGTCCCGCAGGGTTCTGGGAGTCATTCCTGGAGACCCAGACTAGAGTTTCACAACAGCCCTTCTGTAGTGGGTTGAATGTGGTCTCCCAAAAGCTACACCCATGTCCTAACCCCTGGAAGCTGTGCATGGGGCCTTATTTGGCCAAAGGGTCTTTGTGAATGTAATCAAGTTAAGATCCTGAGATGAGATCATCCTGGATTACCTAGGTCACACTAAATCCAATGACAGGGGCCCGTATGGCAGACAGACGAGGAGAAAATAAAGGAGAAAGCAGTGTGAAGACACAGGCAGGGTGGAGTGATGCAGTCCCAAAGAAAGCCGACAGCCACCATAAGCTGAGAGGGGCAAAGGATTCTCCCGCAGAGCTTCCAGAGGGAGCATGGCCCCACCTTGATTTCCGGCCTCCAGAATGGTGAAGAGAATCCACTTCTGTTGTTTTAAGCCACTCAGTCTGTGGTCATTTGGTTTGGTGGTTTCAGGGAATGAACACACCGTGTGATGATTCCGGAAGCACCAACTCCCCTGTATTAAATCCCTTTCTGCTTAAAATATCTGGAGCAGTTCCTTTCTTTCTTCCTTCCTGCCTGCCTTCCTTTTATTTCTTTCTTTTGAGTTGTAATTTTTTAATTTTTATAAAAGTTTATTTATTTTGAGAGAGAGAAACAGAGAGAAAGAGAATGAGTGGGTGAAGGGCAGACAGAGAGGAGGAGAGAGAATCCCAACCAGGCTTCACACTCTCAGCATAGAGTCCCAAAGTGGGGTTCAGTCCTACAAACTGTGAGATCATGACCGGAGCCAAAATCAAGAGTTTGACCCTTAACTGACTGAGCCACACAGGCACCTCAAGTTTTAAATTTTTTAAAAAGTAATCTCTATACCCAATGTGGGACTTAAACTCACAATCCTGAGATCAAGAGTTGCAGGCTCCACCAACTGAGCCAACCAGATGTCCATGGAGAACTTTCTGTTTCTTGCACTGAACCCTGAGTGGTACAATTCCTTTCCCATCCCTGAAATGGAAGACCAAGCCAGCCAGAATGCAGATTGTGGGTAGGAGCGAGGGACATGCTGAGTCACGTAAAACAGTACCATTCGTGGTTCTGCTGTCAGCCTCAGAGGCAGGTGCCTTTCTCCCCATTCGACAGAAACACTAGTCCTGATAGAGTCTTGTCTTTTGCCAGTGTGGTAGCAAGAGTTTATTTTTATTGTAAATTATTGCAGCCAGCACCCCAGCTCACCTCTGCCGACACCCACTCCCTCCGAAGTCGTGGAATACAGAGCCACGCAGGGCCCAGTGCGACCCATCTCTCATGGAGTCCAGACAAGACCTGGAAGCTGCCAGAATTGGACTGAGAGTTTTTTGTTTTGTTTTTATTTTAAAGAGAGAAGATGAGGAGGGGAGGGGGCAGAGGGAGAGAGAATAGTTTTTAAGTTTACTTACTTATTTTAAGAGAGAGCAGGGAGGGGCAGAGAGAGAGGGAGAGAGAGAATCCCAAGCAGGCAGACCATGACCTGAGCCAATATCAAGAGTCAGATGTTCAAACAAGTAAGCCACCCAGGTGCCCCGAGAGAGAGAGAGAAAGAGAGAGAGAGAGAATCTTAAGCAAGCTCCACACTCAGCATGGAGCCTGATGCAGGGCTTGATCCCAGGACCCTGGAATCACGACCTGAGTCAAAATCAAAAGTCGGATGCTCAACCAGCCGAGTCATCTAGTCGCCCTTGGGCTGAGCGTTTTTAACCCAATACCAGTGAGAGGCTCCAACCACAGTTACTTCCTAGAGAGCAGGTTGTCTTAGTTGGCTTTCCCTCTCCAAACAAAGACTACATTTTTATAGGGATGCGTGTGGTGTGTGTACATGCATGTCTCTGAATCTCTGTCTGCATTTCTGTGTGCCTTTCTATGAGTTTGTGCTTGTGTTTGCTATTTGGGTGTGTGTATGTTTTTACATGTCTGTGTTTGTGTATTTACATGTGTATATACATGTTTATTTATATGTGTGTATATGTGCGTGTATGTGTGTGTGTATTTATACACATGTGTATTGATATGTGCATGTGTATATGCATATTTTTCTCTGTGTATTTCTGTGTGTGTGTGTGTGTGTGTGTGTGTGTGTGTGGAGAGAGGGTATGGGGAAAGTGACGTGTCTGTGCTTACCACAAACCTGAGCTATTGTTTTCATAAATACGAGGCCAGAGATGGTCTGTCGCAGCTCTTACCACTGTGCTGTGGAAATGATCTTGCAATGGAAGAATCTTTCTTTCATTCTGCAAGTGTAACCACATAATCCAGGATTGGCAAATTCTGCTCCTTGGAAACCCAGGTTTTCCTGCTTTATCCATGGAGTTCCTGTGCCAGAGCGCTAGAGCACTTCATGGCCTTGGTGTTGGGGAACCAAATAAAAACCGTGGGATCGTGTGCTGGTAAAGGTGACATCACCACGGTGCTTTTCGATTACTCCCCTGTGGTGCCGGTGTGGATGGCTATTTAGTAGGTGTGCATAGTGCGCCTGGAGCTCTTCCAGCGACTTGCTTTACTGAGAGGTCCACCGGCGTCCAGGCCATCAGAAAGCTCTTGCCCCTTATGTGGTGCCAACCACACTGGGCGGGGCAGGGGCCAGGGGGTCTGAAGCTGCCGGTGGCTCAGGCCGGCTCTGTCTCTCCTACCTTGAGCCCAGTTCTCTGGAAACGAGTCTTCACAACCAAGCTCCTGCCTTGGACACGAGCTCCTGAAGGGAATTCCGTGTGTGCGCTGCCCACGTCATCCCCTAGCTACCTCCAAAGGGACTGGAGGGCCAGCTCGGTTTCTGTGTGCCTTCAGAACCCGTCAGACTCTTGAGTTCCTCGCAAGGGGCCTGGGGCCCTGCTGCCCCCCTTGGCACACCCCTCCGGCCAGGGCCTCCGAGTGGGCGCAGAGGATGGAAGGTGAGGAATAGAAGCCACGGGGGTGGGGCAGGGGCCGAGGAAGCGCGTCACCTTCTGTGGGAGAGGAGACTTAGCAGCCGCGGCTGTCGGTGGTTGAGCGCTCACTGCCTACTAAGTGCTGGATGTGATCTTCACACCAGGCCTCACAACAGCAGGAGCGATCCTTGCCTTGTCAGTGAGAAAACAAACCCAGCTTGGGCCGCTCGGCGCAGTGAAGGCCCTGCCTCTGATTCCCACGTGTGCCCTTGGGCCACCTTGGCTGCTGGCTTGCTACGGATCTCTGTGACCCGCTGGTGGCGAGGGTCTCCCACCTGATTCTGGACTGATGGAGTGTGGGGACAAACGCAACTGATCCGGTCCCTCCTCCCAGCCTGGGCTCTGTCTGCCGTCAGGGGTGCCTGGGCTCCTGCCCCTTCTACCCTCCCTCTTCGAGGCTCAGAGTTTGTGGCCGCCACCAGGGCCAGGGCTCCCAGCAGCCTCCCTGCTGAATCCTCTGCCATTCATCACGGAGGCGCTCCTGGACGTCTGTGTTAAGAAACAAATGCTCTCCCCCTCTAGTAAATCATGTGAAACATCACACACAGGGACAGCTGGTTAGAACACAAGCTACCACTTTCCTACAAGGTGAGGACGTTGAAGGTACAAAATGTACGCAAGGCTGCGCGCAGGCAGGCCCCAGCGTGCCAGCTCAGCACATCCTGCCTTCCCTCCATGTGCCCCTCCGCCTCGGGCTCTGGGCCAGCCGGGCACCGTGTCTCCCTCCCCAGCCCTTCAGCAAACAAGGTCGTCTTTCTGGCTGGTCACTTGAGTGCAAGGCAGGCTTGGCAGACACAGCTCCTCCAGGTACCTCCCCAACACCTCAGCTTGATCGGCGTCTCCTCTTGTTTTTGAAACCAAGAATCTCACCATCACGGCTCCTGCGTCAGACGGGGGAAGGGGGCAGGTGGACAGTGGTGGATAAAGCAACATTGGACTGCAGATTAATAACGTTCTTGAACTCTTTTATAGCCCCCTGCTCTTTGAGATGTTCTTTCTCCTCTCTGTCTTCAGGCCCCTAGACCCAGGATTCCGTCCTTTGAAACCTGCTCTTTGGAATAAATTTCATGTTAGTCATTTACATCTTAGTATAAATTTAGGTCAATGAAATAATTCTTTTTCCCAAGAGGGTTTGCATTGAAATCTTTCTGGATGAAAATCATCATGCAATGAGAGATTTGTCCCCATTAAAGGAATCTTGGATCATTATCTTGTAAAACAGAGAGGCATTTTAGTGGCTATAATGCTTTCACAGACTGGAAATACCACTTCATCTACCTGTTCTTTTTCCAAATTATCTATGTTAGATCGACTTTCCCTCTGTATGTTCTTATTCTCTCCAGCTTAAATTGATCCTGGGGTATGAAAGGTTTTGTTGACTCACCTTTATCTATTTTTATTTTTATATTTTGAGAGATAGGGGAGCAGCGGGAGAGGGAGAAAATCTCAAGCAGGCTCCGTGCTGGGCTGATATGGGGCTCCAATCTCACTACCGTGCAGAAATCAAGAGTCAAATGCTTAACTGACTGAGCCACTCCCAGCACCCCTTGACTCACCTTTATGATTCATCTAAGAATCATAAGATTTCAGGTCTGATGGGATCTTGGAGATCAAATAATAGAAGTTTCTAGATGAAGAAACAGAAACGCAGCCCTTTCCAGGTTGATGACATGGGCAGCCTTTGTGCAGCTTGGGACGAATGTTCTAGAAGCATTTGATCTACAAAATGAGGCTGATGGAGCTGCCCTTATGGCTCCTGGGTCCACCAGGTATAAAGACCGGAACAAAGGTCACTGTCGTCACCATCCAAACTCCTCACCTGAATTTTGCAACAAAGGGCTTTAGTTTTATTTTTCCAGCAGCCCCAGAGCCCCTTGCCCTTCAAAAGCAGAGCCACCGTTGGCCGTACTCACCAAACCAGCTCTCCTTACTTCCTCCTCACTGGAGAACACAAGGCCCCCTCACCTATTTGACATCAGCCTTGGCCTAAACTTGACCTGAGTTTACCCCAGAAGTATCGGCCAAAGGCAGAGGACCAGAACCAGCATGTGGTCTGGTGGATTAACAGGCACTAGAAGTAGATAGAAGGCTTGGGTTCAAATCTCCCGTCTGCCGCTTCCCATTCAGTGTTGGGTAGCGATAATTCTGGCCCTTTCCTCCGAGCTGTTGTGACCGTTAAATTGAGTCAAAACATGGAAAACACTCAGAACGATGCCTGCACCTAGTAAGTGCTCACTTAAAGTTACACATGATGTTGGGGCGCCTGGGTGGCTCAGTCGGTTAAGCCTCTCTCGGTTTCACTCAGGTCATGATGATCTCACGGTTCGTGAGTTCGAGCCCTGCATCGGGCTCGGAGCTGACAGTGTAAAACCTGCTTGGGAGTCTCTCTCTCTCCCTTTAAAAAAAAAAAATAGTTACCCATGATGTCTTTGGTGCCTCCTTTCAAAACTTTCCAGATGTCTCTTTATCTCTCCCCTGCTGAAACTAAGTACTGTGAGTTTTGGTTTAAAAATATTGGGGTAAGGAAGGGAGGGAAATTTCTGATATTTATCTGAAACACTGAAATACACTGGCCACACCCCCTTTATCCTGATATCAGGCTAACCCAAAGAAAACTAATAAGATAAACAAAGTTCTGGTGTGAAACCAAGAGCGAAAACATACGTGCATGTGTGTGCGTGTGTGCGTGCGTGTGTGTGTGTGTGTGTGTTGGAGTTGTGCAAGTTTTTCCCCTCTGCTTGAGGCTAGCCTTATTCTATATCACATTATTATTCTAGAATCTGTTTTTGACACATAAACCTTGTTTCTAACAAGGTTAGTGCTAAGAAATAAAATGACGAGGAAAAGAACGTGAGATGCTCTGAGGGGGCCAATGCTATATAAATATTTTAACTTTCAAGCAAACTTGAATTCTGAACATACCGCTCTCTTTATTCTCACCCCTTTACACTGTGTAACACTAAATCCGTGTAACTCTGAGCTGGCCACCAGAGTGACCTAGAAATACCATCTTCTCCCCTTCTGCATCGTCCAGGTACCGATTCACAGTAAAGGCTGGAGAACCACTGTGTGGAAGGTACTGTCCAAGCCGCCTTCAGAGCCCCCGTGATCACAGTTTGGTGTTTATAGGTTCAAAGTAGACTGAACAGTCAGCTGTCTGCACTAGGAAAGTCCCTTGGCCGAAAAATATATCCCCCACTGGCCTGTGGTAAATGCCTGAAATTCCACCATTAGCAATGCATTCCTTTGGTTATGCCACTCCATTCTCAGCCACAAGTTTTCAAGTGAAAATGCCCCTCAGGGGAGTAACACGTGAGGACTCTGACAATTATGACGAATGAGGGTTGCAGATCATTCCTGAGAGAGGTGAGCATTGGCTGCCTCGCTGGTTGGAGTATGGCCGGGGGTAGAGAAGGAGCACAGAAGAAGCAGGGGGGGCTTGGAGGGCTGAGGACAAACTTGGACAGCTGGGCCATTACGACACTTTTCAAACATGGCCGTAATTCTTTGACACTCTTTCCAATGAAAGATGGGATTTATGCCCCCCCCCCCATGTATTTCGGCTGGGTTGTGACTGCTTCAACCAATGCAGAATGGCTAAAGCCCCTGGCGTAACCTCTGAGCCTTTAGAGCCATAAAAGGCCATTCACTTTTGGAGCCCTAGGTCATCACGTGAGAAGTCCAAGTACTCGGAGATGGCATACAGGAAAGAGCACTCTGAGCCTAGCGTGCCAGCCAGCCCTGCCAAGGTTCTGCGTATCTGAGTGAAGCGTCCAGAACAATCCATCTGCTGGCCGAATACCAGAGAAAGCTCCCTTAATGTATTGTGGAGAAAAGGTGTGCAGTCAAACCCTGCCCGAATGCCTGACCCATGAAATTATAAAATACAATAAACCGGTTGTTTTAAGCCGTTCGGGATTGGAGTTACTTATTAGGCAGGAATAGGTAACTGGGGTAGCCATGTGCCCCGAGCCGGCTGACGTAGATGCTTCTAAGATTGGGGGACGGTGCGGGGGGAGCTGGAATCCCAGATAGAACGGCCTGATCCATCAGACACCGACTACCTCAAGTCCCTGGAAATAATGCCCTGCCCGCACCTGGGCCTGCACCCCTAGCCCAGCAGCACGCAAATGACCTGCCAGCCCATGGAACCTTCTGCACACCCAGGGTTGGGAGCAGAAGACTTCGGAGAGTCCTGCTAAGTCCTTCACAGACAAGGACACTGAGCTCCCGAGATGGGAGGCAACTTGCAGTCCCCCCCAGAGTCCATGCAGGACCTGGCATGTGGCTCTTCCAACCTCCAGGGCGGGGGGCGGGGGCAGCGTAGGATTTTATGCGAAAAGCAAAGGTGCAGGGGCACCTGGGTGGCTCAGTCAGTTAAGCGTCTGAGTCTTGATCTTGGCTCACGCCGTGGGGTCTGTGCTGACAGCGTAGGGGCTGCTTGGGAGGCTCTCTCTTCTTCTCTCTCTGTCCCTTCCTGGCTCATGCTCACTTGGTCTCTCTCTCTCTCAAAATAAATAAATAAACTTAAAAAAAAAAAAAGCATATGCCCAAGCTCAGAAGCCAGGAAGGCGTGGGTTTAAGACCTGGCTTCTTCACCTCTTAGTTTTGTTGGCCTTGGTTGAATGACTCAGTTTCCTCATCTGTGAAATGGGGATAACAGGTCCCCGTTGACAAGGCTAACTTGTGAGTTACACAGCACAGCCCTGGCACACCCAGGAGTCACCTTTGCCTCGTCCCTCCCTCCATGGCCCGTTCCACCTCATCACTCAGGGCCCCCGCCAGGGAGCACCCTTGTCCTGTGGTGAGGAGGCGGAATGAGACCACTGGAAACAGGCCGAGCTGCCTGGCTACACCCAGAGTGCTCCCTGAAGCCCAGAAGCTTCTCTTTGCCCACACCCCCTTGCCCAGACCAACTCCCTCAAAGAACCTCTTGTCAAGAGAGAAAGCCTCTCCTTAGCCGACTTAGCAGGTTGTATTTTGAACCCGGGTTTTCTATTCTTTCCCCAGGGCTCCTTAACATGTGTCCCAGATCCCCACCCGACAGGTCCGTGAGAGGGGTGGGGGGAAAGTGGGGGGTCTGGACCATAGGAAACGTTCTGTCTCCCCAGCCCGTGGGTGCCCACCCCGCCCAGGCCCCGCCTAGGGGGACTCAGCGGCACGCGGCAGCCAGCGACACTTTTCCAGGCAGGGCAGGACCGACTGGGCTGGGTGGGCCAGCCTGAGGCCTCCTATCATCCGGTAATCTTTTCACTCACAGACAGCTGAGTTCTGTTAGCACGTTGTTGATGTTCTGGAAAAACAGACTGTTCAGAAGGGAAAGAAGGTGGAGTCGAGAGGTTTTTGGGGTTTTTTTTTGTTTTTGTTTTTAAACGTAATGGACGTGAACATAACACTTTGTTGCTTCTGTGTGAGCGGTAGCCATCAGGTCTGTGTACGCTCTCCCTCGGGTGTTTTCTAGACTCCCCCTTTCTTCCTTTCCATTCTGACCTACTTTGGGCTCGCTCAGAAGCAGACTGGAGACCAAAATGTGAGCAGAAGTGGTTTATTTGGAGGAAACGGAGTGGCATATTGGAGGTGAGGAGGGGAAGGGAAGGAAGCGTTAGCAAGAAAGGTACCCCGCCAGGGGCCACCCGGTTCAACCCGCCTGCCTCACAGTGTCCCACCTCAGCCGCCAGGGAGCTGAGTAATTACCTTCCAAGTCCTGTGGTCTCTGGCCGAGAGCCTGACCCACGTGCAGCCTCGAGCCAGCCCTCCGGCCGGAGGTCACCCAAGCTCACAGCTGGCACGCACCCAACCTGGGACTGCCGGGGACATCTGTGGGGGTGGCCCCCGTGCCCTGCTACTGCTTCCCACCCTCAGACCTTCTCTCTCAGTCCTAATCACACGTGATCAGCTGACCATTCACTCGCCACAGTCTCCACATCCGTTTCCCGGGGAACCCCAAGCTAAGCAAAGATCACCGTAAGTCCCTGGATTCTCCTTCTGAGTTTCAGAGAAGAAAATAGTGTGGTAGGAACAGCCTCGGAGAGGGACAGGCCCTTCTGTCCTGTGTGGAGGACGGGAATGCTCTCACTCACCCCACTGCGGCCTTTAGTGGAGACAGGCCTCAGCCACAAGCTGCCTTTGGCTGTCTTTCCAGAACCGTCCTGCCTCCTTCCATGCTCTGCCTGAGCCCCTGCGCGCCCCAGAGCCTGAGGGTGGGCTTGGCATTCCCTGAGCCTTCGCCTTGGTGGCCCCAGACCTCACCCCGCTTTGCTAAGCCCCCACGCTCCGCTCTGTCCGCCCGGGCCCAGCCGTCATTGCTGCGGCCAAGCCTTGACACGAGCGGTGAGGTTTGTTTTTATTTGCCGTTTCTAAGGCTCCTTCTCTCCCAGGAGCAGGAGGTGATGGGGAAGCTGTAATTTGCTAAACAGGCATTAATCTTCACATCAATCCCGAGAGGCAGGTAGAGCTTCTCAGTCAAAACACACAGGGCTGTGATTAGACAAGACTGGCAAGATAATGCACAGGCATTTGCGCTGCCCCGGCCAAGCCCTGGCTTCCCCGGGGCGGAACTGCTGGCCTCGCCCCCCGGCTGTGGCCCACCGAGAACGTTCTCTCTGCGGAAGGGCAGGAGAGCCAGGCGTCCAGGGCCATTTCTCTGCTCCCTTTGCACCCTCAGTCTCTCTGCAGTCCTCCTCTGTTGGACGGCATGGAGAGAAAGTGATACGGCCTTGGAGGAAGACAGACGTAGGTTTGAATCTTGCTCCGTTGCTCTTTCCCATTCGACAAATGTTGATGAGTCCCTAGGATATCCCTGGCACTTTCTGGTTGTGGGAATACATGATAAACGTGGCGAGGTTCCGGAGGGTCAATTCATAATGATCTGTTCTTCTCTTTCCGACCAACTGAGAGAGAGACGTGGAAGTCCAAAAGGTGAGGCTCAAGACGTCCTTTATTACAGAAGAGGCTATCTTGGCAGATGTGGCTTGAGATCTGTCACAACAATTGTCTTGGTGACAATCACCCCAGCGGTGACCGGACCCGCTCGGCTCCAGGCCGAGTGGAAGACCATACAGAGCAGAGATGATGTGCTTTTCTCAGAGGGGTTCCAGAAGGGGCTGAGCCCCCTGGACCCGGATTTGCCACGACTCATTAGATGCATCCCTTGCCTCATTTGCCGCTCACCGCCCCAAGGTCGCCCCTGAGATAAGGATGTGAATGCAAGTAGGGTATTTGGGAGCAGAGGCCAGGAAGCACGGGGAGGATGTGGGGCTGTGGGCCAAGAGTCACGGAGCCTGGCGTGGGCTAGCTGCTCAATAAATGATCGTTCTTGCCCACCCCTCATTCTGCAGGCAGGTTGGGTAACCCCAGGGTGTGGCAGTTCGGCCACCCCGCCATCCTGATGCTGGGGGGTGGTGGCAGTGGGGACACGTGATGTTAATGGCAATGGAGATGCTGGCACGTGGGTTCCCCCACCCCTGGCCAGCAGTGACATGGCAAAGGTGAAGGTGGGAAGGACAAAGGTGTGGTGATCAGAAGGAAGCAGCCCCTGCCTGTGACTTGACGGGAAAACAGAATTACTCGATGACTCTCAAGGACTCCACACTCCAGATTTTACCGAGGCCTAGAGAGTTCTGACTGGGGCCCCCAATCAGTCTTGCCTCAGCACCAGACATGTCATAGCATGCATGGGTACACGTGTGCATGCATATGTGTGCACAAATATGGACATGTGCAAACATACACACACACACATAAATACATCTGTGCACAATGTACAAATTACTACGTACACAACACGTTCTCAGACCCTCACATTCCTTCACCCATACACCTCAACTTTTTTGTTTTGGTGTCTGTGATCCAATGCAGCAGAAAAGGTCTTTTTTTTAAATTTTTTAATTAATTTTTTAAAATTTCATCCAAGTTATTTAGCATATAGTACAACAATGATTTCAGGAGTAGATTCCTGAATGTCCCCTACTCATTTAGCCCATCCCCTCCCACAACCCCTCCAGTAACCCTCTGTTCTCCATATTTAAGAGTCTCTTATGTTTTTGTCCCCCTCCCTGTTTTTATATTATTTTTGCTTCTCTTCTTTTAGTTCATCTGTTCTGTGTCTTAAAGTCCTTATGTGTGTGACATCATATGATATTTGTCTTTCTCTAATTTTGCTTAGCATAATATCCTGTAGTTCCATCCACATAGTTGCAAATGGCAAGATTTCATTCTTTTTGATGGTCAAGTAATACTCCATTGTGTATATATACCACATCTTTTTTATCCATTCATCCATTGATGGACATTTGGGCTCTTTCTATACTTTGGCTACTGTCGATAGTGCTGCGATAAACATCGGGGTGCATGTGCCCCTTCGAAACCGCACTCCTGTATCCCTTGGATAAATCTCTAGAGTAAATTGCTGGGCCCTAGGGTAGTTCCATTTTTAATTTTTTGAGGAGCCTCCATACTGTTTTCCAGCGTGGCTGCACCAGTTTGCATTCCCACCAGCAGTGCAAAAGAGATCCCCTTACTCCGAATCTTCGCCAGCATCTGTTGTTGCCTGAGTTGTTGATGTTAGCCATCTGACGGGTGTGAGGTGGTAACTCACTGTGGTTTTGATTTGGATTTCCCTGATGATGAGTGACGTTGAGCATTGTTTCATGTGTCTGTTGGCCATCTGGATGTCTTCTTTGGAGAAGTGTCTGTTCATGTCTTTAGCCCATTTCTTCACTGAATTATTTGTTTTTTGGGTGTTGAGTTTGATAAGTTCTTTATAGATTTTGGATACTAACCCTTTAGCTGATATGTCATTTGCAAATATCTTTTCCCATTCTGTCAGTTGCCTTTTAGTTTTGCTGATTGTTTCCTTCACTGTTCAGAAGCTTATTATTTTGATGAGGTCCCAATAGTTCATTTTTGCTTTTGTTTCCCTTGCCTCTGGAGATATGTTTAGTAAGAAGTTACCGCACTTTTTTTTTTAGTGTTTATTCAAATTTTAAGACAGAGAGACAGAGAGACAGAGCACAAGTGGGGCAGGGGCAGAGAGAGAGGCAGACACAGAATCCAAAGCAGGCTCCAGGCTCTGAGCTGTCAGCACATAGCCCAACATGGGGCTTGAACTCACGAACTTCAAGATCTTAACCTGAGCCAAAGTGGGACACTTAACCGGCTGAGCCACCCTGGTGCCCCTGGCCAGAAAGATCCTGACAATGTGGCCTCCTCAGTGGGAATCAGCGTCTGTTCATGTGACAGTCTGTACCCTCCTCTACTCATGCCTCCAGCCCTCCCACTCCCAAGAGCTAGTCAGGAGGCATGCCTGGCTCTGGCTTCTGCCATTTCTCCCACAAATATGCAACTTGGGGGAAGTGCAAAGTAAGGGCACATCCCGGAAACACAATGTGGAAGCCCAGCGGCTGCGACAGGCCCTCTTCCCTGGGTCAGGCGCTCTCCCCGTGCAAGGAAAAGGGGGAGAACAAGGCGCAGGGCTGGGCCTTATATGGGCAGGGCCGGGGCTCCGGGCTCCAGGCCAGTGCTTGCCAACGAGGTCTGTGCTTCCTCATAGGACACTCAGAGGCAAATGTGTCTGCCCACCAGACATAGCCAGGGCCACTCCCCGCCCCTGCCACTGGACAGTGGCTATGGCTTCAGCACTGGCAAATGGCTCAGCCAAGAAACAGGCATTCTAGTGCTGTCCGTTCTGTGGACAGTCTAAGGTCAAGGTGAAAGAGACAGATTGTAGTCACTGAGAGAAAGGGGGGCAGAGGACCATCGCTCTTAGGATCCCAGACGCTGGTGTCTCATCATAAGTGAGGATGGAAGGGGTCATTTTCTTTCTAGATCCTACTGTTCTAGGTTTCCTCTTCTTGGCTGGCTATAGTGGGGGATCACCTTATGGTTTTCAGGCTGGCAGCGGATGGAGAACAGACACGGGAGTCTAGAACATGCCAGGTTGGGCCAGCTGAGGGATAACATCCATAAGTCCAGCAAGAGGGGAAGGCACTTAGCCTGTGCCCTGCTCCAGTACCCAGCTACCTCCCCGGTCAAGGGTCTGCTCTATTTGCCTGCATTGAACTCAACCCCTAGGAAGGCCTCCTCATGCATTAAACTGAACTTACAATCTGGAGACTGACCTCAAGGAGAAACAAGGAGATCAAAGCTTTTTGAGTTCCATTCTTTAGTCCCATCATCAAAAAGCCCCCAGAGGGAGTGGAAGAGAACTTGGTTGTGCTGGGAGAACATCAGCATCGAAGTCGGGAACTGTCATAGGCCGGGAATTAGCCTGGCAATAAATTACAAGTAGCCCAATTGGGCAGCAGGTGGGGGCCCCTCATGGGGACCAACAAAAGCTGAGACACTGTGTCAGTTTCTGCTGCAGAACAAAGCACCCCAAAACAGTGGCTTAAAACAACCACCCTCTGTTTAGCTAATTCAGCAGGTGCCCTCATACTGAATGAGGAATGAGAGAGAATGTGTGTTTCCTGAGCACCTAGTAGATGCAAGACTTTGTGACCCTTGGCCCTTGGGCTTTCTCTGGCCTCCAGAGCCTACTGGCCCCCACCTGGCTTAGGCTATTGGCCATTTGACAGCACCCCAGGAAGTCCTCAGAGATTGAAATGACTCCCCGCAGTGGTCCCTGGTACGATTGGGTTCCAGATACCCCCCCACCCCGTGGGGATGTGCTCAATGGCACTCCCTTTATGGACTGCCTCCCATCCCTGGCCCTCGGCCAGTGGTCACCCAGGAAGTTCTGGACCACAGCTCTCATCCTCCAGCCGGCCAGCCTGGGCTTGTTCACAGAGTGGCTGAAGATTCCAAGAGCAGTAAGCAGACAAGCACCATTATGTGGGTACTTTTTAAGCTTCGGCCCACCCGACTTGCCAAAGCGAGTAAATGACCACGTCCAAGGTCAGTGTTGGAGGGCAGGGAAGGATTTGGGGCCAATCTTTTGCAATCCACCACAGGAAGCAAGGCAGGTGTTGCCGCCCAGCCTAGCGAGGAGAGCCTACTGGCACAGACTTCCCCATGGAAATGCAGTCCCAAAGCCACACCTCCGAGCAGTCTGTGCGCTCGCGCGGGACAGCACAGCCTGGGACTTCTACCCCCAGTGCAAGGTCCCAGCACCAGGCGGCCATGCAGAAGAGGCTTGTGGAGCGCAGGGGTGGCTGTTGCCCGCACATCATTTCTGGCACCAAGATGACTTCAACCTCATCTGGCCTCTCCAGAGCCCTCTGTGGCCTGGGGGCCTCATTGGGTGTCCTTGTTCCAGACTGGGGACGTCTAGGGTTTGTGCCGACACATGATTACTTTCACCTTTCTCTTTTGAAAAATGGCCCATGTTTAAGGATTCATAAAACTTAGGAAATGCATCACTGAGCCTATAACGCTGTGAGAGCCCCATGTAGAGAATGACTTAAAAAGAAGATTCATCAAACTAATTACTTCTCACCCCCCCCCGCGCCCCTACCCCCACCCCACCCCTCGTTCCGCTTGGCTTGCCCAGAAAGATGTACAACCTCATCGGCGAGGCTGCTTTGAAGCCAGACTCCGGGCCTGCTTGTGTGGGAGGGGCCGTGAAATACCCTGGGTCTCGATCGTTCTTGGACTTTCTGGACAGACACGAGTTTTTCCTGCTAATTCATCTATTCTAAAGGCTGAGGCAAGGCCAGGGTTCCTATGGGGCAGGAGGAAAGGGGGGGCAAATATTGGGACGCAGGAAGGCTCTCTGTCATGCATCTCTCTAAGACTGTACACATCCCCGGATGATGTGCTCAGCGCTAGGGTGGGTGGGCTGCTCAGTCCCTTGAGCATCTGACTTCGGCTCAGGTCATGATCTCACAGTTGGTGAGTTCAAGCCCCCACATCGGGCTCTGTGCTGACAAGCCTGGAGCTTGCTTTGGATTCTGTGTCTCCCTCTCTCTCTGCCCCTTCTCTGCTCACACTCTGTCTCTGTCTCTCTCTCTTAAAAATAAATAAAAACATTAAGAAAAGGAAAAAAAACAGTTCCTAAGAGGTTCCCTAATAGGACCGAGCCCCAGTTGCCCACAGGGACAACCAGCTCATTTATACACCTTGTCTGCTTTTGGAAGCACCCAACCTAAGGGCCCACGGCTCCATACCATTCACCCCTTCGTGAATTCATCCCATTTATAAGGGAGTTGGGTTCAGGGAGTGGCTGTAGTCAGCCAAATAATGGATCCCGCCCCCAAAATATCTGCATCCTGGTTCTCAGAGCTTGCAAGTGGTACCTTAGGTGGCAAAAGGGATTTCACAGGTGTGATGAAATTAAGGGTCTTGCATTGGAGACCTCATCCTGGCTTATCTGAGTGAGCCCAATAGAATCAGAAGGGTCCTTCGAAGAGGCGGGCAGGAGGTCAGAGCAGCAGGAGAAGAAGGGAATGTCACCACAGCAGCAGAGGCTGGAGTAATGCAGCCGTGAGCCAAGGAAAACCGGCTGCTTCTAGAAGCTGCAAAGGGCAGGTCATCCCTTGGATCCTCCAGAGGGAGCCAGCTCGGCCAACACCTTGATTCTAGTGCCACAAGGTTCCTGTGGGACTTTGACCTCCAGAGCTGCAAGGTGATACATTTGTGAGGTTTTAAGCCACTAAACGTGTGATACTTTGTTACAGCAGCACTAGGAAACTCATACAGTGCTTATTGAGCATAAGCGGGGATGAAGTCTTGATTAACATTTACTGTTATTAGCCAGTCATGAAACTCCACCTGTTGGAATACCAGGTCCAATATGACACAAAATGCAATTCTGATCTTCATAGCCTAGAAGGAAGCATGGAGGGGACCACTAAGAATGTCTGTGAAATGGGGATTCCTGAGCCACTGCAGCAAATGAAAGAAAGGTGCTCATCCCCCTCCCCCCTCCCCCCAATGCAAAGGCTCAGTAGGAAGCGACAGTCACAACTGGGATCGCAGTGGTAAGAGTCGTGATAATAACCCTCGTCACAGCTCTGACAACACCAATGCCCCAGCCCCTGGACTCCAATGTGCTGGGGGAGGCTCAGCCTCCCATCTCAGAAGTCCTCATTGTCCCAGAGTCATTCAGAATGGCAGGTGTTTTGGGTTCCTGAACCCAATTCTGATGTGTGTAGGGAGTGGGGTGGGGGGTTCCCCACACCAACAGCAAGCAACTCTCTGGGCGCCCTCTGGTCAATTCTGACACTGTCTTCCCAGAGACCACGGCAGATCCCGTACGCTGAGGGCTCAGTCCTACAAGATCGCACGCCCCCACCCCTCCACACGCCAGGCCTAGTCCAGGTTGTCACCTGTGCTTCTGACTAGCCGGCTATCAATGAGAGGTTCCTGTGACCCCCTCCTTTCTTGGGTTTGATTAATTTGCTACAGCAGCTCACAGAACTCAGGGAAACATTTTCTTTATTAGTCTTGGGTTTATCATAAAAGGATAAAACTCAGGAACAGCCGGCTGGAAGAGGCGCAGGGAGCGGGGCATGGGAAGAGGGGTGTGGAGCTTCCACGCCCTCTCCCCAAATCCCTGTGAGTTCACCAACCCACAAGCTCTCCCAACCCAATCCTTCTGGGTTTTTATGGAGGCTTCACTACATAGGCTTGATTGATGGAATCATTGCATTAGTGATTGATTCAAACTCCAACCTCCCTGCCCCCTCCCCCACACCAGGTCAGAGAAGGTAGTACTGAAAATTTCACCCCTCCCCAATCCCTAGGTTGGTTTCCCTGGCAACCAGCTCCCAACAAGTGGTTTCCAAAAGTTGCTTTATTATCATAACAAAATGACACCTTTCTGGCTCTCACCTCCAGATTCTTCAGGGGTCCTAGGAACTCCAAGGTTAAAGACCAAGTATATATTTGTTATTATAAATCACAATATCACAACAGCCACGGTCACTGCAAAGTCTAGGCTCCCTCGATTCCTAGAAATTCTGCCTCATCTGGAGTGAGTCCTGCATGTGGTGTGGGGGAAATCTAGAAGGTTCCAGATGGACCTTAGAACTCCTTGTTTTTCCTCCTCCTTGTCCGGTCAGACACCTACCTCCTTCCTGCCCAGTATGTCTTTCATGTGGCCTCTTGGAGAGCTGGGGCTTGGAAACTACACGGTCACAGTGATGTTTGCCTTTGGTAATGAAATGCAGTCATCACCTCAAGAGATAGCTCATACTAGAAGCAGGAATAACACAACCTCATCAATGTCTGTGAAAAGGAGTTCCCAAGACTCAGTCCGGAGAGACTCCTTTTGGCTGGAATCAGGGAAGGCTCCATGGAGGAGGTGGCATTCAAAGTGGATACATGCAGGAGCACCTGGGTGGCTCAGTTGGTTGAGTGTCTGACTTATTTCAGCTGGGGTCAGGATGGAGCCCTGCATCAGGCTTCTCATATTGATGGTATGGAGCCTGCTTGTGATTCTCTCTCTCTCTCTGCCTCTGTCTGCCCCTCTCTCACTCTCTCTTTCAAAATAAATATATAAACTTTGGAAAATTTTTAAAAAGGTAGGACAAGCAGGGGTGGGGGCATGGGAAGTGGTTCTGGGAAGGAATCCCAGGAACAGAGCCAGAGGTGGAAATGAGTTTCCAGGACGCCAGAAAGGAGCTATCCCGGGTGAATGTCCTGCAAACGATTTCAAATGAGCCATAGGGGGTACATTTAATAAATGATAACGTTTTCATACAACAGAACACTGGGTAGCCATTTACTCAACGTAGATCTATTTTTATCTAGGAAAATACTCACGATCCACTGCTAAGTGAATAACGCAGTTTCTGAGTTAATTCCTATGGCAACTCCTAATTCTGTTGGAATAAATGTGTTTATATGTATATATTTGCATTCTGATAAGATGTGCACCACGGCGGGGGTGCCTGGATGGTTCAGGCAGGTAAGCCTCTGACTGTCGATTTCTGCTCAGGTCATGATCTCATGGTTTGTGGGTTGGAGCCCTGCTGACAGCTCAGAGCCTGCTTGGGATTCTCTTTCTCACTCTCTCTGCCCCCCCAAAATAAATAAACTAAAATAAATTAACAATGGCTATCTCGATAGATGGAACTTGGGATGATTTCCATTTTCACCATGTTACTCATCTATGTTGTTGATTTGTGGTGGGTTTTTTAATTTATTTAAAAAATGTGGGGGTTGGGACACCTGGGTGGCTCAGTCAGTTGAGTGTCTGACTCTTGATTTTGGTTCAGGTCATGATCCCAGGATCATGGGATGAGCCCTGCATCAGGCTCTGCCCCTCTCCCCCAGTCACTTTCTCTCTCTCTCTCATTCTCAAAAAAAAAAAAAAAAAAAAAAAGAGAAAAATATATGTATATATAGGCCCCTGGTTGGCTCAGTCAGTAGAGCACATGACTCTTGATCTCGAGGTTGTGAGTTTGAGTCCCATGTTGGGCATAGAGTTTACTTAAAAAAAAAAAAAAATATATATATATATATATATATATATAGGGCTATTGGGGCGCCTGGGTGGGTCAGTCAGTTAAGTCCAATTTGGGCTCAGGTCATGATCTCGTGCTTCATGAATTCAAGACCCACATCGGGCTCTCTGCTGTCAGCACAGAGCTCACTTCGATCTTCTGTCCCCCTCTCTCTGCCCCTCCCCTGTTTGCGTGCCCCCAAAATAAACATTAAAAAATTAAATATACATATATACTTAACATGTACTATTTATTAAACATTTTTAAATGTTTTTTAACTACTTTTTTTTTAATGTTTTGTTTGCTTATTTTTGAAGAGAGAGACAGGGACAGAGTGTGAGCAGGGGAGGAGCAGAGAGAGAGAGAGGAGACACAGAATGTGAAGCAAGCTCTGGGCTCCGAGCTGTCCGCACAGAGCCCGATGCAGAGCTGGAACTCACAAACTGCAAGATCATGATCTGAGCCATCGGATGCTTACCCGACTGAGCCACCTAGATGCCCCTATTTTTAACTACTTTTGTCATTTAAAATTTTTTTATACTTTTTATTTATTTTTGAGAGACAGCTCGAGCAGGGGAGAGTCAAAGAGAAAGGGAGACACAGAATCCGAAGCAGGCTCCAGGCTCTGAGCTGTCAGCACAGAGCCCAACTCAGGGTTCGAACCCACAAACCATGAGATCATGACCTGAGCTGAAGCCCGACATTCAACTGACTGAGCCACCCAGGCATCCCTACTTTTGTGATTTTGAACTGCAAGTACTTCTTTCCCTGTATATCGTCACCTAAAATGGTATTTGGATTTTCCCATCTCCACCTGTGTGAGCTCCCCAGGAAGAAACGCCCACAGCAGGAGACCCTGAGAATCCTGGGTTGACAGGGAGTTGGATCAGGTTGGCCCACAGCAGCCGTGGGACAGAATCCCAGCCGTGGGGAAAGAGAGTCGCGGCAGTCACTATTGTCAGAGGGGCAAGGCCAGGCCTTGAACTCAGAGGGAGGCCTGAGGGCAGAAGGCAGGGGCCGGAAGGAAGGGGGGCACAGGACAGCAGGCTCTAGCAGTGGGGGCCCGAGGCCTCGTCCTGGTGCCCAGCTCACACGGGGGCACTGGGACCTTAAAGCAGCCGTAGGGGCTGGGACACAAAGAGCCGCTCAGTGCAGTTTGAGCCGAGCACCCTCTGTAACTCCGGAGCGAGTGAGAAAGAAGGAGTTAACATCTGGCATCTTCCAGTGGAAGCTGCTCGGAGCGCGAAGCCGCATTTGTGAAAAATGGGCTCAATTTGATATTTGGAGAGCAATGAAATTGAAATCATTTCAAATTTTAAATGCCCAACATATTGAGACCCACCCTCAGAGAGACCTTCCAGATTACCTCGCAGGCTCTCCATGCCCAGCTCCAGGAGGGGATTCGCTTCTTTGCCAAGGAGATTCCTCTCCTTGAGCTGGAGAACAAAAGGCCCCCGGGTTGGCAGGTGTCACTGAGCCCGAGCCCGCTGCATGCAGCCGAGCGCCCCCCACGTGGCCCGGAGCACTGTGTTTTCCTTCCTCTCTCAGGTAATGAATTTGATCTAATGGGACTGTCTAAATGCCCAGATACCATGGTGATAGGCACCCCATAAACAGAGATAAACAGGTGGAGAGATATATGGAGGCAAGCATAATTTGCTTCTAAGTGCCTTTTCACTAGTATAAATAAAGCAGGAAAATAAAGTTGTTGGAGGCGCTCGCAATACTAATGGAAGGAGGAAATTAAGCACTAATTACGGCATTAAGGATAAATGAAGAGCCCACCCTGTCCGTGTGCGAGTATGGAGGGAGCAGGAGTGGGACGGCTGGGAGGAAAGGCGCTGGGGAGCCACGGCCACCTCCCCAGCTCAACGGGGAAGCCACCTGCAGGCAGTCCCCACAGGCCCTGTGGCTTCCTGTGTTTCTCTGCCAGATGCCAGGGGGCACTCTTGGGCTGGGCTGGGGAAGGAGGGGGGCAGGCCCAGGGTTAATGCCCCAGAAGTGCAGGAACCGCCCTCCACCACTGAGAAATGGGAATTGAAAGATACATACCCCAGCTCCCTGGCCTCTCCAGAGGAAGATGATGTTCTAGTATCTTCTACATAGTCCTTCAGAGGGCCTCCACACCCCCCCCCCCACAGGGTAATGCACCCAAGAACAGACCTTAACTGGCTTTCCCCACTTCCCTTTTCTCACTTCCCCACCCGGCCATCATTGTGCTTCCTGCACAAATAACAATGTGCACCTACATCCTGGCCTCGGAGGGGGGGCCCCCTCGGCTCTGACGGGGACGCAAAGCAAGATGGGTGGTTTTGCAGCCGCTGAAGCAGAGCCTGGAGCCTTCAGACAGCTTGGGCGGGAGCCCAGGGCCGGCTCTCCCAGGGGGCCCCCTGCTCCATCCATTGTTCTGCTGTCTCCATCTTGAAATCCTCAATAACTTTATCTCTGAATGTGCGTTTCCCAAGAAGCATCACACAGACGACGCTGGGTGATGACACTCACACCCTGAGCGATTCCCTAGCAAACTGGGGCACACGTGCAGCCCTGGGCAGTCCCAGGCACGGCAGAGCCCCAAGGCCAAGACTGGCCCTACCGATGGCAGCTGCATGGAGGAAAAGGAGAGCTCCACAGGGACTTAGCGCTGGGACCGTTGGTGGGAAGCCAGTGTGCTCGTCAACGTGTTGTCCTCACCCCTGCAGTATCTGCACAAATGTTAGCTCGCCAGCTCAGGAACTGCCTGAGCTCAGACAGTAAACAGTGACAATACATTTGTAAAGACTAAGAGCATGCCCACAGATGTTTAAAGCATATCAGGAAACCAGAATGTTTCTATGAGTTTAGAACCTCAGGTTTTGAAATTTTTTTTTTTGAGAGAGAGAGAGAGAGAGAGAGAAATAGGGGGAGGGGCAGAGAGAGAGAGAGAGGGTCACAGAGGATCCAAAGCAGGCACTGTGTAGACAGCAGACTGCCCAACTCCAGGCTCAAACCCACGAACCGCGAGATCATGTCCCAAGCCAAAGTCAGATGCTCAACCGAGTCACCTAGACGCCCCTAGGACCTCAGGTCGTGAAGTCCCAGCAACACTCTGTGACACATATCCACAGGCTTAGAAACAAATTAAATTTAAAGATCATCAAATTCAATAGAAAAGAGCACAATTTTCGTAGGAAGCTTTGGATGAACCAATTATTAACAAAGATAATTTTAAAATTAATTTTTCCTTCTAATTGAAGGTACAATAATAAAATGCATAAACAGGCATTTGAATTATATATAAATCACAAAGTCACTTTTAATTTCTTCTATGACCTCCACGAGTTTCAGGAAATGTCAGAGAAAATATTAAAATGCCTTTGTATAAATTTACATTTCAAATTAAATTCAGACTTAGACGAAATTGATTTGTATAAGTAAATTTTTTTTGGAAAAAAATGTTCTGTGAGACTCAGCTCTCGATATACTGAAATTTTTGAACTTCAACACGTAATATATTTTGAAAGAATTCATCAGAAATGTATCCCATTGTTATCAGAGCCCGATAAAGACTCATGATCTCACCACGCGTGGGTTTGAGCCCCACGTCGGGCTCTGTGCTGACAGCTCCGAGCCTGGAGCCTGCTTCCGATTCTGTGTCTCCCTCTCTCTCTCTGCCCCTCCCCCACTCGCACTCTATCTCTCTCAAAAATGAATAAATGTTTAAAAAAATTTTTTAATTACCAAAGTTACCTGCAACCTCACATTTGCCAAGGGCAATTGATGTCATATTCAAATCTTTTTTGATTGAAAATGAAGTAGCTACAAGTATAAATTCTGATGACCTAATAAATGAATTTGCAGAAAAGTGAGCCAGAAAATACGGGCAACTACAATATCACATTAATAAAGTATTATTTATTTTATTGCAGAAAATGATGCCAAAAAATTGTTTTGCAATTTGTAAGGTTTTGTTGTTATTCATCTAACACTATTATTTGTATTGTGGTTTTTTAGTGTTTGTTTATTTTTGAGAGAGGGGAGGGGCAGAGAGAGAGGGAGACAGAGGATCTGAAGCTGGATCCACGCTGACAGCAGAGAGCACCATGCTGGGCTCAAACTCACGAACAGTGAGATCATGACCTGAGCCAAAGTCAGACACTCAACTGACTGAGCTCCCCAGGTGCCCCACTCATATTGTGTTTTATAGGTAAGAAAACATTTTAGGGGCGCCTGGGTGGCTCAGTCTGTTAAGCATCCAGTTACTGATCAGGTCATGATCTCACAGTTCATTGGTTCGAGCCCTATGCCGGGCTCTGTGCTGACAGCTCAGAGCTCGGAACCTGCTTCATATTTTGTATCTCCCTCTCTCTCTGCCCCTCCCCCACTAGTGCTCTGTCTCTCTCTGTCTCCCAAAAATGAATAAACATTAAAAACAAAATTTTTTTAAAGGTAAATTGTAAGGAGTTCTTGGACCTGGGACCTTCTTTAATCCCTGTTTCACCAACTAGGTCTTTGTCATCCAGCCATTGGTTGTAGGCTTCCCTTGGGCAAGGAAGTTCATTGTAGCCAAGGACAATTCCTGAGAGAGAACACAGCTCAAGAGGCATCGGCCGCTGGGGGCCAGGTAGATTGGCCTTGAAGAGGGATCTGGGTAGAACACAATAGTCCCTACTACAGTCCACCCCTAACACCTTTGTGTTCACTTGCTTCTGGTAATGAGTTCAGTCTGCTTGGGGAGTGCTTGTCTGGGGTTCTAGAGTCTTGTTTTCTGGGAAAATTAAGAGAAGGGTTAGTGGGAGAACTATAGTCCCTGCTGCTGCCGCCATTGATTTGGAAGCCATATTAACTGGTCCTGCTCCTCCTCCTCCTCCTCCATCTTTTGTAGATTCCCCTCTACTAGCATCACTTTTATTTAGTTGCCTTTTCTGGTGAGGTGATAAAGACCCTTATGCCTGAAAGGTCACCATGGCCTTCTTAGGCTGTGACCACCATACTTGCTCATTTACCATTAACATTGCACATAAGAGCACCAAGAGATTCTTCATTGGGTCGTTTGGGAACCAGATTCCCCACTGTTCCAGTTAAGTGGCATCCGCTCTATCTCCTCCCAATGATCAGGGCCCTGCTACCACTTCCAGGATGCGGACTCCTTTCTCTGCCTGCTGGTCACTTGGCAAGAGGTCAAGAGCCTGGGAGGCCACTGGATCTTAAAGTGTAACAAAAGACTTACTATGTCCCCTAATGTATGCATTCCTTTTTTTGAGAAACAAGACCTGTGGATCTACATTATGGGGGCCAGAAGCATGAATTCTCCAAGTGGGACCCAACAGGATTGGTATAAATTGGTCCCCTCCTATCTCTACCTCTTCGTTCTTGGATCCACATATCCTACTCTTGAGGCTACAGCACCATATAGTCGTCGTTGACTTTGAGTACGTGTGACGTCCTGGAGGATGGCATTACATCCTTACAGGATGTATCTTCCAAGCTGGTGCATCAGCAGCACCATTTCAGGTTGTTTCTCTGCTTTATCATGCCAACAGCTCCTGGGTGGGGCAGTATGTGGTAGAACCAGACTATCCTGTGGTCGTGGCCCACCGACATGCCTCATTTCCTATAAAGAGGGACCTTCTGTCTGAGGTGATGTTATATAAGCATCCTTATTAGCAAATCAGAAGCTCTGTAAGCCCCTGGGTAGTGGCACGAGCTGAGGCCCTGTGGACAGAAAAGATAAACCCATATTGCATGTTGATCCCACTCAAGATGAATCATTGCCCTTTCCAGGGTGGAAATGAACTTACCACCAAGCAGACAATGGATCTCCTTGAGGAATGGTGCCATATTGCAAGTTCAGCATTGGTCTCTGTTCGTGACAGGTTGGACACGCAACAGTGCCAATAGCCAGAGCAGCCTTAGTGAGAAGGAGCCCATGTGGTGGGCCCATGAATAACCTCTATCACGGCCATCATGATGACTTCATGATGCCACTGTGCCAGCACTGGGGTGGCCAATGACAAAGCACGGCTGATGTCAACTAGCAGAGCCTTTTTGTCTACTTGGTTGTTTAGTGCCTCTTCTGTGGTAGACACAGTCTGGTGGTTACTAATGTGTGATAGAAAGACCATACTTTGTGTGAGCCCCCCTACATCCCTCCACATGCCTCTTGCCTGGACCTGTTTGTCCCTCATCTTCTAATCTTTCTCCTTTTTAGACCCTGACCAGCCAACCTGGCCATTTAAGTCTATATTTTCTCACTTTGTGCCACTTCTCCTTCTGAACAAGGTAAATTATCAAGTGACTCATCTAGATCTGTGACCATTGAGAGGATTTCTCCTCGTTTCTGTCTTTCAGGGCCATCCCTGAGCAGGACTAATGTGTGGCAGCAATTCGTTTTCAGCTTGCACTAGCAAACCAAGTTGACTGATCTGTGACTCAACCTCAGCCTTTTCCCTTATCCATCAGCTGGTCATAAAGGACCCCAAAAATGTGGTCATTTGCAGTGAGCTGACGGAAAGATGCTGGTGCGACAGTGGGGGATGACATGAGCATCTAGGTCACCTGTTTGTGCAGCTTACATGTGCTCACTGGTCCTGCTTGTACCCAATCCAAGAATACCATTCTTGTTTTGCCTTTTTTTATGTTTATTTTTATTTTTTAAAAAATTTTTTAATGTTTCTTTATTTTTGAGAGAAAGAGACAGAGTATGAATGGGGGAGGGGCAGGGGGAGAGAGAGACACAGAATCTGAAGCAGGCTCCAGGCCAGAGCTGTCAGCACAGAGTCCAACACAGGACTTGAACTCACAAACCGTGAGATCATGACCTGAGCCAAAGTCAGATTCTTAACCGACTGAGCCACCTAGGTGTTCCTATTTTTATTTTTAAGGTGGGAGAGGAGCAAAGAGGGAATGGTACAGAGGATCTGAAGTGGGCTCTCCGCTGACAGCAGAGAGCCTTATGTGGGGCTCGGACCCACAACCCGTGAGATCATGACCTGAACTGAAGTCAGATGCTTAATTGACTGAGCCACCCAGGTGCCCCCAAGGATACCATTCTTTTCATACAGTTAATTGCTACTGGGCCTGCCCAAACTCATGATGTAGTAGGTCTTACCGTCCTAGCTCATGATGGGCAGTTCTGATCACATGATCACTCGATATCCCATATTGAGGTGCTCTGTGTCTATCAAAGCTCAGTAGCATGCAGGGACCTGCTTTCTGAATGGCATGGTGTGGCCTAGCTCCAGAGGCTAGAACTAGGCATGTGCCTTGTGATTCTTCTATCAGGGCTTGCCATAAACTCCATCCAGCGTCTAATCCCATTACACTCATCTCAACCGTAAGGTCTTATGACCCAAGCCCCAGGGCTGTTTGCAACGCAGCCTGGACTTGCTACAGAGTTCTTTCCTGCTCTGGGCCCCACTCAAAGTTGGCAGCCTTCTGTATTGCCCAGTTAATGGGTATCCCCACTTGCAGAACATGCTACCCCAAGATCCAGAGAGGCATACCAAACATGGCACTCATCTCTGAGCGGTGGGACAAAATGCAACGTCGAGGATGCCCCAGCATGCCCCAGCCCACCGGGTCCCTCAAACATTCACTGATGTGCTAGGGCACTAATTTTCACAGCATTTATCTGCCATTCTCAGGAGTTCGTGTGTCTTATCAAGACCTCCAACATACTTACCACATGTTGCTCATCTGTTCTGATTAACATGTGATGTTTTGCAGAACATCCAGATGGTCCAGGGCTCTCCAGATTACGTTATGAGGGAGAGGCGGAGAGTTGACATGGCCCTGGAGCAAGATCATCCATGTCTGCTGTTGTCCATCCCACAAAAAAACAAGTCATTAGAGATAGAAAAGAAGGTATTCACCAGATCCACGGCCATACGCGATGTGCTGGCAGCAAAGGTACCACGTTGGGTCAAGCAGCTACAATTGGAACCGGGGCCTGATCAAGTGGCCCACCTTCATTCACCACGATCCATCCAGTTCTTTCAGGGACCAGACTTGTGAATTAAATGGGGATGTGTTGGGAACTGCCAATGCTGCATTCTTTACATTGCTGAGGGTGACTCTAATCTCTACTATCTCCCCGGGATGTGATACTGCTTATAGTTCACTCTCTTGGCTTGGTGGGTGAGGGGGGCATTTCAGAGACTTCCACCTCATCTCCTTCGCTGTGGTAGCCCTTACTTCATAGGCCAAAAATCCCAATATGAATGGGGGTTCTGCTAACCCCGTCTAAACATGTCCATTCCAATTAGATATCCAGGGAGCAGAGAAACGACCACTGGGTAGGTTCATGGACCCAATGGGACCACCACTACTCAGACCTGGGCCCGGACTCCATTTATTACCTGATCCCCACATGCTTCCCATCCTGATAAAGGGCCCATGGTGGAGTTTTGTGTCCCTGGTACCAATATTTGTACCAACGATCATTGAAAAGGCTGCATCGTTGCGTGTGCGCACATGCGTGCTCTCTTTACAGCTCTTACCCAAGTAAACGGCCATAGGACTCTCTGCAAAGGGAATGAGCCTCAACCAACTAGCAGTGGGAGTTGATGAGTCAGTACCCCACCTTCCTTACTCGTCTGGGAGAACAATTGTGCTTCGCACAGTCCCCCAGAATTCCCCAGAGCAATTGTGCCCCAGTTGCCCACAGAAGTCACCTGCCATTTAGCTCAGCCTTGATCAGCCTTCCTCCCCGCACCGTCTCCCTTCCCCAATCCGTCACTGTGCTGCTTGGGACTTCTGCCCAAGTGAACTACTTGCACCTATCCTGGTCCCAGGGTAAGCTTCTTGGGGAAACCACACTAAGACAACAGTGCAGAAATAAGCGGCCGGAGAAGTCACCATGTCTCTTCTTGATGTCTAGGCACTTCTGGTCTGTGTGCAGGGTGGTGTAAAAGAGTTCTCATCAGCCTCCATGGTAACCCAGCCCTACATTTAATTCTCATTGCCAGACCTTTGCTTTTTTATTCTCCACCCTCAATCCCTCCTGCTGGAATTTCAAACCACTTCATCATCTTATGATTCTTTTTTCTTTTTTTTCCCTGAGAGATAGAGAAAAGCCGACCACCAGCTTAGGTGTAAGAGCCCCTTATATACTGGAGCGTGGGTATTAATCTTCACTTCGCCAGACTGAAGAATCCAGGTTCTTTAAATGAGTGCCCATCAGTCCCGTTTTCCAGGCTTTTCATCATCTTTGCGGCTGTAAGCTGTCACCCCCAGCTGTTCACCATGGACCAGCCTGCAGGCTTCTGGAGACCACCAGATGCATGTTTTAACCCGGAGAAGTTCACGGGAGGGGAGGCGCCCCAGCCGCTGTAAATCACCCTCCCCCTGGCCTCCTCCCCAAAGCCAGCGAACAAGCCCCAGCTTGCTGTTGAAGGCCGTAAAACTTCTCTTCTTTAAAGGGCCCCTTTGTTGGGTATGTTCATTGTAGCAGGCACGCAAGTCCACCAAGGGCCCATAAAACTTCCTCAGGCTTTGTGCAGGTGACCCCACGGGCCCGCGCCTTACCGATCCCACCCTTAAGCCCACAATGAAACTGTTTCACCCAGAAACAGACTGGACTCAATTTGCCTTGTCATTTGTTTGTTAGCTTTACAAATGGCTTTTGAGGTCGGACAACCCCTCCTAACCCTGACTACTTGATGGGTGGAAGCCCAGGGACTTCCCGGGGAACTATGGGGGGGGGGGGCTCTCGGGTCTCCATGGAGATTTCAAAACAATTCACCTCAAGGGAAAAGCTGTTGCTGCCCTTGAAGGGTGAGCCAGCGCCCGGACACAGCCGGGCCGTCCTGTCTCCGGAAAGCAAAGGTGTTTCTCCTCACGGCCTCCCGGGCATGGTCCAGGGCCCCGCTCCCCGATGAGGCTCCAAGGTCCTCGCCTGGTCCCTGACGATGGATCTGCTCCAGCAACCCTACCTTGGTAAGCAAAATCCAAACAAAGCCAATAATCATGGAGGATGATATTTATCTTAGACACAGCTTTAGCAGGTAAGAGCACAGCCTTCAAACAACCCAAACATCCATCCACAGTGGAATGGATATTTATACAATGGGATCTAAAAGAACAAAGCATGGATATACACCACCACCTGATCACAGCACCCAGACACTGCTGAGTGAAAGAAGCCAGACATTTAAGAGGGAATAGTACACACTTCCATTTATATGAAGCTTAAAGACAAGCGAAACTTAATGTGTGGTAGTAAAAGTCATAATCGCAGTTACCTTGGGAGGCAAAGACGGGGTAGTATTGACTGCAAAGGGACCCAAGAGCACTCTCTGGGGGTGATAGAAATGTTTCATGTCTTGTGCCAAGGGCAGGTCATACGCACAATTAAATGTATACAGGTATATATGCATATACAAAGTAATCGAGTTGTCCACTTAAGATCTCTGCTTTTTATGGCATGTAAATTATACATTAGGATAGTCCTGGGGTGGACCCCTACTTCTGACCTCCATAACAATGAGCTAATAAATGGCTGTTGTTTTGAGCTACGGCGGTGATCGGTTATATTGCCAGAGAACACGGAGTATACCTCGGTTCTGACATTGGTCCGGCCTCCGGTTTACTGTGTGACCAGGAGCATGCAGCTCACCTTCTCTGAGCCTCCGCTTCCCAGTTAATGAAAACAATGACTCATTTCCTGCCTGCAGGGCCAATGGGAAAATTAAATTAGTGAATGTGTGTAAAAACTCTCGGAGAGTTAAAAAGCAGCTTATAAATGGGAAGTTGATTATTGTCCCTTTAAGAATAAGCCTCCAACTTTGGCCACAGGAAATGATTTAGAAGCAACCAACCCAGGGCTGATAAGCCCCCATTTTGTTACAGGCCTTCAGCAATACTTGTCAGCCGGATGTGAGCGTGTTCAACCCTGAGTCTGGTGCACCTGGGTGACAGAGGATGTCAGACGCACTCCTGAACAGGGCCACCTGCACACCATTTTGTCTGTGCAACAGAAGTAGCCCAGGCAGATGACTTCACATTTCCTTACTATTTTTTTTTACCTTCCCAAAGTAAAATATAAAGACATTTTATTTTTTACTTGCTAAAAGTTTCTATATCTTTTAGAACCTTGCAGCTCTGCCTTAGACCGGGAAATACTGCGCTGCCCAGATGCCTCTGGGCTCCCCCTGAAATCCCATGATTGCTGCGCTCTTAAAGTATTATCATTGTATCTTTTTCTTTTACAAGTTAAAATCTTTAACGGACTAAAAATATCTTTCACATATGATGATCAAATTAGAGCATAGTACTTAATCCATTAATCCATTCTTTTTTTTTTTTAGTTTATTTATTTATTTTGAGAGAGAGAGAGCAAGCAGGGGTGGGGCACAGAGAGAGGGAGAGAGAGAGTCGCAAACAGCTTCTGCATCATTAGTGCAGAGCCCAACTCAAGACTGGAACCTATGCAGTATGAGATCATGGCCAGAGCCAAAATCACGGGTCAGATGCTTAACCTACTGATCCCCGTTCTTCTTTTCTGTAAAGTAACCCTGCACCCAACGTGAGGCTCAAACTCATGACCCCGAGATCAAGAGTTGCACGCACTATGGACTAGGCCAGCCAGGTGCCCCCATTAGTCCATTCTTGAAAAAATGTTGTTTTCATTTCTCCTTCTGCCCTTTTCACAACACACGTGCGCTTCCCTCCCTGTGCTCCCAATATGGTTATATTGTACTTTTGATTGGATTGCTAGTCAGTGTTTATCTTTTTCTTGAAAACTTAAAAGATAAAAACTTTAAAAAATTATTTATTGTTTTATTTTTCAGAGAGACAGAGCACACAAACAGGGAAGGGACAGAGAGAGAGGGAGATACAGAATCCGAATCAGATTCTAGGCTGACAACAGAAAGCCTAATGCAGGGCTCGAACCCCTGAACCGTGAGATCATGACCCAAGCCAAAGTCGGATGCATAGCTGACTGAGCCACCCAGGTGTCCCTAGTCAGTGTTTATCTTATTAAATGTTTAAATGTTTTATAAATATTTTCTTCAACTGATCCATGTAGTGAATTATGGGGTTTTTTTTTTCCTTCTTGCACAATTCTTCCCCTGGAGGTAATAATTGGCTTTTGGTTTTCTTCATTTTCTGCATCCTTATAAGTAACATGACTGTAAACTTTGCCAGATACTTAAATCTCTGAAGAAATTCAGACATGTCAAGTATTCAATCTATTTCATCTTTTCATCTTTTTTTTTTAAATGTTTATTATTGAGACAGAGAGAAACAGAGAATGAGCAGAGGAGGGTCAGAGAGAGAGGGAGATACAGAATCCAAAGCAGGCTCCAGGCTCTGAGCTACCTGTCAGCACAGAGCCCAATGCGGGGCTTGAACCCACAAACTGTGAGATGACCCAAGCGGAAGTTGGACGCTTAACCGACTGAGCCACCCAAGTGCTCCTCATTCTATTTCATCTTGTGAGAAGTCTGTCTCCCAGAGCCTCCTGATCCGTCCCCATCTGGCCACACTCCAGGCCTGGTACACCAATGACTTTCAGTACTGTCGAGCACTTTAATCTATGCCAGGCACTATGATATTTGAGAATCATAACAATCTTATGAGCTACAGATTTCTATTCCCAGGACACTAAATCTTCAAGAGATTAAATAACCCGAATAAAAGATGCCTAATAAATGGCAGAACCTGGATTTTAACCCATGATTGTTTAACTCCAAAGCCCTGGGTTGATTGATCCTAAATCATTTCCCGTGGTCAAAGTTGGAGGCTTACTTTTAATAGGACAATAATCAACCTCCCATTTATAAGCCGCTTTCTAGCTCTCCAAGAGCTTTTACATACATTCACTAATGTGATTTTTCCCGTTGGTCTCGCAGGCAAGAAATGAGTCATTGTTTTCATTAACTGGGAAGCGGAGGCTCAGAGAAGGTGAGCCGCATGCTCTTGGTCACACAGTAAACCAGAGGCAGGACTAATGTCAGAACCGAGGTGTACTTGTGTTCTCTGGCAGTATAACCGATCATCGCCGTAGCTCAAAACAACAGCCATTTATTAGCTCACTGTTCTGGAGGTCAGAAGCTGGGGCCCAGCACAGCTAGATTCTCAGCTCAGGCTCTCACAATGCTAAAGTGAAAAGTCAGCCAGGACTGTGATCTTGCCTGGAGCTTAGGCTCCCCTTTGGGGCTCATTCAGGTTGTTGGCAGGATTCAGTTCCTTGTAGTTGTAAGATGTAAGCCCATTTTCTTGATTACTATTGGCCAGGAGTCACTTTGAGCTTCTAGAGACCACTTTCAGGTCCTTACCATGTGCCCCCAACAGCTTCAAAAACAGAACCTCCCTGACACCAAATATTGGATCCTTCTCATTTCGGAGAAGGCGGTCCCTTCTAGAGACTCACCTGATTAGGTCAGACCCACCCAGGATGATCTCCCTTTCTTAAAGTTGACTGCAATACAGCATAATCTTACCACAGCGGTGATATGCCACATATTCATAACTCCCTCCTACACTCAAGGGGAGGGAATTCTACAGACCCTGGGCCCTTGGGAGCCATCTCAGAATTCTGCCTACCACAGCAAGTGTACTGGTATAGCATTTTCCTGCTGTAGAGAGGGCTCCCTTGACCTCTCGTTTTGAGAGTTCCATGTCCATCCCAGAGTATATTAAAAAAAAACAAACCTATCATTATAAAATTGGCTTGAAAGAATGCCTTTGAGCTGACTCATTATAGCTATACTGTTGAGATTCCGTCATGTGTCTGCTTCAGCTCATTACAACAAAGATTTGTAATTTTTTAAAAATGTTTATTTATTTTGAGAGAGAAAGTGTGCACAAGCAGGGGAAAGGGGCAGAAGAAGAAGGAGAGAGAGAGTGAGAGAGAGAGAGAGAGAGAGAGAGAGAGAGAGAATCTGAAGCAGGCTCCATGCTCTGCTCTGAGCCCAATGCAGGGCTTGATCTCATGAATTATGAGATCACGACCCAAGTCGAGATCAAGAGTGGGTCGCTCAATCGCCTGAGCCATCCAGGTGCCCCAAAGATTTGTAATTTCTTCAAAGAATCATTCACCAGAAATAAAGTAGTCGCAAAAAGACAAATACTGTAGGATTCCACTTATTTGAAGTATCTCAAGTAGTCAAATTCGCAGGAGCAGAAGGCGGAACGGGAATCGCCAGGGCCTGGGAAGAGGCAGAAAGCAATTGTTCAATATGGCTGGAGTTTCGGTTTTGCAAGATGAAAATGTTCTAGAGGTTCGTTTGCATGACAATGTGAATATACTTACCACTACTTAACTATACACTTAAAAATAGGGAAGATAATAAACTTTAGGCTGTGTGGCCTTTTTTTTAAACCACCGTTAAAAATAAGTTAAAAGAGAGAAAAAAAGAATCACTCAGGAAAGCTTTCTGTGATCTGAAGTATGAAAGAGCTCTTCAGAGCAGCCTTGGAATGAGGGGGAAGCTCCTAGAATAGTGCCAGGGATCTGGAGGATTTGTTGTCTCAACATCCATCCTGCGCTCCCCCTGTGTCTGTCCGGCAAAGCCTGGAAAACGAGGGTTCTGATTGCATTCCATCCATTAGAGGTTCCTGTAAATGATTCAGAGGGCCGGCCTGAGGCCGAGGCCACGTTCCATTGACAAGGGCGGTTGGGTGTAGGGCCAGTGAGTTTCTGGAACAGTTTCCTAGTGCCCAACACTGGCCCCGGGAGTGTCAATTGGCAATAGAGGTAATAGCAGAAGAGACTTCCTGATCCCTGGCCCACAGCTAAACAGCATGTTCCGGAAGCGGCCCGTCCCCATAAAGGTTTCTAATGCGCCACCTTCCTGGTTACGGTAGAGGTCAAGTAGCTGCCCTGGCAGACCAGTCATTCTGTGGTGTCATCCTGATAGTCATCCTGACCTCAGATACCCTGAATCGAATTCCTTTCCGCTTAAAATACCTAGAGTGATTTCCTTCTCCGGCAACTAAACCCTGAGTGTTAGTCGGATGTGACAGTCACGCCAGCAGATGCTTGAGAATTTGATGATTCCATCTTGTGAGGTTTTGATGGCAGCTGATAGAGGCCAGCACCTCCAACATTTTTCAGGGCTGTGCCGGGGGGGTGGGGGGACGGCGTGGAGGGGGTGCTTCTGTGTAAGTGGGGCCATTGTTCCCACCTGTCCCACTTTCACCCAGGCCCCTTACCCTGGGCCTCACTTGGCAGCCTGATGCCTACTGCCGGTGGGCAGTGCTATCTCCTTTCTCTTTCACGGCTGTTCCAAAACTTTTTTCCACCACTCAAGCTCTCCACCTTGTAGCAGACCCTAAGGCTGTCTGCTCAAGGCATCCCCTCCCCTCTTTTCTGCTAACAGAACCCACTTTTCTTTGGGAATTAGGTAAATCTCTCTTCATTTTAGGTAATATGTTCTACAATGGGCTTGTGACCCAGTCCTGGCTCATAAAGGAGTCTCCTGGGAAGTTTCGGAAGAGAATTTTTCCTCCTGAGGAGAGAGTGGGGGAGTTTTCTCATTGTCTGACTGCCCATGACTTCCTCTCCTAAAACAGGCACTTGATGCCTGGAGCCACAGCAGCCATCTTGACGAGGTGACAAGAATGAGCAGAAAAGGCCAACAGCCTAGGATGACAGGGCAGAGTGGCTCACAGAGCTGGGGTTTCCATGCAATCAATGAACCATGCACAAATCCTGGACTGCCTACTTCCGGACTTCTTAGTAGCTAAGCAGTTAAGGTCTTTAAGATTTAAGCCACTATTAAAAAAAAAAAAAAAGATTTAAGTCACTATTAGTTGGGTTTGGGGGCACTGAGATCCAAAATCCTTCCTGCCACTTCTAGCCCATTCCTGACAAAATGGAGTCTACTTCCTGTCCACCACCCCCCTGACATACAAGCTTTCTCTCTTCCCTCTTGTGTCGTAGCCAAGGGCCTCTGATCTGATTTGAAACTAATCTCTCCCATGTGCTCTAGACACCAGCCCCCACCTCCTCTGCAGCCATCTCCTCCGTCTCTCTTTTTCTCTCTGTCTCTCATTTTCTATCTCCTCTCCAGAAGCCCTTCATCGCTGTGGTCCTAAGTAAGAACCCAAGGCTGTGTATCATGCTTCACATGTGCTCAGTGCAGAACCTGACTCGGGGCTCGAGCTCACAAACCGTGAGATCATGACCTGAGCGAAAATCAAGAGTCTGATGCTTAACCAACTGAGCCCACCCAGGCACCCCAGGGCACAGCTTCTGAAGGGCCTTTGCCCAGTGCCCTGGGTGAGCCCCCAGAGGTGAAGGAAGCAAGAGGTCGAGGGCTTGGAACTGTTCTGACCCCAGAGGAAGTGACTGCCCAGGATGGTGTTCGCAACCATGGGCACCCATGCCAATGTGCGCTGTCCACGGTAAGCCTCGTTTTCTTTCTGCTTTTTCCCCTTATTTTTATCGAGGGCATATTTTCCTTATCTTTAAAGCTTTTATAGCTTTGTATCTCTGCCTCATTTTAGTATATTCTGTTGTTTTGATTTATGCTGCTTTTACTGGCTCTTTACCCTGAGCACATAAACACGTTTAAGTTTTCCACAGCTTAGAAAAATAAAATAAAATAAAATAAAAAAACCCTGCATTGACCCTGCATTCTCTTTGAGTTTCAGCCCCTTCTCTCCCTCTCCCCCCCTGTCTTCACTGGGAGCTCTTCAGGAGCTGTTGGCATGCCTGATATTTGTCTGCATCCCATCCAGCCCTGAACTCTGGGCTCCCAGACCGGAAGTAGCCCAGCCTCGCTTAGCACAATGGGGGTTTTATTGGCAGGATGCAGGGAATCTCACAGGGTGTGGGAAGAAAAGGAAAGGGATGCAGCTGGGCCATCAGAACCCCTGGGACTAATTTCTTACGGCCCCCACGCTCTCTCTTCTCCCAGTTGCTCTCTTGGGAATGACGTCATTCTCTCCTCCACGTGATTCCCATACGCTCCAGAACTTTCTACCCCACGGCTCCCCTTCACTCCAGTTTGAAAATCCCAGGGAAGGATTCTGATTGGTCCAACATGGGTCAGGTATGTTCCTACAGATCAACCACCCACGGCTCCAGTGGGCCAAGTCACAGAGCAGAGACAAAACCTCACAGAGGGGGCTCTTGAGCCAGTGTCTCAGCGGGCTTTTGTTCCCAACAGCACGTGCTTGAAATTGTTCTCGTTCAGTGGTTGGTGCCTCCCCCGCGAGCCTCAGGTCTCACCTCCATGTGATGCGCTCTGGCTTTTCCCACCTGCTGGCGCCTGCCTGACACCGCGGAGGTCTGCTCTGCCTGCATATACGCCTGCATATACAGCAGGTCAGCAATGCTGAAGGATGAGCCTCCAGCTGCCTTCACCCATGGCCCTGGCGTGTATAAACCGCACAGCTTCCTCAGCCTTAAAGACACTCCAGTGTCCGTAGACAGCCTCCAACTGCTGAAAACCACCTGGCCCCGAGGTAGCCCACATCCAATAATTGGTCATTTCACTTACTGTGGAACGACGCTGACAGGCCATGATATGCCTCAGGATTCCCCAGGGGGTGGGTCCAGGCTTCCGCCTCCAGAGCACCTGCCCTGTGACAGATACCTCTGAGCTGTGTGTCTCACGCCATCTCCCAGGGGGTCCCATGGGACTGAGCAGCTGCTGCTTGTAGTGGGAACCGACTTGCTAAGGCTCCCTTCATTGGCTGCTGTCCCTCCCCTGTCCTTATCCCACTTCCCCCCCCCACCCCCACATTCTCTGAATCTCCTAAAATCTACGTGCTCTTAAGTCCTTGCCTTGGGAACCACCCAAACTCAAACAGCAGGATTATTGTGACTCTTCATTAAAGCTGGAGTCCCAGCCTCTCTCTGTAACAAGTCCCGCTGCACCCATGAGCTCGTCTTGAAATCCACTCGCTGGTTTCCTACTGCCTCACCTCTCACTGCTTGGCCCACCTTTCTTGCTCTGGCCACTCCCTGGGTTACAGCGCACACAACATATCCCAGGGGGTCTCACTTACTCCCCTGGAGCCCACCACCCCTCCACCGGGATGACCTACCTGTACCTGCCCCCACCCAGATTGCTCTCTTGCACTCTGGACTTGGATCTCCAACCGCCTCCCAGCCATGGATGTCCCACAGATGCTTCAAATCAATATGTCAGAACTGAGCTCACTGCCTTTCTCTAAGCCAACTTCTTCTACATTCCCCCTCTCAGCCAATAACATCACTTTTGCTGTCCCCAAAGCCAGCTTTCTAAGAGTCACCCAAACTCCTAGCCATCTTCCCACTGGCCCAAAAGCACGTTCCTGTCTTGGTGCAAATCCACTCCTCAACCTCAACCACACTTGTCCCTCCCAGGCTCTGTCCTCCACTAGCCATGTGATCTCAAATGACTCATTGAATTTCTCTTAGTCTCAGTTTCTGCATCTGTAAAATGGGCTCTTAATAATAGTACCTACTCTCTCAGAGTTGCTGTAAGGCTTAAAAGATACTGTCCGAGGGTACTTGGGTGGCTCAGTTGGTTGAACATCCAACTCTTGATTTCTACTCAGGTTGTGATCTTGTGCTTCATGAGATAGAGCCCCACGTTGGGCTCTGTACTGACAGCTCAAGACCTGCTTGGGATTCTCTCTGTCCCTCTCTCTCTGCCCTCCCCATCTTGTGCCCTCTCTCTCTCTCTCTCTCTCTCAAAATAAATAAGCATTAAAAAAAAAAGATGTCACCCATGTAAAATGGTTAAAAAATATATGGCAGGGGCACCTGGGTGGCTCAGTCAGTTGAGCATCCGACTTCAGCTCAGGTCATGATCTCACGGTCTGTGGGTTCGAGCCCTGCATCAGGCTCTGTGCTGACAGCTGGCTCAGAGCCTGGAACCTGTCTTCAGATTCTGTGTGTCCCTCTCTCTCTGCCCCTCCTCCACTCACACTCTGTCTCTCTCTCTCTCAGAAGTAAATAAACATGAAAAAATATTTTTATTTATTTTTTAATTTTTTTTAACTTTTATTTATTTTTGAGAGACAGAGGGAGACAAAGCATGAATGGGGGAGGAGCAGAGATGGAGAGGGAGACACAGAATCCGAAGCAGGCTCCAGACTCTGAGCTGGCAGCACAGAGCCTGATGCAGGGCTTGAACTCACAGACCATGAGATCTTGACCTGAGCCGAAATTGGACGCTTAACCAACTGAGCCACCCAGGCGCCCCGAAAAAATATTTTTAACAAAAGTATATGGCAAATAGTAAGTAGTCAATGATGGTAGGATTTTATTATCACTGTTTCTGTTCTTTATCTTTACCCTTCCATCACTTTCCTGATACTGTAGCCACTTACATGCCATCTTTAAATCCCTTAATTGCCTGTAAGATTCTTGAAGACAGTGTTATGTCTTATTCATCTGTCTGTCTATGACCACTGTCTTCATTCTTACTTCCTGTAGGCCATATTTCCCCTCAGATCTCATAGCTTGGGAGTAGCTAAGAGAGCTTTCTGTATATCCAGCTAAGGGGGAATTTCATTGGGGATATGTTTAATTTGGGTTTAGTGGTGTGTGTGTGTGTGTGTGTGTGTGTGTGTGTGTAGAACCAGCTTCCAGGAACACTCTCACCACCTATACGGTTGACTCCCCAAGTGATCTAACATGAAGATTCAGGTTCAGAGGTTGTATTTCAATGTAAACATGTCCTGTGGTGCTCATAACCAGAAGCATATGAGTAGTAAAGGAGAAAAAACGTTTGAGACATATGGAGTCAGAAGGTACTCCACACTATGGAAAATTCTTATCAACAGATGCAAAAAATTGGAAACAGGGGATTTAGTTCTTTTTTCATTTAAGATTTTATTTTTAAGGGGTGCCTGGTTGGCTCAGTTGTTGAGCATCTGACTCTTGATTTCAGCTCAGGTCATGATCTTACAGTTCTTTAGATCGAGCCCCACGTTTGGCTCTGCACCGAATGTAGAGCCTGCTTAAGATTCTCTCTCTTTGCGCCTGCTGAAGTGTGCTCTCTCTCTCTCTCTCTCTCAAAACAAATAAAAGAACTTAAAAAGAAAGACTTTATTTTTAAGTAATCTCTCTATCTGGCATGGGGCTCAAACCCACAACCCGAGATCAAGAGTCATATGGTCCACTGACTAAGCCAGCCAGGCACCTGCTGGGGAAGGGGCGTGGCTAGTTCTGATTCATGCCTAGACAAAGGAAGTTCTCTCCCATTGGAAATATATTCAGCAATGCAATGTCTACAATTATGAATGCACTGTATATTTTTTTCCTTTCTTGTGGAATGCATATGGAATAGGATTTATCAGAACGCCTGGTTTGTAGGTTTGTAGGGCACACACCTACAGCAGTACAACAAATGGCGAGTAGGTCTGTATGTGAAATCACATGTTTTAGCCACTGCAGTGAATTGGACCATATCTTAGAGTATCTGATGCCTTTTGTTCTGATGACGTCTGGCAGGTCAAAATTGACAGACACAGCAAAATACCCTAAAGAAACATTTATCAATGAGTCAATTTTTATCCCATAAGAGTAATTCAATTACGTAATTACGTAGCCCAGTATAATGTAGTGGCAATTTAAGAAGGCATTTGAATTGCTCTTGTATGCCCTAATTTCAGATTAACTTTAGATATTTTTTCGGAATTATTGATCGACCCAAAAATCGATTGACGAACACGCAGCCAAAAATTGTAGGATAGAAAGCACTGTAGAGGTATGTGAGGCAGTGAATTAAACTATTGTATAATCTTGTCTGGTTTTTGTGAGTTTTGGATACTTGTCAACTCTTCCAAATTCAGGATTTCCTGTGATTTCTTGTCATACTTCATTTTGTACCCATAATCTTACATTCTTTTACTTAAAGAGGGACTCCAAAATCGGCTAGGTTTCAAGCCCCACAAAGCGTGGCTCCTCCTGTCACCCCGCACGTGCATGTGCCATTGCCCCTGTTGTGGTCCCCACTGCACTCCACGCACATCCCCAAGCCGGCCTTGCTGGGAGGTATCTCTTGACAGAGGGAAGAAAGGGCCAAGTAAAACAGGCTATGGTTCTATCGGGTAATAGAGCTGGGACTTGCAAACCACAGAGGCGAAACAGTGGGGCAAATTCAATCAGCCAGCTTCCACTTTGGGGACTGAGGCACAGGAATGTTTGGCAAATAGAAAAAGAGGAGGGGGATGGAAAGACCCAGAGTCGTCTGCAGTTCTGTGTTTGACCACAAGAGGGAGGTAAAAGAGTGGTCCCTCCATTCAGTCAAAAACTCATTAAGAGCTAATCAAGGTAAAGGGGGTTTCTCGTGTTTGCTGCCAGTGCCTTCTCCCCTTGGCCAAGCCTCAGTGCACTTACTATTGTTCCATTCTTTTTGGTTGAAGTCGTCACAAATCTGCGTTTTTGTTTGTTAACTCAACTGTAGCCCGCAGTCCGTCTTCTAGACAACTTTCCCTGCTCCTTATGGTTAAGGATTATGTTCTTATTACCTATTATTAGAAGAATTTTCTGACTCAGAAATTTCAGGACTTAACGCTATAGTCTTAGCTCAGTAATTGCCTGATTATTTGCTGCTATGCTTGGAACTTTCATTACCTGGCTTCTATTTGGCTTGCATTTCTCCATACGGCCCCCCAGTCAGGGCTCTGTACTGGGCACTATCTGAAACACCAGCCCCCATTCCCATCTGTCTGAGAGAGGTATGGTTCCATCAAGTTTGACTGGGGCCCCGTGAAGGTTGCATTATTCCTACGTTAACCATAAGCAAACAGAGCAACTTGCCTAAGGAAGACAATGATGGAAATAGAGTCAGGCTTCCTGGATCCATTCCTCCATTTTCCGTGGGACGCTATCACCCACTCCCCGGCCAGACGGTGGAGTCCTCTGCCACACCACTGGCTCAGAATGCGCCGTGCAGGAGGCATGGGGCAGTGACCAGAACTGACCACCTTCTAGACCTCTTTTGAGAACTTTGCCGTCACTGAGGGTCCTTGAACTAGACATGTACTTGGCTTACTGGTGGGGGCTTTTGCGGCAAAACCATGCTAGTGAGAGGGCAAAGAGCAACCCAAGAGCAGCCATGCTGCTATCCTGAGTGTACAGATTCATGAGCTGCCCCTCAGTAGTGGAAACTACAGTGTTTGTCTTTGATAAGTCATAAGCTTGCCTTATGACTGACATTGGAGGTTACATCTGTGTAAAAGGACATACCAAAGCTCACTGACCCACATTCACAGCAGCTCTTGGCTGAACCTTCAGTAAATCTCCCACGCTCCTTGACTACTCCAGCATTGACATATCCCATGGGACCGTGGGTGCTTTTTTCAAAGCAAGTAGAGGAATCAGAAACATCACGGCCTATTTCCCTGGCCAAGAATCTCTCTGGCTCCAATCCTACTTATTTATTTTGTTTTGCCTTGTCCAAGTATCCTGCTCTGCACAGCATCTTGCGCTCTCTGGTCGGGCAGAACAGAAGCAGCGGCGCTGGACAAGGAGTTAGGGGACCTAGCTTCAGATGACAGCTGTGTGACTGGAGCATCCCCGTTCAGGAATGAAGGACTGCCCCCAGCTGCCATCGGTCAACTCCAGCCATCAGGTCCTTATGGAATTGCCTTGGAGAAACTCTCTGGCCAAAGTCACACCTTTTCCCAGGGTAGCCCACCTCTGATGACTGACTGACAAGGCGGCATTAAGTTTCAGCCCTCTGGTCTGAACTTGAAGTGGCTCCAAGGGTCATTCTGTCTTTCAAATTCCTCCGTCGAGTCACAGAGTCTTCCATGAAGATTGTATGTCAGATCAGCTTTTTCCTCCATCCACTCTTGCTTTCTCCCCTCCCTTCCCTGGGGGGGTGGATCCCAGAGGCTCTCCCCAGTAAACCTTCTGCATGCAAAGCTTCATCTCAGAGTCCGCCTTCTGGGGAACCCTGCCCAAGACAGTCACCTCGGGAAAAGTAAATACCTTTTCCAAACCATACCAGGAAGCTAGCCAAAGCCATGGAGGTATGTTTAATGCCAGCGCTGGGCTCATTTTCTTACAGCTGCCCACTAAAGATCCCACCAGCTCTCAGCAACCAGGCTTGGCAAAGAATCCAAAGTTTCTGAGGCCCAAAAACCCCAGTCACAAAGGTAGACTCACACAGAGAGGTGACTGAGAAGCGTACTGAGATTCTGCTGGTCTCAACCCCGATTTTAAGAGTGCTGCTGTATTTGGTTTTCAAGCCCGCCTGCTGCTTAATTCTAAGGAATAATTTCCCCCACTCCATCACTGCCACCAGAGACAGGCCTGGGAGGTCATCCACTCTTATTGAAGGTTGTCCAATGTTGACCTTTGCTATCTCTCTTCTTATGGGATGGCCATGTCCAAGGGAAATAAATTCGAGCCACATATGTAATCTTAAACTTTCGAGTAGGGGCACCTGGGTGGCTCAGTCAGTTAAGCATCCAACTCCTGGTTTTGGCTCAGGTCATGATCTCATGGGTTACAGGAGATTGAGCCCCACATTGGGCTCTGTGCTGACAGCTCAGAGCCTGCTTGGGATTCACCTCTCTCTCTCTCTCTCCCCCTCACCTGTGTGCATTTTTTCTCTCTCTAAAAATAAATAAATACATATTAGAAATTTTTTCTAGTAGCGACACACAAAGGTAAAAAGAAACAGGTGAAATTGATGGCAATAATAACCCTAACCCAGCATATCCAAAATACTATCAGCTCAATATGTAATCAGTAGGAAAATCACTCCTGCAGTATTTTCAATTCTTTCTGTTCATACTAAGTCTGAACTCTGGTGCGTGTTTGACTTAGCACTTCTCGATGTGGACTAGTCACATTTCGAGCATTCAGTATTCACGGTGGTGACAATATTGGACAGCACATGCAAGGATTGTAAATGAAGACGGTTGCAGAAAGAGGTATGTGAATGAGAACCTGGGATTTCAAAGCTGACCACTTTTGTTTCTTGGGCTGAGGAAGTTTGTTTTTCTTTTTTTTAAAAAAAAAAGTGTATTTATTTATTTATTTATTTTGAGAGGGAGAGGAAGGACAGAGAGACAGGAAGAGAGAGAATCCCAAGCAGGTTCTGGGCTGTCAGTGTGGAGTGGATGTGGGGATCGAACTCATGAACCCGTGAGGTCATGACCTAAGCCAAAGTCAACAGTTAAAACACTTGGGGCGCCTGGGTGGCTCAGTCGGTTAAGCGTCCGGCTTTGGCTCAGGTCACCATCTCATGGTTCGTGGGTTTGAGCCCTGCATCGGGCTCTATGCTGACAGCTAGCTCAGAGCATGGAGCCTGCATCAGATTCTGTACCTCCCTATCTCTCTGACCCTCCCCTGCTCATGCTGTCTGTCTCTCAGAAATAAATAAAAAATGGGGCGCCTGGGTGGCTCAGTCGGTTAAGCCTCCGACTTTGGCTCAGGTCAGATCTCACGTTCGTGGGTTCGAGCGCCGCATCGGGCTCTGTGCTGACAGCTAGCTCAGAGCCTGGAGCCTGTTTCTGGTTCTGTGTCTCCTCCTCTCTCTGCCTCTCCCCCTCTCATGCTCTCTCTCTGTATCAATAATAAATAAAACATTAAAAAAAAAGAAATAAAAAACATTAAAAAAATAAATTAAAAAAAAGAGAGTTAAACACTTAACCAACTGAGCCACCCAGGAGACCCTAGGACTGATGAGTTTTAAGCCTGAACTCAAAGGTTCGTACTGGCCCCCAGCAATGATGTACGTGTCTCATAATGCAGGTATGAGACTTTTAACAAGGTAACATCCTTAAAGCCCCTGGCATGCCCATAGGGTATCTGAATCCAGTGGCTTTCTTACTACCTACCCCCAAAATTCCAGCAGCAGTATCAGCCAGGACTGAGGCTCAGACGCTTTGAACGCAATGCCAGAGACATCTTTATTGTGAGTTGCATTCGTGTGTCTTGCACAAAGTCTTGACCAATTTTCTAATCCCAATCAGGAAAGGAAGCGTTTGGAGAGAGGTATAATGCTACGTGTTCCCTTAGAATGTAAAACGTTTAATTAGATGCCAAGGATTGGAAATCTTGATTCAGAGCCCGGAATGGCTAATAAGGTTTTATTGTTGCTATTACTTAGAGTTTTTATAGAACTTTAGGCTTGCTGAGTGCTTTTCAATCACTTGAGAGAATCTTAGTTTGTTAACAGCAAGATGAAAAAATGTCCTATTCATCAGGAAAGACAACATACATAATATTTTAAGTATTTAAGAATTACGACCCTGCTGTGAGAACTTCTGAAATTACTTCTACGTGGATGCAAGAGATTCCTGTTATAGGCACAGGACATTAATGCAGATACCAATGTTATTACCCTGCTGAGTTTGCAAGTCAGGAAATACGGAAGTTTCTAAAACAAACATTAGCTCTGGTAACACATATGGAGCTTTTTGCCCACACGTAATTTTTGAGCCTTTTTCTAAAGGAGCTCTTAAGGTTTTATGGGTGATCATATTATAAAATCATACATAGTTCTAATACGGCATAATTTATGACTGCTCTGGGTCAGTCAAATTTCCCAGGATTCTGCTGTTGGGGCCGCTGCAATTAGAGACAAATTTGCACCAATTCCTCTGTAAATATTATTGGTGGGGCAGCACTGGCTGGAAAATGGGTTTCTCTTTCCATGTGTCCCAAAGGCAAATTCAGGCCCCGTAGCATTTTGGGTGTATCAGTTAGCTTCTGCTACAACAGTGCTGCCTAACAACCAACTTGAAGGTCAGTGGCATTCAACCGTAAGTACGTACACATCCAGATGGTTGGCTAGGTGGCTCTGCTAAGCCCAGCAGGACTCACTGCCTGCTGGTTGGCAGCTGGTCAAGGCTGGCCTCAGCTCTCCTGCACCCTGCATGCCTGTCATGGTCCAGCAGGCTAGCCTGGGTGTTCTGTCATGAAGTGGCGGGTGCCCAAGAGGAAGCAAGCTCCAATGAGTGAGCCATTTTGAGCCCATGTCATGCTTGCTTCCAGGCCATTGGCCAAGGGGAGTCATGTGGCTGAGCCCAGAGTCAGGGCTGGGGTCAATCAACCACCCACCATGGAAAGGCAGTGCAAAGTCACAGGGCCAATGGCACCGATGAGAGGAGGGATGGGACTCGTGACCATCTGTGTGAGCTACCACAGGTGAGAATGGATCAGAATAATTTCCTTGGAAAGGAAACGATGGGCAAAAACAATAAATGGCATTGATGTTTGCATTCATTTTGATTGAGAAAAAAAAATGCTCTCAACTGGCGACGCCAAGCTAATGCCAAATCATTTCCCATCCGCACCTCGTGGAACAGTTCCTAGGCCAAAGGTCATGGGGAACTTGTGACCAAGCTCCAACGGGCAGTTTTGACAGAGTACGAAGCAGGAATCCTTTCAAGTGTCCACCTTCATAGATAACACACGGGTGAGTTCCCACAGCAGGTCCTGCCTGTCTCCTATGGTAACCTCCATGCCTGGCCCTCAGCACCGTGTAGAATTCCCCCTCAGAAAGCAGGACAGGGGTTAGAGGCCCTTGTGGCCCTGCCTTGACCGGGCTTGGGTGGTCACCACACAGGCTGAGGAGAGCCTCTGCTCTCTGCCATTAGGCCGAGCGTCAGCTGGCCCCATGCCAAGCTGGCATTCATGCCCATCTGTCAGGGTGGCACCTGGCCCTCTTCTAGGAGCAGATGGTTTCAATTGATCTTGCCAGTCTTTCTTGCATCGATCAACACTCCAGACCTACCCTGCTTCATCCTAGAACTTAATGGAATTCTCACATACTCCCGTTTCCTGTATCTTTTCCCTGGTAGCCAAATTGTTGTGGGTTTTTTTTCTTTTTTTAAGTTTTTACTTTTCTGAAATAGTAGGATTATAAATGGATTTGTATATACAGAGGGAGAAATCAATAGCCTGTATTTTCTGGACAAAATGTAACCTTGAAGCAAAGCACCAACAATTATAAAAAAAATCATTTGTTTTTCCATTTCAGTGATCTTGACATTCGGTTCGCCTCATAGTCCTAGACCAAGCTGACTTGGGCCTCCCTGAATTGGGAGGCGTGGCCCGAACAGAATCGCTCAGTATGAGACAGAAAATGTGAAAGGCCCATTCCTGCCACATCTTGAGCCCAGGCTGACAATTTAGAGCTTTATAAATTTTTTAATATTTATTTATTTTTGAGAGAGAGAGAGACAGAGAGACAGAGCATGAGGGGGGAAGGGGCAGAGAGAGAGGGAAACACAGAATTTGAAGCAGGCTCCAGGCTCTGAACTGCCAGCACAGAGCCTGATGCGGGGCTCGAACCCACGAACCGTGAGATCATGACCTGAGCCAGAATCAAGAGTTGGTTGCTTAACCTACCGAGCCACCCAAGCGCCACCTAATAACCACATTTTTAAAAAGTAAGAAAGAAACAGGTGAAACTAATTTTAGTAAGATCTTTTCTTTTACACGGTATATCAAAATATCATCACTTCAACATATAATCCATATGAACAATGACTTCTGGGACATTTTACATTATTTTGTGCATTGAAGTCTTCGAAATTCAGTGTGTATGTTATATGTACACTACATTGCGATTCAGAAGAGCCACATTTCAAGTGCTCCATAGCCACACGTGGAGAGTGGCCACCATATTGGGCAGCACAGACATACGGTATTTTCAGAAGAGGAGTCAGGGAACAGTTCACAGGGGTTGCGTCTCAGGAAGAGAGCTAAGGTACTAAGGCATAGGGACAGCAAGCCAACTTTCACCCATAAACCCTTTTGGTTGAGCACCTGCCTGGCTCAGTCTCATAGAGTATGCAACTCTTGATCTTGGGGTCATGAGTTCAAGCTCCACGTTGGGCGTAGAGCCTATTTAAAAATAAATGAGTAAATTAATTAATTAACTAAAAAATCAAAAACCATAAACCCTTTTGTATTGCTTTTATATACTGAGTATATGGATTGGCACTATTGTATTGGTCAGGGTTCACCAGAGTAACAGAATGAGTAGAAATATATATATATATATATATATATATATTCATGAAATACATTTATGTATATATAAAATATATATTCATTTAAACATTCATCTAAATTACACTTAAATGTGTTTTTACTATATCAGTACTGGGCTAATCACTTTTACTTTTTATTTTTTTATTTATTTTGAGAGAGAGAGGGAGAAAGCAAGAGGAGGGGAGGAGCAAAAGGAGAGAGAGACAGAATCCCAAGCACGCTCAGCACAGAGCCGGATGTGGGGCTCAATCCCATCATCCTGGGATCATGACCTGAGCCAAAATGAAGATAGGATGCCTAACCGACTGTGCCACCCAGGCGCCCTAGGCTGATTGCTTTTAACCTTCACAAAAACCTCCAAGCGGCCTGTCCCGTGGACCCTGTTTTACAGCACAGAAACTAAGGTCCTGAATGGTTAGGAAGCTGGTCAGCTAGTAAGAGGTAGGACTTGAGTTTGAACTGATTCTGTCTCCCTTCAAAGCTAGCAGTAAAGATAGGGAGGACGAACACAGATGGTCCAGTAAAGGAGATTTATTAGAAGAAATCAGCTCTCATCATTCCAGAGGCCAAGAAGTCCCACGATCTCCTCTCTGCGAGCTGCAGACCCAGGACAGCCGGTGGTGTAAGTTCTGATCCAAAGGCAGAAAACTGATGTTTCAGCTCAGCAGTCAAGCAGAGAGCAAGCAAATCCTCCCTTCCTCTGTTTTGTTTCTTCTCTTCAGGCCCTCAACGGATTGGATGAGGCCCACCCACGACGAGGTGGGGGGGGCAGATCTGCTCCCCTCAGTCTTCTGATTCAAATGCTAATCTCATTCAGAACTGCCCTCACTGATATACCCAGAAATACTGTTAACCAAATACCTGGGCACCCCAGGCCCCAGTCAAGTTGACGCATAAAATCAAGCATCACATCTAGTTCTGAAAATGTATCATAAAGGCACGACGAGACAAGAGGGCCGGTGTGTTATGGACGAGGGTGTTTATCTCAGCATCTTAGCTCTTACTGGGAAATTGAAAAGATCCTAAATGTAGTCAACAGATGTGCAGTGAAATTGCACCCTCTGGAGGGGGTGGCTTCTAAAGACAGGCAATAAGAGGAAATCACCAAGAGTCCAAATTGCCCTTGAAAATAACTTGGACAGCAACCTACCTACCCGAGGCTCGGCACTAAATCCTCCGCAGCAAGGTCACTGCTTCTCAGGGTGAGCTCCCGATGCACTAGTTTCCTTACATGCGGGGGCCATACTGTGTGAAAAATATGTGTTCTAGACACCAGTGTAACTTGGCAAGATTGGAGAGACGCATTTGAATGGAAAGCAACTAAGGAAATAGATTTGTGCCTTTCATGTCACGCTTGGATTTTGAGTAAACTGGTGGACAGAATTGCCCCTATTATTTAAATTGCTCTCTATTGCTCTGTGAAGTATATACTTTGCACTAAACACAATTGACATTCTGGACAAGGGCAGAGGTGACGCTGTGGCATACTGACACGTGCATATAAAGAATATGATGGTAGGAACCGTTGGCACAGCTACAGTGGGTCAACTATAGTTTAATTTAAAAAAAAAGAGCATAAGGGTATGCCTGGGGATGTTATGATTTTATCCGGGGGGCGGGGGGGGTCAGGCTAACGAATTACTTTTTTCACTTGTCTTTCTCTTTTCTCATGTGGGTGTGTGTTTGGGCAAGGGTGCACGCTTATCTGTATGTTTACATTTTTCTCCAATGGACAGCCCAAAGGTAAATTTGGTATCACTTCTATAATATAAAAGTAATAAGTTTACTTATTTTGAGACAGAGAGGAGAGCGACAGCATGAGTTGGGGAGGAGCAGAGAGAGAGAGAAGACAGAGAGAATCCCAAGCAGGCTCTGCACTGTCAGTATGGAGCCCGACTCGGGGCTCGAACCCACGAACCACGAGATCATGATCTGAGCCAAAATCAAGGACCGGATGCTTAACCGACTCAGACACCCAGGTGCTGCCAAAATAATAATTTTTTAAGCCAGTGCCAGCCCACCGTGAGGTGACTCACCCAGGACAGGAGAGTTGTAGAGCCCCCCCATTCTGGCTCTCCTCAAAAGGGGAAATGGTGTGCTCTACTCCAGGCACGGGTACATTCCCTTTACTGCCACACTCAAAGGGATTGGGGGAACATTAGAAATGGCACTGACATTTACGGAAGACCAAGATTCTGCAGGGGGCCCCCTGAGGACAGCAGCACCCCTAGATAGCTCTCCTGCCTCGACTCCATGCCACTACCCCCTGGGGCTCAAACAAAATTAGAAATGTCTGCTACAGTAATGCCATCACACACTGGGCACCCAGCCTGCCCGCCCCTTCTCTCCAGGGCTGCAGTGGGGCATCTGCGGCCACCTGGTTGGTTGTTACACCACACACTGAGCTAGTGCCGCTGAGCCACCAGCCCTGGCACAGCAGGAGGGACCCTGGTAGACACAGGACACATTTGAGAGGAGCAAGCATTAGCCTGGCAGCACTCAGTTAGGTGCAGGTTTGAAACATGAAACAATCCCTTGCAGCAACTTGCTGTCATTTCCAGTCAGCGGGCTCCGGCCTCCAAACATACTAATGAGAATCACCCCCATGTCCTGGCGGCTCAGCCTGTACAGGACTGTACGGACAGGTTCTCATTTAATCCACATAACAAGCCTCCAGGAAGGCGTTGCCACAACTACTCCACTGATGAAGGAAGCCAGGCTCCGGGAGGCAAATTAACTTGCCTAAGTGTCACGAGTTGGGTTCCCAGGGAAGGAGACGCTGAGGCAGAGGTGAGCACGCAGGATGTTTATTAAGTAGCTTGGAAAGGAGCAAAGAAACAGGAGACGGTGGGCAGAGGGCAAAGTCGGCTGTGATGTAGCCTGGGGGACAGCCTCGGCCACCCCCCCTCCCACCCCAGCAGCAAGCTCTTGGAGCAAGAAAGCCCCTTCAGGGTTTTCCCGAGTTGCACCAAGATGGCCGGATTTGGTACGCTGGCAGCCATCCATCAATGGATGGGGCCCACCCCAGAAGACCATGACCTTGGCAAGGTGCTCTCTGGATCCAAGACAGACCCCGAAGGGGCAGAGAGCCGAGGGCTGTCTGCCAAGAGCACTGCCGACAGCAGTCAGAGCAACACATCTTTTCTTGAAGAGGGACCTTGGGCTCTTCATCTCACCATGCCCACCACACCAAGGTCCCAGCTAACGAGTGACAGCACCACCACTGAAAGCAAGCAATCCAGTGTCTACAATTTCTACTGTGCTACTGAGCTAACCTGCCTCCCATGGGGAAGAGGAGCCTGATCTTCCACCTCGACTGGGTCTTCTCTTACACCATGGAGAAGGACAGGAGCCCCTCTCCAAATCTGGATGACCGGGCTGTCCCAGGGGCTCCTGGAGCCCTGCTTACAGGGGCTCCCTGACCAGCCGCTCCCACTACTAAGGCTGTGGGATCTTTCACTCTTGCCTCTTCTAAGCCAGACACTTGAACTTCCTCTGTAGCCTACATGGGGGTCATTTTGCCCTCCATCCCCCCATCACCACCACTGTTAGCCCCACCACATCCTTTAGCATCTTTAAGATGGATTGTAATGATTCAAAGGAATTTTACCCAAACCTAAGGAGATTTACAAAGGGAACAAAGAGCATTCGAGCATATTAGTGACACTTAGAAATTATGGATTTCTCATCCTACAGTACATTTCTGGGCATCAGTAAGCTGAATCGAAATCTTGACTCAGAGGCTCCCTTTTTCTCTTCTCGGGTTCTTACTCATTCCCTTGCCCCGAGGCCCCAAAGCCACATCAGGCAGGGGGTCGTGAGCCACCCAGTCTTGCAGTGCATCTGGAAGGCTCGGACACAAAGGACGACCCACACAGGTAAGGCCCAGATGTGACCACACTCCCGCCTGCCCCTCCTTAGGGAAGGATGGCTCTTTCATTTGGAAGGAGCAGGATTCTGAGATCCAACACACGTGCCGCAGTGGCTTGGGACCAGTGACCTTGCTGGCTGAAGATCGGACGTACTTGGATGGGTTGGGGGATCAACACTGATGTAGACACAGAGGGGCAAAGACACGGGAGAAGAGAAAGAAATGGGTCAGAGGTAGAGATGGGACAATAACAGCCTTTGTCAGAATCCCACCCTGTCTAGCCTGGAGTATGAGTGTCGTAGGGCTGCTGTGACAAAGTACCCAATGCTGCAAGGCTTAAACAACAGAAGTGTGCCCTCTCACGGTTCTGGAGGCCGGAAGTCCAAGATCAAGGTGCCGGCAGAATTAATTCCTTTTGAGGTGGGGGAAGGGGATCTGTTCCAGGGCTGTCCTCTGGCTTTGGTGGTTTGGTGGCAGTCTTTGGTATCCCTTGGCTTATACAAGCATCACCCAGGAGCACCTACGTTGCTCAGTCAGTTAAGCGTCCGACTCTTGGTTTCGGCTCAGATCCGTAGGTTCCAGCTTTGCATCGGGCTCTACTCGGACAGCACAGAGCCTGTTTGAGATTCCCTCTCCCTCCCTCTCTCTCTCTCTGGCCCTCCCCCATTTGCATCCTCGCTCATGAGCAAGATAAATAAATATACTTTTAAAAAATGGAAGCATCACCTGGATCTCTGCCTTTTTTTAACTAAAAATTTTTTAATTTTAAATTTTTAAATGTTTTTCATTTAAATGTTTTTAAGTTTATTTATTTTGAGAGAGAGAGACAGAGACAGAGAGAGAGAAGGAGGGCCAGGGAAGAGAGACAAAATCCTAAGTAGGCTCTGCACCATCAGCACAGAGCCCAGTGCAGGGCTCGAACTCATGAACCATGAGATCGTGACCTGAGCCGAGATCAGGACTCAAACGTTCTTGTGTGTGTGCCTCTGTATCCAAAGGTACCCTTTTTGTAAGGACACTCGTTATATTGGATAAGGCCCACCCTAGTGACCTCATTTTAACTTGATGACCTCTGTAAAGACCCTACCTCCAAATACGGTCCCATTTGGAAGTCCTGTAGATTAGGATGCCAACATATCTTTTGGGGAGGGGGACATAATTCAATCCATAACACTGATTCCAGACTCAGAGCAGACATGGATTTCAAGTTTTGCTGGCACAGCATGCCTAGCTGTCCTCTGGTAATAGCACCCCTCTTCCTTTAAGAATGAATCCTTCCTTTCCATGCAGCTGCCAATAACATGACCATTTTCCCATTAAAGGGATGGACACAGGACCTGAGCTGGCCAATCAGATCCTCTCCATCCACCTCTCTTTCTGGATTTTGTAATTATTCAGGTGAATCAGTTGAGAAAGAACGAGACAGAAAAGTTGGGGCTGTTCCTGAAAACTGGCCCAAGCCGACCTGTTCCCAGTATTTGCTCTTTCAGGAAAGTCTTCACAATGACATGCCTGGACTGTGACAAGCCCAGGGCTGCCATGGCTGAGGAAAGACCTTGGCTTTGATCTTGAATTCCAACCTTCTCATTAACTAGCTGAGACCTTGAGTAGTTTTCTGTGTGTCGGTTTTCCCTTCTATAAAATACAATGATCACAATGCTATCTATCTCAGTGCCCTCTTACAAGGATCCCATATGTGAGAAGATTCCAGATGGAGCAAAGGTCTATAAAAATATTTGTCATTGGGGCACCTGGCTGGCTCAGTTGGTTAAACATCCAACTTCAGCTCAGGTCATGATGTCGCAGTTCGTGGGTTGGAGCCCCGTGTCACTGACAGTGTGGAGCCTGCTTGGGATTCTCTCTCTCTCTCTCCCTCTCTGTCTGCCCATTCCCCCACTTGCACTTTTTCTCTCTCTCAAAATAAATAAAAATATATATTTGTCATTATTAGAGAGGTTAGAAATCTAGGAATAGGAGGGCCAGAGAGTAAGAATTTGTGTTTACCACGTCCTGATTTAGAGCACTGACATCGCCCTTTCCTGACACCCCTTTCTCTCCATCTCCCAGTTGGCCAGGCTATGTGGCTGGTGGTGCCCACTGAGTGGAGAACTGAAATGACAGGTATCACTTCCCGCCCCCGACTCAATGTGGGAGGGAGAACAAGGGCATGAACACAGACGGGCAAAGTTCATTAGGCATCGCCAAATGGTAGTCTGCCACCATGGTCAAATAATCATTCATTTGTTCCTGCTTTCATCCATTTATCAAATCCCTTTTGAGTAACCTTCATGAGCCCGGCGCTGTGTTCGGCTTTGGGGATCAAAAGATGAATAAGCAGGGTCATTGCCCTCAAAGTATTCCACATGTCACAGAAGAAACAGGTGGAAGCAAATCATTGCAATATAATGTGTCCATCCCTATAAGGGAGGGGAACACTGTGTGGAGTCCAGAGAGGCTTCCTGGAGGAGGTGACGCAGCAGCTAGATCTTAAAAAAGGCAAGTAAGTGATTACCAAGCAGATAGGGGGCAGAAAAGCTTTTCAGGCAGAGGAAGCCATACCTCTGAAGATACCAAATGTTGCAGGCATTGTGCAGAGGTTCAGAGTGGCTGGAACACAAAGCAAAGGAGTTTTCCAGCAGAGAAGTAGTGTAAAATGAAGTCTTCCCAGGAGAATAAATCTAGTGGGAGGGAAGACAAGGTAATGGCAGGAGATAGTTGGAGGCAGGCCAGGTAGGAGGCCACTGCACGAGTGTTGGAAAGGGATAATGAGGTACAAACCTCATTGGCATGGAGTGAGGACTGAGGGGCAAGAGGCCGGATTTCAGCAGAATTTCTGGGGTATGCAGGATAGAAGTTGGGATGAGAGCCTGATGCTGACTAATTCTGGATGACTGGTCCAAGTACCTTAGACAGAGGCCTGGAGGGAAGACCACCGGTCTATTGGGCCTCCATAGCTTGATAGAAATTTGTTTGTTCTAACTCTCTGCTTCCCAAACCATTTTCTGGTCTATAGTTTGGTCTACTGAGGAGATCAACCCTCCTGGAAGAATGTTTTGTGTAGATTAAACACTTGTGTTCAGAACCCAGAGAGGACTACCTAGTCAAAAATATACACTCCTCTTTAAGAAACAAAATAGATGAACATATGGGAAGGGAGGGGAGGGAAGAAAGGGAAACAAACCACAAGAGACTCTTAATGCTGGAGAACAAACTATGGGCTGATGGAGGGGGTGGGTGGGAGACCGGCTAGATGGGGGATGGGTACTAAGGAGGGCACTTGGGTTTTTAAAAATTTTTTTAATGTTTATTTATTTTTGAGAGAGAGAGAGAGCAGGCACGACCTGGACAGGGGCAGAAACGGGGGTGGGGGTGGCGACAGAGGATCCAAAGTGGGCTCTGCACTGACAGCAGCAAACCCAATGCAGTGCTCAAACCCACAAACCGCAAGATCATGACCTGAGCCGAAGTCAGACACCCAATCTACTGAGCCACCCAGGCACCCCAGGAAAGCTCTTGTTGTGATGAGCACTGGGTCACTGAATTCTACTCCTGAAACCAATATTGCACTGTACGTTACCTAACTAAAATTTAAATTTAAAAAAAAAGGGGGGGGAAATATATATGTTCCTCTTACCTCCTGCTCTGCTGCTAAGGAATTAGGTCCCATTTTCACGTTGTGCCTGACATTCTTCCTTCTGGAACAGATGGGTACATTTTCTCCTCTACATGTAAGATCCGTAGAGGTGACAGAATTTGCCATAGACTAAATGTCGGGTGTGAGGGGAATAGCAAAGGTGAAGGTAACACCGGGCTTTGGGCTTTGAGTGATGGGAGGAGCAGAGTTTCCTCTGACTGAGAGGAGGACTAGGTGCCAGATGGAGGAGGTGGGAGTTTAGTTTCGAATGTGCTGTAGGTGAGACGCTACTGGGTGTGCAGGTGGAAAGATGGAGAAAGTGGCTGAATATATTCATATGAAGTTCCAAGATATTCTGCAAAATGAAGCAAAGAAAGAGATGAAAAATATAAAAGAAGGATTACTGGATGTGGAGGGGAGAATGAGACAGCCCAATAAATGTTTAATTGAAGTCACAGAAGGGAAAAATGGAAGAAAGGCAATATTTGAGGGGATAATGGTTGACAATTTTCCAAAATTAATGAAAGGCATGAATATTCAGGTCCAGAGAGCCCAACAAATTCAGGTAGGGTAAAAGAAATCCACATTGAAACACATCACAATGAAACTGTAGAACCAAAAACAAACAAAACACCCAAAAACAAAAAACCAAGATTCTAAAAGCAGCTGGGGGAGTGGGGGATGGGATGGGGCACAGTTACCTATAAAAGAATAACAATTAGAATGTCACCATAGTTGCCAACAGCAACAGTGGAAACCTAAAGAGAGCCAAATGCTTTTTTTAAAAAAATATAATTCACATACCATGCAATTCATTCTTTTAAAGTGTGCAATTAAGTGGGTTTTTATATATTTACAAAGTTGTGCAATCATCACTACTATATAATTCTGATGCAGTTTCATCACCCCATCTCAAAAAACCCGCTACACGTTGGCAGTCACTCCTTGTTGCCTTCTCCCCTCAGCCCCCTGGCAAGCACTAACCTACTTTCTGTCTCTATAGATTTCCCTATACTGAATATTTCATACCAACACAGAAATTTTCCCTGGCTATACACTATAGTCATGCTTGTACCCTAACCCTCCTACTCACCCCCTTTTGCTGAGCCCTGTGAAGCCCCAGAACCATGAGGAATAATAAAATGATTGTTGTCATTATGTTGATTTTTTTAATGCTTATTTATTTATTTTGAGAGAGGGAGATGGATGCATGTGAGAGTTGAGGGGAGGGGCAGAGAGAAGAAGAGAGAATCCCAAGCAGACTCGACACTTTCAGCTCAGAGCCCGACACAAGGCTTGATCTCACAAACTGTGAGCTGAAATCAAGAGTCAGATGCTTAACTGACTGAGCCATCCAGGCACCCGACTGTTGTTACTTTCAATCACTAAGATGATTTGTTAGGCAGCCATAGGTCACTGAAAAACACTGCCTTATTTTGAAGGCCGATTCCCTAACACAAAAGGCAGAGTAGGAATGCTATCCTGATCATTCAGAAAGAATAAGATCCCAAGCTTGTGTGTGTGTGTGTGTGTGTGTGTAGTTAAGGATGGTCCTAGGAAAGATAATATAGGTTTCTGAAACCGGTCTACTGGGTATCAAGCACCAGTGTATCCTCCATACTTAGAGCCATATTGGGGTTGTTACACCCCATTGGTCTCCTTCAAGTTTACCCGATATGATTCAGTCCACAAGAGCCACATCCTCCATGGGTAAACTGCTGACATCACGTTTTCGGGCTCCAGAGCTGAGGCCCAACCCACTCCAGTGACTCCACCAGAGGGGTGGCCCCTGCGAGGTTGTACATTTCCTTAGCAGCAACATTTTGGCCAAGACTAAGAAAGCTTATGTTGGTGAAAGTATTTTCATTAGCTCAACACCTCTTGGTGCTTACTGCTTCCTGAAAAACCTAAGAATAACAGACTTCAGGATGCCTGGCTGGCTCAGTCGGCAGAGCCCGAGGCTCTTGATCTCAGGGTTGTGAATTCAAGACCCATATTGGGCATAGAACCTACTTGGGAAAAAAGAAAGTCTGCCTCTTACATGAATTAATTTTTTAAAATTAACAAAGCATAGGACAAAATTATATCCCCATTTTATATTTAACAAGTATCTAATCTTCTCAAAAATAAATTAGCTGAAAGTACACACTGTACATTTCCTTGAAAGGGGCCGCCTGGGTGGCTCAGTCAGTTAAGCATCTGACTTCGGCTCAGTTCATGATATCCTAGTTTGTGGGTTCAAGCCCCGCGTTGGGCTCTGTGCTGACAGCTCAGAGCCTGGATCCTCCTTTGGATTCTGTGTCTCCCTCTCTCTCTGCCCCTCCTCTGCTCACAATCTGTCTGTGTGTCTGTCTCTCTCAAAAATAAATAAACATTAAAACAAATTTTTTTAAAGGAAAGAAATCCTTGAAGTTTGGGGCACCTGGGTGGCTCAGTCGGTTAAGTGTCCCAACTCTTCGTTTCTGCTCAGGTCATGATCTCACAGTTTGGTGAGTTCAAGCCCTGCATTTTGTTTAGCATTGAACAATTGTGCTGGCAGCACAGAGCCTGCTTGGGATTCTCTCTCGCTTTCTGCCCCTCCCCCACTTGCGCAGTCTCTGTCTCTCTAAAAATAAATAAACTTAAAATGAATTAATTAATTAAAAAATCCTTGATGTTTGAGACTATAGAATACAAAATATATATGCTAAGTAATAAGTTTTCAGAATGAATTCTTCTGGACCCCCACTATTATTACAAATGAGACCCCAAATTAAATATAGTTTATATCATTTTTTAAAAGATGGCAAATTTTAACTAATTTCACAATTTTCTGTAAAATAAGGGCATTGGGGGCACCTGGGTGGCTCAGGCCGTTGAGCATCCAACTCTTGATTTTGGCTCAGGTCATGATTCCAGGGTGGTGGGATCAGGCTCCGTGTCAGGCTCCATGCTGAAGGTGGAGCCTGCTTGAGCTTCTCTCTCTCTCTGTCTCTCTCTCCCCTTCTGTTCTTCCCCTGCTTGTGTATGTGTGCATGCTCTCTCTCAAAAAAAAAATTTTAAATTAAGCTAAGGGCATTAGGAAATACTGAATGCATTTTAAAAATAAGGCAAATTACAAAATTATAGACTCTGTAATAATACTGACTCTCGCCCACCTTTTTTCATCCAGGCATTCATATTCAGTAAATACTCCTTGAGTGCCTAATATAAATAATAATAAACAGCGATCTTTTTATGTGTGAGGGACTATGCTAAAACTATAGATACTATCTAGGCTAATCCTTTTAATAACCTTTCAAGTATACGCCTTTTTTATTCCTGTTTCCCAGATGGGGACACTGAGGCAGAGAGAAGCTACCTTGCCGGTTACTAAGTAGCCGCACCCAGATGTGAGCTGCTGGTGTGTCCAGTATTCGTTCTTTCAACCACTGTCCTCTGCTGCCTCCATGTGCCCAGCAAGAAACGTGGGCGCTGAGATGGAGCGATATTTCAGACAAGCTTTTCACTTCAGGGAGGTGACTCTACAGGTGAAGAAATCCAACAGGTCAACCCAGCCCAGGAACAGATAGTACAGACCATTCTTGGTAAGACAGGCTTTTACCAGTTTGGGGTTAAATAAATTCACATGGCCTTTGCCTTTACAGAATGTTTTGTTTAACACTGAACACTTTCAAACTTTCCCAAAAGAAGAGAGAATAACCTAATGAATCCCCATGTGCCCATGGCTCAACCACCCCATGTCACTAGTACTGTCAATTTATGGCTAATCTATACCCCAGTTCCTCTATACCCCACCCACTTTTTCCTTCCCCCGCCTCCTCCCTACTGGATTTGTTTTTAATTTTTTAAGATTTTATTTTTAAGTAATCTCTACACCCAACATGTGGCTTGAACTTACAAGATCAAAAGTCAGGTGCTCTATGGGCTGAGCGAGCCAGGTTCCCCCTTACTGGATTTTCCGAAGCAGGTCTTAGCCACCCGGTTCTTTTATCCAAGACCAGTAATCCTCGTAAACATAACAGCAACACCAATATCTCCCATCACATAATTAACAATGATACCTTAACAGTCATTCAGTCTGTAGGGGAGGAAAACTCGTTTTCCCTCTACCTTCTAGGTTCGTGGCTGATAATAATAGTAAAAGACAGAATAACAGGAGAAAACCAAACATGGCCAGTAATGTGTATACATCCAATGTGCATGGGAGAGATCCAGGAAAACTGAGTAACTCCCTGAAACGGTCCAAGTCACTACTTTAAATGCCATCTCCAGCTAAAGACAAAAGAAGATGTTGGGGAAGGGGAAGGTCACTTATGGGAAGTTATTAGGCAAGGGGTATTAATCAAAAGTATGGTTGTTATGCAGATTTAGGTCACTACCTTCCCCGCCGATCAATTTCTAGAGATGGAGTCATCCTAGTACAGAGAGGGAGAAACCTTTACAAATGGAGATTTCCCTTGTACACATGATTTTCCTTATAAAACGCTAACTTTCACTGGATTTTCAGAGCTTTCCTTCTGTCTGCCATTTCTTAAAGAAAAAATATATCAGCCCAATGTAATTCTTTTGCCAAAGAGACATTTTGGGATGGCAAATTCCGCTCCCCTTACAAATCATGTACATAGTCAAATTAACTTTTTGGGGGTCCACATATCCAGATTAATAAAAGCCCAGTTTCTCTCTTGGGGCTCCTCTTTTGGTGAATTATCTAAGACACCAGTCCAATTCCATTGTGGTCCTGCTTCCAAACACGCTGAGGAGAAAGAACTAGCAAATCTGAGCGGTCCCCTGAAAAGTACCCTCTTTAGGCACTGCTGTGGCTGCCCCTGAGTTGTGCCGCTGGAAACCAGTGATCTTGGTCAACCCAACCACCCTGACTCACTGCTAGTCAGTTGAGCTCCTGTCCAGGCCCTGGTGGCTCTCCCAGGAAGGCTGACCCTCTTCCTCTGGGGGAACCCTTGGGAGAGGTGCCCAGAGTGGGGATCCCAAGTGTCTGGCCTCCACTTTCCCCTGAAACACTCAGCCCTTGTTTCCACCCCACACCTGGGGCCTGCAGGCCCAGGCCCACCCCTGGCCAGAATCTACCTTCCCCGACGACAGCCAACACCAAAGGTATTGATTGTGGCCAAGCTTCTTCCTTCCTGGTGCCTTTCCTCAAGTGTGCCCATGTCCCCTCTCTGGCCAACAGACACCCAGCAGGACCCTTTCAACCCATCAGAGAAGGGAGATGTCTCAGAAGTGAAGGACTGGGGCGCCTGGGTGGTTCAGACGGTGAATCAGAAGTGAAGGACTGAGACCCAGTTCCCTGTAAGGTCAGGAACCTCTTGAGCTCCACGCAATTCTGCCCTGGGACAGTCTCTGCAACCCAAGGCCTAGCAGAAGAGGCAGGCGACATCCAGCTGCAAAGAAAGGTCATGGTGGGGCGCCTGGGTGGTTCAGTTGGTTAAGTGCCCAACTTCGGTTCAGGTCATGACCTCACAGTTCGTGAGTTCAAGCCCCGTGTCATGCTCTGTGCTGACAGCTCAGAGCCTGGAGCCTGCTACGGATTCTGTGTCTCCCTCTCTGTCCTTCCTCCGCTCGTGCTCTGTCTCTCTTTGTCTCAAAAATAAATAAACATTTAAAAACTAAAAAAAGAAAAGAAAAGAAAGGTCATGTTATATCCCTCCCCTGGACTCCCTGTCACTGTGCATTTACATAAGCAAGAGAGGTAGTTTAAGGATCGCTTAGACACCAGTCAACTCCAAGGTGACTTGTCGCCTCCTCCCCCAAACAGCTTGTGTAGTTGTTTTGCCTTCCTTTTTTTTCTTTTAATTTCCATTTTGTTCGTTTATCGTTTTGAACAGGTCAGACATTTGCATGGTTCAAACTTCAAAAGATATCAATGGAAATGTAGAGAAAGCCCCCCACCCTGCTCTCGACCCCCCAGTTCCTCCCCTGAGACAACGAATTTTATCAGTTTCTTATGTTTCCTTCAGAAATATTTTATGTCGGAGTGCCTGAGTGGCTGAGTTGGTTAAGCGTCCGACTTCGGCTCAGGGCATGATCTCACAGTTCGTGGGTTCGAGCCCTGTGTGGGGCTGTGTGCTGACAGCTCAGAGCCTAGAGCCTGCTTCAGATTCTGTGTCTCCCTCTCTCTCTGCCCCTCCCCCACTGGTGCTCTGTCTCTCTCCATCTCTCAAAAACGAACAAACATTTTGAAAAAAGAAATATTTTATGTCTGTAGAAGCCAATATACCTATATCTCCGTATTTCCCCTTCCTCTTCACGTAAATGGCAGCCTTCAGTACACAATATTCGGCGCCTTGATTTTTTTCCCTTCACTTTACAGTATAATCTTTACAATCAATCCAGGGGACTTTCTGATCCTATTACAGCTGCAGAGTATTCCATCATGTGAATGTACCGCGAGTTATTTAACCTAAACTCTTGCCTTAGTAGGCTCTCTGGCTGTTTGCAATCTTTTCCAATTACAAATAACGCTGTACTGAATAAACTTATAAACAGGACCCAGACCGCTTTTAACAAGCAACTTCTCTTGCCTAGAAACAAATTAAAATTCTAACTAAGTAGGCACCCTGCTGTATAAGATAAAGAATGATAAAATACTCTGGAGGATCAGAAAAGATAGAACTTACTTTTTAGCTGTCTGGGGGCCGTGGAGAAGAGATGTGCGGGGTGGGAGAGACTGAATCTGCAGAAGGGGAAATCACAGAGGAATTCATTTAGAAAAAAATTAAGTTACATTGAACTATGTATAGAATGTACAATAAGGAGGGGGGCAAGTTGTCATTTCAATTAAAAGAACAACCCTCCTCAAACTTGAAAACTCTAGTGTTAACATAGCATTATATATACTGCTAGCCTAAGAATGTAAATATCAGGCACTCCAAAATAAATTACAGACATAATGCAAAATCTGACCCAGTTCTTAGGAACACAGACCATAAAACACTATAATGAAGGCAAAAATCCACATCAAAATCTCCATTGTCTCAGAAAATGGAATTTAAAGAAGTCCCTTCCCTATTCAGCAGCGGTATCACCAGCAAATTAGAATAATGCTCTTCCTGTCCTTTGTCATTAATATATGCTTGCCACCTCTTGGCAAATGTCTCTGGTTTGCCTTTTGGTTGGTGGGTGAAAGGTGATTGTAATGCAGTTAAGGTAGCAAATTTTCCCACAAACAGGCAGTGCAGACATAATATCTTTCCACACTGCACTTGATGCTCTGAATTATTAATTAGGATGTTAAATATATTGCTCAGTGCATGAGGTTATATTTAACTCCATATACTGACAATCTGAGCCTTGCACCTTCCTGGGCTTGAAAATCAGATTTGTAACAACAGGATTTCTCATTGTTTGTTCAGAAAAATCACATGTGTAACAAGGGTGGAGAATCATTCCAAATTGCCCCTAAGAGGTGAAAAGTCAATTGAGGTCTGGGATGAAAAGTCCACATAGGAACTGGGAAAAGAACAACATCCACAATTAGTTCCTTGCTCTTGCACCCCCGGGTTCAGTCTTCTCGAAAATTTTGTCGAGAAATATTGGGAAAGACTTGGGCTTCCATCAGCCAGACCTGACTTCAGATCTAGGTTCTGCCAAAATCTAAGATACAAAACTAGATTATATGGATACATTAGGTTACATCCACACAATGAAACAATATTAGAAAGACGTGTGCAGATATTTGGTTAAATGGATAGTACTGAGGCTTCCCATCTAAAGGCAAAACATTGGAAACATTTGAATATCTGTTGAAACGAGTTTGGAAAATTATGATAACATCCATAATGTTGTAAACTGACCAAGGCCAACTTTGTCAAGGCACTCCATTTTTTAAATTTTTTTAATGTTTGTTTATTTATTTGAGAGAGAGAGAGAGAGAGAGAGAGAGAGAGAGAGAGAGAAAGCACAAGTGGAGAGAGGCATAAAGAGGGAGAGAGACTCCCAGGAAGGCTCTGTGTCATCACCTCAGAGCCCAACTCGGGGCTCGAACTCACCTACCGTGAGATGGTGACCTGAAATCAGTTGGACACTTGGGGTGCCTGGGTGGCTCAGTCGGTTAAGTGTCCAGCTTCGGCTCAGGTCATGATCTTAGGGTTCGTGGGTTCGAGTCCCACGTCAGGCTCTGTACTGACAGCTCAGAGCCTGGAGCCTGCTTCAGATCCTGTGTCTCCCTCTCTCTCTCTGCCCCTCCTCCGCTCAGCACTCTGTCTCTCTCCTTCTAAAAAATAAGTAAACATTTAAATATATTTTTTAACTTAGAGATTAGAAATATAAATAGAAATATAGAGGTCACTAAAAAAAAATACTCTCTACACCCAACGTGGGGCTTGAACACACAACTATGAAATCAAGAGTCTCACGATCTTTCAACTGAGCCAGCCAGGTGCCCCCCAACAAGCAGCTGAAAAATTGAGTCTATGAGCACCTGGGTAGCTCAGTCGGTTAAGTCTGACTTCGGCTCAGGTCATGATCTCGCGGTTCGTGGGTTCAAGCCCCGTGTCGGGCTCTGTGCTTACAGCTCAGAGCCTGGAGCCTGCTTCGGATTCTGTATCTCCCTCTCTCTCTCTGACCCTCCCCTGGTCATGCTCTCTCTCTCTCTCTCTCTCTCTCTCAAAAATAAATAAAACATTTTTTTAAAGATTTTTAAAAAGAAAAACTGAGTCTGTGCTCTCATTAGTTCTTCAGCCAACACTGTTGCTATGTGCCCTTAGATTCTGCCAATAAACCCCTGTTTTTGTTCAGATCTTAAGGTGAGCAAATGAGTCACTTGAAACCAAATTATTATTAGTTTTTTAAATATTTATTTTTTAAGTTTATTTTGAGAGAGAGAGAGAGTGAAAGTGGGAGCCCGGGAGAGAGGCAGAGAGAGGAGGAGACACAGAATCTGAGGCAGGCTCCAGGCTCCAAGCTGTCAGCACAGAGCCCAATTTGGGGGTTCTAGCTTATGAACCCTAAGATCATGAACCGAGCCAAAGTTGGACTCTTAGCCCACTAAGCCACCCAGGTGCCCCAAGTTTATTATTTATTTTTAGAGAGACAGAGACAGTGGGAGTGGATGAGGGGCAGAGAGACAGAGAATCCCAAGCAGGCTCCCCACTGCCAGCATGGAGCCCGATGCAGGGCTGGACCTCATGAACCCCAAGACCATGACCCGAGCCAAAACCAAGACTAGGATGCTTAACCAACTGAGCCACCTAGATGCCCCAAATCCAAATTATTTTTGAATAAACCAAGTGTGTACAGGACCATCCAGTCTGGTAGATTTGGGTACAGCTAGACTTAACGTGAACTGGAGGGGAAGAACACAATGGTTGCAGGGAACCCTGTGATGGCTCCAGGTACAAGTGCAGGTCAAAACTGCAGGTCACTGGGGCTTGCAGGGGTGAGGTTCGCCTGTCGGGGCCATCATTGCTGGGGGTAGGGCTGAGCAGGAGAGAACTGTGGATGCGCAGGAGTGGGGGAGGGAAGGGCCTCGTGTGCACAGCACATGCCTAGGCCAGGGCAAATTCAGGAGAAGAGGATGGAAGAAAAGAAATCAAACCTCCAGCTGGATTAGGTAAAAACTGAGGGAGTCTGGAGTATGGGCTTTAGTTAATAATAATGTATTAATACTGGTCATCAGCTGTGACAGGTACGCCCCATGAACATAAGATGTCAACAATCGGGGAAACTGGATGTGGGACATAGAGGGAACTCTGGGGGCGTCTGGGTGGCTCAGTCAGTTAAGCGTCAGACTTTGGCTCATGTCATGATCTTACAGTTCATTGAGCTCTGTGCTGACAACTCGGAGCCTGGAGCCAGCTTCAGATTCTGTCTCCCTCTCTTTGCCCTTCCCCTGCTCGTGCTTTCTCTCTCTCTCAAAAATAAAAATAAACATAAAAAAAAAAAAACTAGAGGGAACTCTGCACTATCTTTGCAATGTGTCTGTAAGCCCAAAACCTTTTTTTAATTTTTAAATTAAATAAATAAATAAATAAATTTTTTAACTTTAGAGAGCGAGAGCGAGTGAGAGAGTATGAGTTGGGGGAGAGGGACAGAGAGAGAGAAAGAGAAGCCTAAGCAGGCTCCATGCTCAGTGCGCCTGGGATCATGACCTGAGCCAAAATCAAGAGTCGAACGCATAACCGACTGAGTCACCCAGGGGCCCCTAAGCCTAACACTCTTCTAAAATAGAGAATGTACTGGGGCACTTGGCTGGCTCAGTCAGTAGAGGGTGTGACCCTTGATCTCCGAGTTGTGAGTTCAAACCCCATGTTGGGTGTAGAGATTACTTAACAATTAAAAAAAATGTTTTTAATGTAATTAAAGAAGCAAACAAATTGCAACTTGACAGGTCAAGAACCCAGAAGTCCGGATGCAGGATGAGTTAGGAACGTAAAGCTGGGTCTGATCACCGTTCTGTCCCCAACCCCAGCTCCACATCTAGCTCAGGACACTTAAGACCCAGAGGGGGCCACATGTGAGCACACGGACAGTGCAAAGCCAGGCTCAAATGCTCCCCTCTCGACTCTGACTAACCTCACTAATGACCAGCAGTGGGTCAGTCCAAGGCACCCCACATGGTGCTGTGTGCAGCGTTCTTGGTGTGGTCCTCCCAAGGGTGAGGGAGGGTATCTGGAGCCTGGCGATTTTTCATTCATAAGTCATCGTGTTCATAAAGGAGGGGAAGTAGCTGCCAGCAGTGATGAGAGAAGACAGAGCACAGTCGGTTTCCTGATGCTGGTAATGGATCGGTAATGACCAGTTCACACTTCTCAGTCTAGACTCTTTCGCCTTATGGTCAGGACGATGGATGCCCAACAGCTGGCTGAAGCTGGGTGTGTGGTCTCCCAAGGGATGGGGGTGGGGGGGGATAGGGGCTTGAAGACATTGCTGGAGGTTTTAAATAGCTATAGACGTGGGGGAGGAGGGATGAGGCAGTGAGTAGGTCAGGGGAGAGGATGGTCAGGCAGGTTTGAGGGCCCAGCTGAGAGCCAGTCCTAGGGGTAGGGGCATTTCCACAGCAGCCATCAGCAGCCCGTTATAGGAAGAGGAGGTAGGCAGCCACATGGTTCCAGGATCAACGTTCTGTCTAATAGGTCCAGGAGGAGACAGAGAGGAAAGGATATCAGGGTGTGTTTAAGAGAAAAGGTGAGGAGGGGTAGTCCATGGGTCCAAAGTGGGATAGGGAAGGCAGAAAAGACAGAGGGGACTTCAGAGGAGAAATAGAGGACCCAGGGTCTGTTCAGGTGATCTAGTGTCCCAACCCACTTTTGTCAATTCCAGGGACTAACTTGAAAACACTTGTGGCCAAGGCATGGCCTTGCCCTGTTTTTTGTTCTTTTTTTAAATCTTTTTTTTTCTTTAAATGTTTATTTATGTTTCAGAGAAACAGAGAGACAGAGAGAGAGAGGCAGGAGCAGAGAGAGATGGAGAGAGAGAATCCCAAGCGGGCTTCCCGCTGTTAGCACAGAGCCAGACATGGGGCTTGATCTCATGAACTGTGAGATCATGACCTGAACCAAGATCAAGAGTCAGCCGCTTAACTGATTGAGCCACCCAGGCACTGTAGGAACCTCCTCAAGTCAAGCTGACCCTAATGGAAAAATACCAACCATTGTTTCACTCTCCAACCCTTTTCTGCTTGAACAATCAAGGGTTGGGAAATTGACCTCGGGGAGTCATAAAATGTAACCCATAAATTATAACTTAAAGGTTAACTTGTTTCTAAGTTACTGTTGCTAGATTCTAAGATACTGTTGCTAGATCCCACCCTTTAACCACAAAGTTCTCGCTTCTGTGCACCTCCCCTTCGGACATATGATTGGTCACTTCAAACTCCCCCTGAGACAAAGAGCTCTAAAATTGATAGGTCTCTGCCAAATCTTATGTTTGTGTGTCAAAATATGATTGAGAACTATAGAATGCTGCAAACTATGATTGGTTAACTAAATGATGACTTATTTTGTCTTGCCAAAACCCTTAAAAACCCTGAGTTCCTGCTCAGCAGCACTCTCTCCTGAGGAATTGCCAACACTGGGGGGGGGGTGGGGGCTGTTTGGCCGAACTAAAATAAAACCCATTAACCATCTCCGTTTGTGTCCGTGGGTTTCACTCTCAGTGACTCGCTTCAGGAGGGAAAGGTCTAACAGTGCCCCTGGTTTGTTTTGCCTTTTTTTTTTAAAGTAATTTCTACCCCCAACGTGGGGCAAGGACTCATGACCCTGAGATCAAGAGTTGCATGTTCTTGAGCCAGCCAGTCTTGCCATATTTTTGCCTTTGTAAAAAAAAAAACAGAAACCGAAAAACAAAAAAACCAACCTGGAAATTAAATTTACTGTGATCACTTCACTAGCAGAAGATTCCTTCCATTTCCTTCTTCATAGTTAAGTAGACACCATCATTTGCTAATTTGTTCACTCATTCATTCATTCATATATCCAATGTTGTGTTTATAATGTGCTTTGTGAACATGGTGACATGGGCCCCTGCTAACATAGAGGTGAGCCATATGAAAGGAAGCTTTTTCTCCTTTCTCCCCTCAAATAGGACATAAATTCGCAGCTAATTTCCCCAAGCTTCAGCTCTAAGTTAGCAGAGTCCAGAGTTCATAGAGCACATTGTAAGTGCACAACGTTGGATACACAAATGAATGAGTGAGCAAATGAACAAACTAAAGGAACAATGGCTTCTATTCATGTTAGTTTCAATATGATCATCAACAAGGTGTATTTTAGGAGTAATTTGTATGTAAAATGCCTGAATCTTAAGTGAACAGCTTATTGTATTTTCATCTATGTGTATCCTCTATATAACCACCATCCAGATCAAGATATAGAATATTTCCATCACCCTAGGAAGTTTCCGTTGGCCCTTTCTCAGTCTACCTCTCTCACCCTCAAAAATAATGAATATTTTGACTTCTATCATCATAGATTCAGAGGACACAGTGTTTTTGATTAGATTTTTCAGGGGAGTTGTAGAGAACTATCCCAAAGTCACTGTAGTCAGTATCCAGTGCTCAATGAGATGAAGTGTCCACTAAAGCTTGGAAATAAGATTGCCATGTCTTGGGGCACCTGAATGGCTCAGTCCGTTAAGCATCTGACTCTTGATTTCGGATCAGGTCATAATCTCATGGTTTGTGAGTTCAAGCCCTACATTGGGCTCTGCACTGGTGGTATGGAGCCTGCTTGGGATTCTCTCTCCCTCTCTCTCTGCCCTTCCCCCAATTGCGAGTGAGCGTGTTAAGGACCAAACTAACACCATGACAGGCTTCAAATAAGCCTCAGAAACTGGAAGGGCTAAGTTTCTGTTTCCCCAGGTGTGACTCAGCAGTAACGGAAAGAAAAACAACCCACCTGTTACCCAAGCAGATACCACCACCAGCCTGAGCCAATCATTAAATGCCTGATGTTCCCGCTGTTTAGTGAGCTCGCTTAGTTTAGCCAATCACCCTGTGCCGATGCGCCACCCAATCATTTTGTAATCCCAGCCCCTCACTCCACCCTTCACCCCATCCCTCACCCCTACTGTAATAAAAACCCTGCTCTGCTCGACTGATGATCAGGGCTCTCAGCACGGATCCACTGCATTGGTGAGGTCTGAGAGACCAAGCTTAAGCCTGAATAAATGCCCTTTGCTTTGGCATATGTGACTCGGTCTCCTGCTTGTCTTTGGGGGAATCCACGATCTCGGCATAACACATGCATGCACATACACACTCAAAAATCAATAAACATTAAAAAAAAAAAAGACTGCCATGTCTCAGTCAAGGTATACTCAGGAAAACAAAGTTGATTTTTGAGTAGCCAGGATTCCTACGTCACTTCCATTTTTGGAGAGAATACACTGACCCAGGTGACCTGAATATGCAGATTACCACATGCTTATATCTCATTATAAATTAACAAAATGCCATTTCAACATTAAGATCTACGATGCCTTGGAAGATAGCCATTAATTAACATGCCAACCTAACTTTCTTTGGAAACTTCCACACTCACTGAAGACATGTTTTGTAAACACAAAATTCTCCAAACATACACTGGAATCACACACAGGGGTGCCCGGGAGGCTCAGTCGGTTAAGTAACAGACTCTTGATTTCAGCCTAGCTCAGCACAGAACCCACTTTGGATCCTCTGTCTCCCTCTCTCTCTGCTTCTCCCATGCTCATGTTCTCTCTCGCTAAAAAAATAAATAAAATATTTTAAAAAAGAAAATCACATACAAATAATTCCTCCAAGACAAAGGAAAATATACCTTCTCAAGATTCAAAAAAGCAAACTAGATTTTTTTAACCTTTTTATTGTAAAATATAACACACAAACATACAATATCAATGTCCAGAAGATGGATAATTATGAAATGAACACTAGTGAAATAACCACTCCCTGGGACATTGAGAAAGGACCAGAACCCCACATACTTGTGCATGTCCCCTTTAGACACCTCCCCATCTCGACTACTCCATACCTAGGTAACCACTATTGGATTTTTATGATAATCACTTCCTTGCTTTTCAATATACTTTGAACACCTACATCCCTAAACAATATACTTTCTTTTTGCCTGTTTTGAAACTTTACATAAGTGGAATCACATTGTTCATTTTTATGTATATTTATGTATAACATAACATATAGGATACATAATGTATATTATTTATATTTCTTCATTTTCATTTTGGTATAGATCCCATTGTATGGAAAATTCCACAATTTGCTATCCATCCTATTGTTAATGAACATTTAAATTGTTTCCAGTTTTTGGCTTTTATGAATAGTGAACAAATGAATGTTATGTTATTTTTTTTGTTAAGTTTTTTAAAATTTACATCCAAGTTAGTTAGCATATAGTGCAACAGTGATTTCAAGAGTAGATTCCTGAATGCCCCTTCCCCATTTAGCCCATCCCCTCCCACAACTCCTCCAGTAACCTTCTGTTTGTTCTCCATATTTAATAGTCTTTTCTGCTTTTGTCCCCTCCCTGTTTTTATATTATTTTTGCTTCCCTTCCCTTATGTTCATCTGTTTCGTATCGTAAAGTCCTCATATGAGTGAAGTCATAGGATATTTGTCTTTCTCTCACTAATTTCGCTTATCATGATACCGTCTAGTTCCATCCACGTAGTTGCCAATGGTAAGATTTCATTCTTTTGATTGCTGAGTAATACTCCATTATATATATATACCACATATTCTTGATCCATTCATCCATTGATGGACATTTGGGCTCTTTCCATGCTTTGGTTATTGTCGATATGGCTGCTATAAACGTTGGGGTGCATGTACCCCTTCAAATCAGTATTTTTGTATCCTTTGGATAAATACCTAGTAGTTCAATTGCTGGGCTGTAGGGTAGTTCTATTTTTAATTTTTTGAGAAATATCCATACTGTTTTCCAGAGTGGCTGCACCAATTTGCATTCCCGCCAGCAGCGCAAAAGAGATCCTCTTTTGCATCCTCGCCAACATCTGCGGTTGCCTGAGTAGTTCATGTTAGCCATTCTGACGGATGTGAGGTGGTAACTCATTGTGATTTTGATTTGTACTCCCCTGATGATGAGTAATGTGGAGCATCGTTTCATGTGTCTGTTGGACTTCTGGGTGTTTTCTTGGGAGAAGTGCCTGTTCCTGTCTTTAGCCCATTTCTTCACTGGATTGTTTGTAAAAAATGAAGGTTATGAACATTTTGTACATGTATTCCAGCACATGTAACTGCATATTCCTACAGTATTTCATCCAAGGAATAGAATTCCTGGGTCACAGGGCATGTATAACTTCAACTTTAATCGATTCGGTAATGTTTTAAATTTTTTATTTATTGTTTTAATTATTTTTGAGAGAGAGAGCACAAGTGAGGGTGCAGGGAGCAGAGAGAGGGAGACACAGAAGCTGAATCAGTCTGCATCCAGGCTATGAGATGTCAGCACAGAGCCCGATGTGGGGCATGAACCCAAGAACCGTGAGATCATGATCTGAGCCAAAGTTGGATGCCCAACCGACTGAGCCACCCAGGCATCCCAGATTAGGCAATATTTTTTAAAAAATTATTGTACTTGAGGCACCTGGCTGGTTCAGTCAGTAGAGCATGTGACTCATGATCTCAGGGTCATGAGTTCAAGACCCATGTTGGGCATAAAACTCAGTTTAAAAAATATTTATTTATTTAAAAAGATTGTTTAATGTTTATTTATTTTTTGAGAGAGACAGAGCATGAACAGGGAAGGGGCAGAGAGAAAGGGAGACACAGAATATGAAGCAGGCTCCAGGCTGTCAGCGCAGAGGCTGACACAGGGCTTGAATCCATGAACCATGAGATCATGTCCTGAGCTGAAGTCAAATACTTAACCTACTGAGCCACCCAGGCGTCCCCCGCAAAAAAATTTTTCAAATCATTATACCAATATGCTCTTACCAACATGTTTTGAAAGTTTCTGTAGATTCACATCATTGTCTATACTTGGCATGGTGAAATCTTTTAACTTTTACCAACCTAGTGGTGTGTTGTAATTTCCCTTGGTTTCAAATTGGCATTTCCCTAACTACTAATGAGGTTGAGTGTTGTTGTTTTTTTATACATATAGATTCACTGGCTTTTGGATTTCCTCTTCTGTAAAGTATCTGTTCAAGCCCATTTTTCTATCAGGCTTTTTCTTTCTTCTTTTTTTAAATGTTTATTTATTTATTTTGAGAGACAGCACACAGGTGCAAGCAGGGGAGGGGCAGAGAGAGATTCCCAAGTAGGCTCCAAACTGACAGCACAGAGCCTGACACAGAGCTTGATCACATGGAACTGTGAGACCAAGACCTAGGAGCTGAAACCAAGAGTGGGACACTTAAACGACTGAGCCACCCAGGTGCCCCAAGCTGATTTTTTCTTATTGATTTGTAGGAGTAATTTATACAGTGTGGATACAGCTTATCTTTTATTTTCCCATTTTGTGGCTTTTATTTTCTTTTTCTTTTTCTTTTTTAAATGTTTATTTGTTTTTGTGAGAGAAACAGAAGAGGGGGAAAGGGCAGAAAAAGAGGGAGACAGAGGACCCAAAGGGGCTCCGTGCTGACAGCCTGATTGTGGGGCTCCAATTCACAGACAAGATCATGACCTGAGCTGAAGTCAGTCGCTTAACCAATTGAGTCACCCAGGTGCCCCTTGTGGCTTGTATTTTCATTTATTTTATTTTTTTTAATTGACTTTATTTTTTAGAACAGTTTTAGATTTAGAGAAAAACTGAGAAGATATACAGAGAGTTTCCACATGCCTCACACCCAGTGTTCTCTATTATCATCATCTTACATTGGTATGGCACATTTGTCACAATTAATGACCCAATATTGATATATTATTAGGTAGAATCCGTAGTTTATTCAGAATTCCTATTTGGGTTGCAGGATTCCATCCAGGAACCCACAGTATGTTGTCATTGTTATGCCCAAGTCGCAATATCCTCAACGACCAGAGACCACCAGGAAGACCGAGGCACGCATGCAAAGGCAAAGGGCTTTATTACGGGGTCGGGCTCAGGCTCACAGACTTCACCAGTGCAGTGGATCCGTGCTGAAAGCCCCAAACAAGGGCTGAGCGGGGTTTTTATGGGGTTTGGGGCGGGGGGAGTTATAAGAAATTGTGACATAGGTACAGTGATCCAATCATTATTATACAATATTATTGACAGCAGGTTTAACCATTCACATTGTCTAGAGTATTCGTTACTTTTGGCCGGATCCAATTACAACATTTAGAGTACCTTTAAAATCAACCAATTACAGGGCGAGCCTAGGGTCTTGTTCGGCGACTATCAGGTTAACTTTAACATTAGGTAACAGGGTCCTATCTAAAGTCTCATCTGCAGGCCTCACCCTTAGGAATGTGGAGAGTGGTAGCTGGCCTTCCCTGACTGGGTGTTGGAAGGTGGTCTCTCTTGCTCTAGACAATGTGTAACTGCCTGTTCGTTTCGGGGAACTGAAACCTAGGCCTTCTAGATCAGAGGGGAAACTTAAAGCCTGTCATGGAGTCTGTTTGGTTTAGACTTGTGTCCTTTCAGTCATGTCCCCTTAAGCCCCTCTTGGCTGTGATAGTTTCTCAGACATTCCTTGTTCTTTTATGAACTTGAAAGCTTTGAGGAGTACTTGTCATCAGATATTTTGTAGGGTGTCCCTCAGTTGGGATTTGTCTGGTATTTTTGTCATTAGACTGGGGTTATGGGTTCGGAGAGGTAGGCCATAGAGATAAAGTGCCATTTTCATCACATCATATCAAGAATACAGACATGGGGGTGCCTGGGTGGCTCAGTCGGTTGAGCGTCCAATTTCCGCTCAGGTCATGATCTCATGGGTCATGGGTTCAAGCCCTGCATCAGGCTCTGTGCAGACAGCTTGGAGCCTGGAGCCTGCTTCAGATTCTGTGTCTCCCTCTCTCTCTGACCCTCCCCCGCTCACACTCTGTGTCTCTCTCAAAAATAAATAAATATTTTAAAAAATAAATACAGACATGGTTTGCACTACTGCCATTGACCTTGATCACCTGGATGAGGTAGTGTTTGTCAGGTTTCTCTACTGGAAAGTCCCTCTCCCCTCACCCCTTCCCCTCCCCTTTCCCATTCTGTGTATGGTATCTTTTGAAAAGAAATGCTTTTTTTTTTAATTTTTAATGTTTATTTTTGCAAGAGAGAGAGACACACACAGTGCGACTGGGAGAGGGGCAGAAAAAGGAGACACAGAATCTGAAGCAGACTGCAGGCTCTGAGCTGTCAGCACAGAGCCCAACGTGGGGCTTGGACTCACCAACTGTGATATCATGACCTGAGCCAGTCAGATGCTTAACCAACTGAGCCACTCAGGGGCCTCTGAAAAGAAATTCTTAATTTTAATTGAGTGGGGGCTGCATGGTCTGGGGGCATGGCATGACCTTTGGCTCCACAGGGCTCCCAGAGGGCTGATTTGCAGGGACCAAGCTATCTCAAAATGCTGCCTCTGGGATCATTCAGAATTTACTGCTGAAAGGAATGGGTCAGGGGGACACAATAAGGGAAACAAACTGAACTGTGTATGCTTTCAAATCTTATTCCTGGCCCTCTCCTTTTAAAATTCAATAGCCAAGCACCAGCCATCTTTGTTTACTGGTTCCTTTCTAAGAATCCTCCCCTCAGGGTGATGAATGACAGGAGCCTTGGCTATCTGGCTTGGGAGGAGAGGTATGATGAAGGTGGGGGCGGGGGGTTCTTTTAGGCTAAAGGCAGGTCATTATTTCCTGTATTATCCTGCCACACATACATCCACCTCTAAATGCTTCAATGAGAAAGTTAGCCGCACATCCCTGATTGTTTACCCAGCATAAAAGATTGAAACAGAAGGACTACACTGAGGGAGCAGAAGTGCTGACGAATCAAAATGTGACCTTGAGTACAGACGCCCTTCCCCAGGTTTCAATCTCTCAATCTGCAAAACAAAGAGAAAGCTTCCTACAGTGTTTATCTTGCTGAATTCCAAGGCCATAAGGAGCAGCGATGCCCCTTGGAGACTTCAGAGGAAAATGGGCTTTAAAGGATAAGCTATTCACCCCTCACTCAAAGAAGGATGCTATTTGTCAAGACACAGAGTATGGAAAGATGGTAGGACTTTGAGGTTTTCTTGCGGGGAGGGGAAAAGAAGAGGGATTTATTTTATGTTCCTATTTCAAACAGTTTTGGTTTTCTTCAAATTAAAAGAAATTACAATGTCCTAGACCTCTTTCAAGAAACAGAAAAATTCATTCCTTTTCCTGTTTCTTTAGGTTGGATGAAATGGCGAAAGTTCTCCGCTTTTAGCTAATGGTGCCCCTAAATAAGGTTTATTTTTTCTTTCAGGGCCTTTGGTTAAAAATCTGTTCTAGGATATGCAGCAAGATGGACAAAGAATACAATTTTAGTTGATGTAAAGAGGAATGACTCCATCATGCTTAAAAATTAATTTTTAGGGGTGCCAGGGTGGCTCAGATGGTTAAGCATCTGACTTCTGGTTTCAGCTCAGGTTATGATTGCATAGTTTTGTGAGTTTGAGCCCTGCACCAGGCTCTGTGCTGACAGTGTGGAGCCTGCTTGGGATTCTCTCTCTCTCTCTCTCTCTCTCTCTCTCTCTCTCTCTCTCTCTCACTCTCTCTCTCTCTCCCTCTCTCTCTGCCCCTCCCTCTCTCTCAAAATAAATAAACTTAAAATATTTTTATTGAGCCTTTTAGTTTATAACATGGGGTAAAAGGAAAGTCAGTTCTCCTAAACCAATATTTCACACAGCTGTAGTAAAAGATTTCAAAGTTTAGGGAATTATAATGGATTACATATATTAAAAAGTGGGGATTGGGTAAACAGTATCTGCGTTCTTGAATTTTCCAGTTGAGTCTTCCGTTACAATAGTAACCAGCTCTAATTAGTTACATAAGTTTCTTCAAGGCCATGTTTTATTGTTGCTGATGTCTTTACAACAGAAGCATTGCTATTTCAGTCAATATCCGCTAATTCCACTTCAAAAATGAATTTTGTATTTGGTGGAATTTTGGTAGTGAAAGGACACAGGTCTGAACCACACTGACTCCATGACAGGCTTCAAGTTTCCCCTCGGACCTTGGAGGCCTAAGTGTCAGTTTCTCAGAATCAGTAGACAATAAAAGGGCACAGATTGCTCAACCAGGGACCACCTTAGGAACACCCAATCAGAAGCGGCCAGCTAAAATGCTTAACATTCCTAAGGGCAGGCCTGGAGATAGAAGCTATAGATAATCACTTATTGCTTACGGCTAGTTCCACCCTCCATGAGGGTCCTGGGTCCACCCTGTAATTGGTTAATACTCTAAATGTTGTGAATGGGTCCCGCCAAAAGTAACGAACACTCTGCACAATGTGTATGGTTAAGTTACTACCAATGATGTGATGCGATAATGATTGGACCCCTGTACCTGTGTCATAATTTCCTGTAACTCCCCCTCCCAAACCCCATAAAAACCCTGCTCAGCCCTTGTTCGGGGCTCTCAGCACGGATCCACTGCACTGGTGAAGGCTGTGAGCCTGAACGTATAAGCCCGTAATAATAAATGCCCTTTGCTTTTGCATGCGTGACTCGGTCTCCCTGGTGGTCTCTGGTTTTTGGGGACGATATTGAAATCTGGGCATAACAGTAGCAGGCTGTCCTTTCGTTCCATAAGCCCATTCTGGTTCAATTTCTAGTCGAGCCTTTTCTCCTTTACTCATGGTCAAGAGTGCTTCATCCCCTCCTCTGACAACTTTGCCTGTTCCAACCTTAAAACTTAAAGGCTTGGCGTTTTTCTTCTTTTGAACTCGTTCGACTATTAGTATTAAAAGCAGTTCCATCCTAAAGTGTTCCTGTATACCAGTAATGAACAACATCTCCCCTTTTGGGAAAGTTAGTTTTATCTCCTTATTTTACATATTTTGGTGGACCCTCATCCAGAGTTTCTTCAGACTTGGTTTCTTTGGGTTTATCTTCATTAAGCTTCACACTTTTCACCTGCTCAGACACTTTACTTATACTTTCAGTACCCTTGATATGCTTACTTTCAAAAAGATGGTTATAGGCTGTAACCAAATGGTCCTTATTAGCTGTCTTGGCCACATTTTTAATGTTTCCTAACAACTTATGCTCTGCAAGAAACGAATCTGAATCGTGGTCCTGTAGAAACTTGATAATGTCCTTCTTGGGTAGCTGCTCCAGGGTCCAGGCCTGCTGTGGAACGGCCACAATCTTCTCCCACTGCCTCTGCTTTCTTTTATTTATTTACTTATTTATTTTAATGTTTTTTAATTTATTTTTGAGAGACATGGAGAGAGACAGCGTGAGCAGGCAAAGGTCAGAGAGAGAGAGAGAGAGAGAGAGAGAGAGAGAGAGAGAGAGAGGGAGGGAGAGAGAGATACGGAATCTGAAGCAGGCTCCAGGCCCTGAGCTGTCAGCACAGAGCCAGACGCGGGGCTCAAATCCACGAACGGTGAGATCATGACCTAAGCCTAAGCCAGACGCTTAACTGACTGAGCCACCCAGGCGCCCCTGCCTCTGCTTTCTATACTTAAATTTTTTAATCAATTTTTAAAAAATGATTAAATTTTTATTGTCTTTTTTCCCCCCAAAACCAGTCATTTCAGAGTTGATGCTCTGGAAAATAACTGCTTTAGACTTTTTTTTGAGTAATCTAATAATTTCACATTTCTAATGGCAAAATATCCCTTACCCCTACAGATTTCTTTAAAGTCACTGTTGTGCAAATTCTCCTTTGAAAGAATGCAAATTTGAGAGTCCAGAGTTTCCTGAAGTTGAGGGAGGAGATCCAGATTCCATTCTATAATTGTGAGTGGCTTTGGTGAGTATACCGGGTTCCATAAAATTCAAAAGGAAGTATGTGGGGAGGGTTCTGATTCCAATTTTGAGTAGGGCAAGTTTTTCCTGGTGTAGGTCTGTTACCTGAACAACTTCTGGGAAAACTGCTTCCAACCCATCTCCTTTTTTCCCCTTTCAATTAATCCCAAGAAGAAAATGGAGATGGAAAACTGTAAACAGTAAGGCATTTCCCCCCCCCCAACAACTCTCTTGCTTTTGTGCACTTTAGAGAGCTCAAACACCTTCAATGGCTCTCCATTTCCTGCCAGTTGGCCGTAGTTCTTTTATTCAGCATTAATATTCTCAATAAATATGTGTGCAATTGAAGATTTTAGCTCCATGTGCCGCCCCCTCCCCCATATAATTGTTAGACCTTTCCCTCCTGAAGGGAGTCACCGAGAGTGAAACCTGCGGACACAAACGGAGATGGTCAATGGATTTTATTTTATTTCTTAATGCTTTTTATTTATTTTTGAGAGGACAGAGAGAGACAGCTCGAGCATGGGAGGGTCAGAGAGAGAGGGAGACACAGAATCTGAAATGGGCTCCAGGCACTGAGCTAGCTGTCAGCACAGAGCCTGACACAGGGCTCAAACCCACGAACCGCGAGATCATGACCTGAGCCAAAGCCTGACGCTTAACCAACTGAGCCACCCAGGCGCCCCTGGGTTTTATTTTAGTTTGACCAAATGCCCCCTCCCGAGTTTTGGCAAGTCCTCAGGAGAGAGCCCCGTTGAGCAGGAGCTCAGGGTTTTTAAGGGTTTTGGGAAGACAAAATAAGTCATCATTTAGTTAACCAATCATAGTTTGCAGCATTCTATAGTGCTCAATCATATTTCGACACACAAACGTAAGATTTGGCAGAGACCTGTCAATTTTAGAGCTCTTTGCCTCAAGAGAAATTTGAAGTGACCAATCATAGGTCAGAAGAGGAGGCGAAGCAGGTGCACAGAAGGGAGAACTTTGCGGTTAAAGTGTGGGATCTAGCAACAGTATCTTAGAATCTAGCAACAGTAACTTAGAAACAAGTTAACCTTTAAGTTATAATTTATGGGTTACATTGTATGACTCCCGGAGGTCAATTTCCCAAACCTTGATTGTTCAAGCAGAAAAGGGTTGGAGAGTGAAACAATGGTTGGTATTTTTCCATTAGGGTCAGCTTGACCAGAGGGGGTCTTACAATAATCTCTTCTTTCATTAAATCAAACAGTTAATGCTCAACCTGACAGACTTTCTGCATGCTGTATTTTGCGGTTTTTGCTACCTGCCAGAACCACCTCTACTTCTGTACTTGCATATTGAAACCACAAACATCTTTCAAGGTCATGGGCTGTCTTTGAAGGTCCTGGGCCGGGGCATCCTTTTCTGACCTTAGTTGTTAAACTATGTCACTTCTTGCAAAAAAAAAAAACAAACAAAAACAAAAAACTAGGCAACACCCCTCCTGAAAAGTGGGAAGAATGGATCCAGGTGTGATTAGTAGATCTCACCCTTACCTAACACTGAGCAAATGGATGAAGGAAGTAATTAATATTCTTGTCCTGTCGCTCCTGGTTATAAGAGTCACCTTAAGGTGGCGACCGAGCGGCCATTTCTCTGGGGGCTAGAGGAGAACACGTGTACAGACGACCCCCCGCCCCTCACCTGCAGACCTGGAAGGTCCCGCGCCAGTTTGAAAACAGCCAATCATGAAGCTCCAGCTTCCCATCACCCTGACAGCGGAGGCGACCTATTCCATCCTGCCCCGGCCCTGAAATGCCCTTATTTGATAATCTGCCCTCCCAAGATCAAACCCAGAACCCCCTCACCCATGAGGGGCGACTTCCCCGACTCCCCACGTCGTGGGACCTTGCCCGGGAATCGCAGATCCCAATAAAGGCTTTCTTGGCTCCATAACGTAGTCTCTTTCTTTCCTCCCATCTCTGCCTCCATCTATTAAATCTTAACACTGGTGATGGGAGAGTCTTAGGAGATAGGGTTGCCATATTTAGAACATCAAGATACAGGATGCCCAGTCATATGTGAATTTCAGATAAACAACATATACTTTTTTCTTTTCTTTTTTTTTTTTTTTAAGTAGGCTTCATGGCCCATTGTGGAACCCTAAGTGGAGCTTAAACTCACCATCTGAGATCAAGACATGAGCTGATACCAAGAGTCAGAGGCTTAACCACTGAGCCACCCAGGGGGTACCTATGAATACTTAAAACATCTTTTTGAAGTTTATTTTTTTAATTTGTGTGTGTGTGTGTGTGTGTGTGTGTGTGTGAGTGAGTGTGAGAGAGAGAGAGAGAGAGAGAGAGAGAGAGAGAGAGCGCGCGCGCGCAAGTGGGGGAGAGGCAGAGAGAGAATCCCAAGCAGGCTCCATAGTGTCAGTGCGGACCCCAATGCGGGGCTCAAACGCACAAAACCGTGAGGTCAGGACGTGAGCCGAAATCAAGAGTTGGCACTTACCTGACTGAGCTGCCCAAGCGCCCTCGAATCCAATTTTTTTTTAAGTACCAGTATGTCCCATGAAATATTTATGATATATTTGTACTAAAAGGGATTCGTTGTTCATCTGAAATTCAAATTTAACTAGGCGTCCTGTATTTTATCTGGCACTCCTGCTTGGAGGGCCGGTTCCGAGGCGCCTGGCTTCCTCCCCGCAGGTGCTCAGCATCTGTGCAATTGTTAGAAGGAAATCCAAATCCGCCCGGTAGCTGCCACAGCTGCACTCGCGCGGGGCGGAGCCAGGCGACCAGGAAAGACAGACACCCCAGTTGTAGATCATCACCAGAGATTGGCCAAGGGGTCCGCACCTCGGAGTCAGCCCCACCCCGTGGGCACTCAGGATCCTCAGACCGGCTCTGTCATCCCCCACATCCCCGACCCCCTGCCCTACCCCTCAATCTCGTGACTGGTGGTCACGGGCGGGGGGGACGGAGCTGCCTGACCCTTCAATCGCTGCCTGCCATTGGTAGGGCCTTCCATCCATCACTTTGGGCCCCGCCCAAGAGGCTGACGTTCCACTAGACTGCGTCTCTTCGACAGGCCGCAACGTAGCTGGCGATTGGTGGGGAATGCGACAGTCGTCCCGGCAGAGGCGACGACAGGGCGGTCTCGGGGAGTCGGGACGAGCAGGAGCGCGTTACCCCCTGTCGCTGAGGTGGTCGCTCGCGTTCAGCCGGCCCGGTCCGTGCCGCCCTGCACTGCTGCGGTCGCCGCGGAACCATGGCTGTGCTCGTGATGCTCCTGTCCTTGTTGGCGGCGGGTGAGGGCCAGGGCGCGGTCGGGGTGGCCGTCAGCCTCGGGGGTCGGGGGTGGCCTCAGGTGGGCGGCAGCGGCGCCGGTGCCGCAGTGCGGGCAACCGGCGGCGGCCTCGCTCCGGCCGCCTCCCTCACAGCCTTCTCCTCGGCCGACCCGCGGCGGCGCAGCCCGGAGGCCGCGGGGGCAGAGCCGGCCGGGCGGTGTGGGGGCACCTGGTTTAACCCGCCGCCTCTTCCAGGAAGGCGCGTCGCCGGCCCTGCCGCGGGTGTCTTCCGGCTCCAGAGGCGCGGCGTGTATTTCCCAGTTAGCTGTGGAACCGCAGCCCTTTGCGAGAAGGGAAGGCGGACTTCTTAGCTGCCATCAGATGCTGCGTTTCTTGGCATTTTTCTGCCGTCTTCCTTTCTAGCGGTTGTCATCAGTAATTGGTGAAATCGCCTCTGCTCCCTTAACGTGTTTCAGGATACAAAAGTTGGAGGTGGCGTCATTGTTTCTGTAGCGTTCTTTCTAAAGGCAAATTCCGAGTACCTCTCAGTAGTTTGTCAGGGTTCTCCATTTTAAGGATTTGGAAACTAAGATGTGAGTCACGTTCTCAGGGTCACATGTCAAGTAAATGGTAGCTTTCAGGGTAGAACCTAGGTTCTCTTGTATTCAGCAAGCCAGTTAATGTTTGGCCTATTTCTATGCATCATGAAATTCATTTCACAGCGTTCTTAGAAGAGGGCATCATCCTCACTTTACAGGGTGATCAAGCCTAAATAAATTACCCAGCACCACGCAAGTAGTAGGCAGCAAAGCTGGAACTGAACCCAGAACAGCTGGCTCGAAAGTGTGGGTCTTTTCCATTATGTGTGTTGTGGCGCAGGTAATGGAGACGCTGCTGCTGCTGCGTCGGGGTAATGTGGACTGGGGGCTCAGTGGCCAACAAGAGGCCAACTTGAGAACAACTTAGAGAAATGGGGTTCTGTTTCCTAGTGTGTCTGTTTAAAGCCTGTGGGTTAAAAATCTTTGTGAGGTGCTGGGATGACCGGCCCACTTTTGGAATGGTGGTTTCTGCATGAGGGTATAGACCACTCATGTTCTTGAAATCTGCAGGTCTTGGCCATCCCTGAAGGTGTGCTCAGGGTGGTGTGTTGATGACAGTTATACTTATTTTCATACCCACAAAGTTTTAGGGTTGTCTTGTTCGTTTTGTTTCTGCTCCTGGCTCTGGAAAATTCATCCTGGTCTATCTAAGTATGTTAACGTTTTTGGTTTTTTTCTATTAAGAGTTGTTTATTTATTTTGAGAAAGAAACAATGTGTGTGCATGTGCGTGCATTAGCAGGACAGGAGTGGAGAGAGAGAACCCCAAGCAGGCTCTGTGCAGAGCCCAGCACGGGGCTCGATCTCATAAACCATGAGATCATGACCTCAGCTGAAATCAAGTCAGACACTTAACTGACTGAGCCACCCAGGTGCCCCTAGTAAATTACTCTGAGGGATGTTTTTACTTCAGTTTTTAAAATTTCAGAATCTTCCCTTTGATGTCGTGATTTAACTAAGTATTCATTGAAATTGCATCTTTGTTTTTAACGTTTATTTATTTTTCTGATTTGAAAGAGTGCATGAGTGGGAGAGGGGCAGAGAGAAAGAGAGACGGAATCTGAAGCAGGCTCCAGGCTCTGAGCTGTCAGCACAGAGCCTGATGTGGGGCTCGAACTCTCCAGTGGGTGGGATCATGACCTGAGCCGAAGTCCGATGCTTAACTGACTGAGCCACCTAGGCGCCCCAAAATTCCATCTTTTAATGTTGTGACTGATACTATTTTGATTCAGTGAAGTTTAGAGGTTTTTGTTTTTGGTCTGAGGCAAAGTAATTGCTTCTGTACATGGTTTGAACATGCTTTCCTAACTAGAATAGTCTAATTCATACAGACTAAGAATCAGATCTTGTCAGCTTCTGCATTGCTTGGTCTTGTCATGTGAGGTTAAATTACTGTTTTCCACAGTGACTAAATGTGATCTAGTGGAAAACATCTTTAAGACATTGGACTTCTCTATTTGAGAAAAAACAAAAGTCCTTTAAAATGATGTTAACTAAACCAGAGAGAGACTAGAAGAAGGGAGCTGGGGTTATCAATACCAAATCATGAGGAGTGTTTGAAAAAATTCAGGTGTTTAGCCTGGAGAGGAAAGGCCAAGGGCAAACACATGGAATTTGAAGAACTGTCCTGTAGAAAAGAGATGTGATGTGGTCAAGTAGGACCTATTTATTAATTTTTTAAAGTTTATTTACTTATTTTGAGGAAAGGAGAGAGCTCGAGTGGCAGAGCGAAGATCCCAAGCACGTGAGAGTGGAGCCCAACACAGGGCTCGAACTCACGAACTGTGCGATCATGACCTAAGCCAAAACCAAGAGTTGGATGCTTAACTGACTGACCACCCAGGCGCTATTTATTTTTTCTCTTATTGATTTAATCCACCGTTCATTGATCATAGAATAGTATGGTGGGAGTTCCTAAAGGGAAGGATACTTACCCTCTCTTCCAGAATGGGGCAGCTGAGGGAAATTTCCCTGGGGAAGGAGGAGCAACTATGTGAAAGGTTGATGTGAGGGCAAAAGGCAGTTTAGACAAAACGGCATGTGTAAACACAGAGATGGGAGAGCAAAAGAGCCGGTAGTTTGGTGGGGCTGGAATGTAGAAGAGTTAAGTTGGGTGTTATGTTTTGGGTTCTGTCTCCAAAGCTCTGGGCAGCGAGTGCAAGTGATTAAACTGTTGGGTGAATGAGTGCACCTGTATTTTGAAAAGGTTCTAGAAAGGCTGGCTCAGAAAATGGTGTGACAGGTAATAAGGCAGCTGGTTCTAGGCTGGTAAGGATCTGGAATGTGCAAATGGACCAGGAGGGGAAGGGATTTGTGAGATAAGAAGAAAAAAATCCTCAGAATTTGGCAGTTGATTGGCTGATGACCAGTTTGAGCAGCTGCATGGAAGGCTGTGTCATCCTTTGAGATAGAGAATATCGAAGGAGCCTGTGGAAAGATGGCCAGTTCAGTTCGGAACCTGTTGAGGGGCCCGTGGGACTTAGAAGGAACTGCTCAGCTGACTGTTGGGTCTTTGGGTCTCGGGCTCAAGGGAAGAATCTGGGAGCCATCTGTGTTTGTGTTTGCAGCCTGAGGAGTAGATGGGCTCAGCCAGGGACGGGTATACAATAGGAAAGTGGTGAGGGTCAAGAATGGAGACCTCAGATCTCAAAAGTGGGGGATGCTAGGTGATCTATTGGGATGCCAGGAGAGGGTACTAGAACATCCATTTGTCTTTTTTTTTTTAATTTCCTGTTTTGTTTTTTTTTTAGTATATTTATTTTGAGAGCGACAGAGACAGTGTGAGCTGGGGAGAGAGGGAGAGAGGGAGAGAGAATCCCAAGCAAGCTCTGTGCTGTCAGCTCGAACTCAGGAAACCTTGTGATCATGACCTGAGCTATTAAAATGGAGAGTCAGACACTTAACTGACTGAGCCACCCAGGCACCCCGTTGTTTTTTGTTTTAATAGTAATGGTCAGATACTTCATAGAATGTCCCTCAATTTGAGTTTGCCTGATGTTTTCTCATGATTGAATTGGAAAGAATACTACACAGTTACCTCATCCTCTTAAAAAAAAAAAACATTGTCTTTTGGGGCACCTGGGTGGTTCAGTCGATGAAGTGTCCCGACTCTTGTTTTCTGCTTAAGTCATGATCTCAGTTTGTGAGATCGAACTTTGTGTTGGACTCTATGCTGACAGTGTGGAGCCTGATTGGGATGCACGCATGCTCGTTCTCTCTCTCTCTCTCTCTCTCTCTCTCTCTCTCTCTCTCTCTGCCCCTCCCCTTCTCCTGCCCTCTGTCTCTCACACACATTTAAAAAAATTTCTATTTTTGTGTGCTTTGTAATATATTATGAATGTATAGTCTGTCCTACACGTGTGTGCTTTATGTGTATATTGGGGCTACTTTCAGGTTTGTACTGAAAGGGCTGAAACCTAAAAAGCTTGGGCATCACTCACTGTTTTAAAGGGTGGAAGAGAAAGAAACAGAGTCCCAGAACTCTGCGGGGAGTGGGAAACAAAAGCCCAGGCTTCATGAGGGTCAAGGCAGGAAGGAAGGAGGGTCAAGGCACCCAGTATCAGGTGCTTTGAGAAGTTAAATGAATCAAGGGCTGAGAATTGTGTTTTGGGCTTGGTGAGTGGTTTCAGTGGCGTGGGGGAGTCCGGAGCTGTGAGTTCGGTAGCAGTGTGAGATGAACTAGAGAAGCAAACGGTGGCTGACTGCTCTTCTAGGATTCTTCCTCTGAAGGGAAGCAGAGGCTGGTAGGCCCAAAGGAGGGTTTTGTTTTTTTTTTTTTTTTGTGGTTGTAACTTAGAATGGGAACACTCTTAAGTGTATTTTAAGGCTGAAATGAAAGCCAGTTGAAAGGGGGAAGTTGCTAGTGCAAAGTGTGGCTTCATTCACTAACTCAGCAACTGTTAAGCTCTAGTGTGTCAGGCACTGTTCTCAGCTCTTGGGGATATTGTGTGAACAAGACAAACTGAAATCCCTGCCCTCATGGAGCTTATATTCTACAGGGCCAGCTTCTTATGCCTATAGCCCCAGCGCTGCCTGACTCCTGATCGGTTGTCTTCCCAGAATAGTGGCGTAATAAACACTGAATGACTAATAGGTGAGCAGCTGAAGGTCCCCAAGAAGGCTGAGTGCCAGGATAATGTCAGACTCTTGGGGGGACGTCCCTGCCAACATCTGCAGGGAGAGGAGATAAGGCGGGGAGCTGGTGCAGATAAATTTGTGGTAGGGAGAGGAAGCGGGCAGTGGGAGGGATTCCTGGGCTTTCTCTTGAAGCTGGAGACGAGTTATCTGCTAAGATGGAGTCATGGGGGATTAAGTTGCAGAAGCTGCGAAGCTCATTCCAGTTCAGTACAAGGAAGGCCTTTTCAGGGCACTGACATGTTGGCACAGTGGAGATGATGGCTGGCAAAGGTAGGGTTTGTGCGTTGAGGTGGTGTCCTCCCTCGGTTATATTCTGGTAGAGAATGGGTGACTTCTATCATGTATCCACGACATACCTGTGTTAAGCAGCAGTTTCTCCGTCTAGGAGGCCACAGCTGTAAGGCTTTCTAAGTCTCGAGGCTCCTGAAGGATTGTCGTGCAGGCACAGAAGTGGGGGATCTACCTACAGTGTTGGGGGCAGGGGCCCCTGAGTGGCTCACTCATTTAAGTGTCCGACTGCAGGTTGTGCACTCAAGGTTTGTGACTTCGAGCACTGCATCGGGCTCTCTGCTGTCAGCACAGAGCCTGCTTCGGATCCTCTGTCTCCCTCCCTCTCTTTCTGCCCTCTCTCCCCACCTCCCGCCCCAGTTCTCGCTCTCTCTGAAAAATAAACACTAAAAAAAAAAAACAAAAAACAATGTTGGGGGGCAGAGTCATTCAATATAGCTTTCTTTGCTGTGGTTGAGTGATTAGGGCCATACTGCAAAACAGTGCTATCTCCAGATCCAAATATGTCTACGGTACTTGGAAAGTATAGGTCTCTTGCTGCCCCGTTTTCCTTAGCGTTTGCAATAACCACTACTCGAGTGAACCAAGATGCCCATCAGTTACAGACAGCCACCCCAATCGGCTAAATTTTTTTTGCCTGCCTTCAGCTAGAACATTTTGGAAATTCCTGCTGTGGCAGCCGCACTGAATTGAAACTCATAACTCTTCGTGTTGTATCAGCACCATCCTGAGGTCTTTTATTTACTGTCAATACTGCAACACCAAAACATTTATTGTTGCTTTCAACTTTATTCCCATACCCCTTAAGTGGTACTTTCCTTAGGTCAAGAGAATAACAGCGATGCTTTATTAAAGTCTAATTTTCTCATACGAGGTAAGCATGGCCAAAATTTGTTTTAGACTTGCAGCTAATCTTTTCATAGGAATCTGAAAGTTTCCATTAGTTGTTCTCGTGTAAGCTAGACGTGATTGGGTTAACATAAAATGGCCAAGGAAGCGGAACACCTCATCCTTAGCCCCGCAGGGCTTCTCAAACAGCCCCTTTATTCTCCTCCTCTGCCTGTTAATCCCAGGCTCCGTACCCACAGCTAGACGAGTGGGCTATATTATTACAGAATATCTTTTCTCAGTCTCTTGATACATCCACCGGAAGTACCATTTCTTATACTACTTTGTTTCTAAAGTCTGACGTGTTTATATTCTGACTGGTAACATGCCTCTGCCCTGTGTCTGACCATCTTCATTTGCCTATGGAATGTAAAGAAAGACCTCTGTCCTAAGATAGGTGAACTTGCTAAGGTTTCAGGGTGAAATACTAGGAATTTTATGAGTTTGCATTTTGAAGACAGGGCTGAAGGCTGACATGATTTAGAGATTTCAAGTTTCTTCCTTTTTGGTCTTTGCTAGGGTTTTGTTTGCATTTTTAAATTCTGGGGAAATGCCATTGATTTAAAAAAAATTTTTTTTTAATGTTTTATTTTTGAGAGAGAAAGAGACAGAGAGAGAGAGCAAGCGTGAGCAGGGGATGGTCAGAGAGAGAGAGATACAGAATCTGAAGCAGGCTCCAGGCTCTGAGCTAGCTGTCAGGACAGAGCCCGATGCGGGGCTCGAACCCACGGACTGTGAGATCAGGACCTGAGCTGAAGCTGGACGCTTGACTGAGCCACCCAGGTGCCCCAGAAATGCCATTGATTTTTAATTCTTGCTGAAGTGCCACATGCCCCCTGTTTAAGGGCCACCTGTAGGAAGGCATCTAGATCATTAGGAGAATCCTGTTTCTAACTATGCCTCTGTTAGAGCAGAATGTATGGACTTAGGTTCTTAGAGTAGTACATTGAAAAATAATTTGTTGATGTTTTTGATTCAGCATTTTGTCCAATAATTAGTATGCTAAGTTGAAAATGGGGGAACATGTTTTATGTTTAATAATTTTCAACATGGGTACAAAAGATTTATGATGTTGATCACTCATTTTATTAATCTGTTTTCTTCCAGGTGTTTTGGGGGACGAGTTTAGTATATTAAGATCACCAGGGTCTGTTGTTTTCCGAGATGGAAATTGGCCTATACCAGGAGAGCGAATCCCAGACGTGGCTGCATTGTCCATGGGCTTCTCTGTTAAAGAAGTACGTGTATTAAAAAATAAGATTTTGGGAGCTACTTCTGAAAGTATTTTTCTTGATTTCTGCTCATAGCCCAAGAAAGCAGCAAGCAGACATAGGTATATTTGGTACAGATTACAAAAGTAAAAAAGCTCATTTGTAGTCGGGGAGATTTAGAGAGCTGCTACAATCTTGCTTATGAAGCCAAGTCTTCATAAATCACTGACTGTGTGATTCTTCAGAGCGGTGATGCTCTTTGTACGCGAGGGACTACATCTGTCCTATTCAGAGGATGTATGATTTTACTCCCCCCCCCCTCCCCGTACTCCATAGCTTTTTATTTTAGTTCGGGCCATTACAAAATGCCATGGACTGGATGGCTTAGGTAAACAACGAGCATTTATTTCTCACAGTTTTGAGGGCTGGAAGTCCAAGCTCAGGGCGCCAGCCTGGTCGGATTCTTAGTGAGGGCCCTCTTCCAGTTTGCAGACTGCTGGCCTCAGAGGGTGGGGAGAGGGCTGTAAGGCACTTACCCCACCGTGAGCCTCCGTCTTTGTGACCTCATCACCTCCCTAAGGCCTGCCCCTAATACTATCACATTGGGGAGTAGCTTTCAACCTGAATTTGGGGGCGGGGGAGGGGAGGGACCCAAACGTTCAGCCTATTGCTGTTTATTATGAATGATAAAATGCATATGCATCTTGCCTGAGTTTGGGAAGATAGTGCAGTGAGTAGCTGCCGGGTAGCCTAGGACCCTGGTTTCCCACAGTGAAGCCAGAACCTGTCCAGTAACTGGCTGCTTACAGGATGTGGTGGAGAGGGCCTGGATCCTGTCAGTGTGAGAGATCTGCAGTTAAGGGCTAGAAGATAGGAGATGCAGTTTGCTCTGTCTTGCTGTCATCATTCTTCTCACTTCATAAATTTGGCGCTTTTGATGTGGTGTCTAGATTATCATCAGTCAGTCAACGGAACTTTCCTCCTAGGTGCTGAGTGCCCTTGAAACCAGAAGCAGGCTCGGGAGCTACTCTCCCCTGGGCCTGTGGGTGGAGCCCCTGAGCTCTTTGTGTGACCGAGACTGGTTGGTTACATTTAAGGAGGAAATTTGTACCTAATTCTTTACCTTAAATTTGACTACAGTGGCTGTCAAAGTAACCCTTAGCCACAGTGTAGATAAGGGCAAAGGATGATGAGGAGGAAAGCGTCCATGTTTATCTGAAGAAGACAATGGTTTGTAATCTGGAATTTGAAAAGTACCTGCATTTCATTCTGCTTTCTTCCACAAAAGGTCTGAGATGACTTTTCACCTCGGATCCATAGAAGTGTAAGAGCATAAAGGAGGTTGAACTCCGTATGCTTGATTAGACAGAAGCTTTGCTCCCCCTGTGAATTGTCATCCTTTATGTGACGCGTCAGCCCAGAACCCCTGGCTCCGCTCCGTAGATGTTGTTGGAGAAATGGTTTCTGGACTTCATAATTAAGCACCGTTTCATGCTCTCCAATGTTTAGGACCTTTCTTGGCCAGGACTCGCGGTTGGTAACCTGTTCCACCGTCCTCGAGCTACCGTTATGGTGTTGGTGAAGGGAGTAGACAAACTCGCTCTACCCCCGGGCAGTGTCATTTCATACCCTCTGGAGAATGTGAGTATTTATGATAAAAAATTAAAGGCATGCATTTTTAATCTTGTCAGCTGTCGTTATGAATTGTGTTCTAAGCACACTTCTCTTGTACATTTTCTTGGGCATTATCTTGTCACTCTCCCTTCTGAAACTCACCTGATTTGTGTGTAAGAAGGAGACCGGAGGCTATTTTGCTGGTTCACTCTTTCCTTCCCTGGCTCTTCAGGCAGGACGGCTGGCTGAGCGGTCGTGGAGTCACCAAAACACTTTTACATGCGTCCCTGAACTTTCAGACAAGGAAGGAACACACGTAGCTGCCAGATAGGAGTGGGAAACTCAAAAGCCGCAGTGGGGAACGAGAGCTGAAGCTGGAGTCATGTCCCCCGCAGAAGGCCGGGGGCTGTGGGTGCTGTCTTGTCCTCAGAAGGGGGGCTGGTAAAGCCCCGGCTGCCCCAGGGCTGCCCCAGAGGGGCTGGCCTACCACTCAGCGCTGGGACCCAGACAGTCTCCCAAAGGAAATCAGAACCACAGGCTTGTGCCGTGCGGAGCGCTGTGCTCCAAATTCCCATGACCCACCGCATGTGGACCCTCCACAGCCCAGGGCTGCTTTGGTTAGGGAAAAAAAAAACAAAAAACAAAAACCAACTGAAGATGAGTTGAATTTACAAACCACTTGCAAGAAAAAAATGCCATGAGAGTGTCAGCAGGTGCAACAAACCACATTCATTCACTTAGAACTACAGATAACCGAGCAATCTCAGAGATTTGAAAATACATATGTTAAACTTGTGAAGGAGTTAGAGGAAGGGATAGAAATTATGAGGCAGTTAGATGATGCTTCTAATAGGTGGTGCATTAATTGATATTCACTTCTACATATTTCATAATTTATAGTGTGACTTCTTTAACCCATGGGTTATTTAGAAATGTTTAACGTGTGGGTCCTTTTCAAATAATTTTTTTGATTTTTCAGTTTCTAATTTCATGGTATTGTCAGGCTGGTTTGTATGATGATCTGGGAGAAAATTTTCAGACTTTCTGTGGTCTAGTATTATTTCCAAGGACACGTACTAGACCACAAGGCAAATCTCAACAAATAATAATTAGTATCAAACCACTTTCTCTGACCACAGTGCACTTAAATCTGAAAACCACAAAACGATACCTCAACGATGTGTCTGGGGGGCTCAGTCAGTTAAGTGTCGACTTGGTTTCGGCTCAGGTCAGGATCTCATGGTCTATGAGTTCAAGCCCTGCATCAGGCTCTGTGCTGACAGTGTATAGCCTGCTGGCGATTCGCTCTCTGCCCCTCCCCCACTCATGCGCTTGCTTGCTCGCTCTCTCTCTCTCAAAATAAATAAATGTATTTGGAAGGGTGGGGAGAATGAAGGAAATAGGTAAAGGGGATGAAGAGGTACAAACTTACAGTTAGGAAATAAATAAGTCATAGGGATATAAAGTAAAGCAGAAGGAATACAGGCAGTAATATTGTAATAACCAGTGACAGTAACTAGACTTACCATGATAATCATTTCCTAATGTGTATAAATGTCAAATCACTGTACACCTGCTAACGAATATGGCGTGTCGACTATACTTCAGTAAGAAATAATAAATAAATGAAAATGTATTCGGAAATGGGAAAAACAAAATAGATGACTCCTCAGCTTTAAAGTGCACTGAAAATCTTACGAGCTGTCAGAGAAAAGACACTGTCATTACAAAGGAATGAGAGTAGAAAGAGCAGATTTCCTATTGCCATTAGGGACTAGAAGAGCAAAACCGAACAGCAGTAATTGTCTGTATAAGGCTGGGCTGAGCATGTTGTGCACGACATCATAATAATGAAATGATACGGATCCAGTGAACATTATGACTCTTGGGAGGGTGAAGATACAGAAATGGAGTGCATGTATGGGGCGGGGGAGGGGCTGTGTGGTTGGCGACCTGGGAAAGGTAAATCCTCATTTTCTTTCTTTTTTGTTTTAATGTTTATTTTTGAGAGGGAGACACAGAATCTGAAGCAGGCTCCAGGCTCTGAGCTAGCTGTCAGCACAGAGCCTGATGCAGGGCTCAAACCCACGAACTGTGAGATCATGACCTGAGCTGAAGTCAGACGCTTAACTGACTGAGCCACCCAGGCGCCCTAAAGCCTCACTTTCTACAATGTGCAATAAAGAGATGATGCCTAAAATTGAAAAATCAAGCTGTAGTGATATAGACATGACTTAGACATGGTGGTAAAAGGAAACAAAGGATACGAAAGTGGGGATCTTTGGAATGGGAATTGGGGGACAAACTTATTTTTCACAGAAAATCTAGTAGAACTATTTGTATCTTTAAACCATGTATATGGTTTTTTTATTCTTATTTTTTTTAATGTTTGTTTTTGAGACCGAGAGAGAGAGTGAGCATGAGCAGAGGAGGGGCAGAGAGAGAGAGGGAGACACAGAATCCAAAGCAGGTGTCAGGCTCTGAGCTGTCAGCACAGAGCCCAACATGGGGCTCAAACTCATGGGAACCATGAGATCATGACCTAGGCCAAAGTTGGATGCTTAACCAACTGAGCCACCCAGGAGCCCCACTTTTTTTTTTTTTTAATATTTATTTCTGAGAGAGAGAGCAAGCAAGTGCACACAGGTGGGAGAGGGGCAGAGAAAGAGGGAGACACAGAATCCGTAGCAGGTTCCAGTCTCTAAGCTATCAGCGCGCAGAGCCCAATGCGGGGTTTGAACCCACAAACCGTGAGATCATGACCTGAGCCAAAGTCGTATGCTTACCTGACTGAGCCACCCTGATGCCCCTAAACCATGTATATAATTTTATTTCTTGAAAAAAAAAATTTTAAATCAACAGGAAAAGTTGGGATAGATGTACTCCAAAATAATTCACGAGTTGAAGAGAAAAATCACAGTGGAAGTTTTGAAATTATTTGGAACTATTATTGAATGTACCATATATTTTTAAATGGTGGAGTGCAGCTAAAGTGATAAGGAAAGGAAAATGTATAGCTTTAAATGCACATGTTAGACAGTTTAAAAGATTGGAAATCAGTGAGTTAAAGAAACCAAAATAATCTCAGAATAAATGGAAGAAAGGGAACGATAAAAATCAAAAGGCAGATTTAGGGCCACCTGGGTGGGTCAGTCAATTAAGCATCCAACTCTTGATCTCTGCTCAGGTCTTGATCTCAGGGCTGTGAGTTTGAGCCCCACATTGGGCTCCACACTAGGAATGGAGCCTATTAAAAAAAGAAAAGGGCAGGCGGCTCCTGGGTGGCACAGTCAAGTCTCTGACTTCAGCTCAGGTCATTATCTTGTGGTTTGTGAGTTTGGGCCCTGATTCTGGCTCTGTGCTGAGAGCTCAGAGCTTAGAGCCTGCTTCAGATTCTGTGTCTCCCTCACTCTATGGCCCCTCCCCACTCGTGCTCTGTCTCTTTCTCTCAAAAGTAAACATTAAAAAAAAAACAGATTTAAAATTTTTAATCTTAGGGGAGCCTGGGTGGCTCAGTTGGTTAAGCCTGTGACTTCGGCTCAGGTCATGATCTCATAGTCCATGGGTTCAAGCCCCATGTCGGGCTCTGTGCTGACAGCTCAGAGCCTGGAGCCTGCTTTGGATTCTGTGTCTCCCTCTCTCTCTCTGCCCCTCCCCTGCTCACTCTCTGTCTCTGTCTCTCAAAATAAAATAAAGACCTCAAAAAAAATTTTTAATAAAACTTTTAATCTTAGTAAGATTATTAAGTATGTAATTTCTGTGAAAATCATTGTGGAAGATCCCTTTAAATAAATATATAGGGGTGCCTGGGTGTCTCAGTTGGTTGAGCATCCGACTCTTGATTTCTGCTCAGGTCATGATCTAGTGGTCGTGGGAATCGAGCACCATCGGGCTCTGTGCTGACAGCATGGAGCCTGCTTGGAATTCTTTCTCACCCTCTCCCTTTACCCTCCCCCCCACCATGGACACCTCTGTCTCCCTCCTCCTCTCTCTCTCTCTTTCTCTTTCTCTGTCTCTCAAAATAAATGTTAAAATAATTTTTTAACATTGATTTTTGAGAGAAAACGTGAGCAGGGGAGGGGCAGCGAGGGAGGGGGACACAGAATCAGAGGCAGGCTTCAGGCTAGGAGCTGTCAGCACAGAGCTTGACATGGGGTTCGAACTCACGAGCGGTGAAGTCATGACCTAAGCTGAAGTCGGACATTTAAGTGACTGAGCCACCCAGGCACCCCTAAGTAAACTTAAAAAAAATTATTAAAATAAATATCCAAAATGGTATTAAGAATTTAAATCACATACAATCCAAAAGTAAACATTTTCACCAGACTAGCCTCATTTCACATGAGTCGGAGCTGTGAAAAGAGCTCACGTTATGACTTGGAGCCTGACTGACCGCTCCTGATACTTTTCCTGGCAGTAGGTGGTGAATGAAACCCAAGGCTCACAGGACAGAACACACAAGAGCAGAATGTCTTGGAGTTCCCCTTAATGAAGCTTCTACTTGATTAGCCAGCTGTTTTCATTAGAATGTCAAGGTCTAAAGATACAGAAATGTCATTTTCTCTGGGACAAACACACAGCCTTCCAATACGGTGGAAGAAAACCGGTCAGGAGATTTTAAGCAGCCGAGCCTTTTCCTCTCTGAGCTTAGCGGGCTGTGTGATTTTTGCCTTCACAGTTTGGCTCTTACCTGACTCTAGCTTTTCCAGTTTGTTGGTAAGGATAGGTTACATTTAATCTTCAACTTTCTGACATGAGTGCCATTTCACGAGGTGGAGTGAGGCCAGAGTTCCCTCCAAAGCCTGAGCTGAACTGTGTGACCACGTGTGGAGAGACCCGGGGCTGCCTTGGGCACCGTGACAGTCTCCAAGTCTGACTCTTCCCCCTTCTTCAGTTTCTCCACAACTTCTTTTAAGAGAATTTTGTGAAGAACTAATACACAGCTTGAGTAAGAAAAAATTGGTTTTATTTCACGCTGTCATGAAATTGATCAATTTAATTTTGATGCTGAGATTTCATCTAAGATTTATTAATCCTATTTCTTTCGGCCTGTACCATGTTAGCCAGGGGAATTACTGGAAAAAAAATTAATGTAAGAAATCTCCATTAAAACAAAAACACTAGTTAGTGCTTGTTCGACAGTAATATTGAGAATAGCATAGTTTTGGAGGAAAAATGATAGCGTAACTTATTTTTAAAGATAAGGTGGGGTTAAAAACCAATTTATGCGGATGGAAGTCAGAACTTTGGTTACCCTCGGGGGTGGACAGAGTAGATGGGGAGCCTTCTAGGGCGCTGACAATGTTCTCTCTGGATCTGCTTGGGCTTTATGAGCATATCCATTGGTAAATATTCCTTGAGCTGTTTACCCCAAGATTTGTGCACTGTTATATGTATGTTATACTTTTAAGAAAAAATATTCAAGAAAAAAGGAGATTTTACTACAATTGGTTATTTCAATTTGATGTGGTCCTAAGATAAAGGCTTCAAAATTCTCATGACATACTTTATGCCTTGCCTGAGTCTTCATTCTATCTGGAGATAAACCCTAAATCCAGCATTTAAAAAATTTTGAAATGGGAAATGAGGTCTAGTTCTCTTTCAATTAAATTCTCCTGACCTTCTCTTACATACAAGTTAATACCTTTTTGTAGAATATACATTCATTGTGACACACTTAATCCATATTGAAGCCAAATTACTTCCTACTTAAAATACATGACCTACGACCAGAAAATGACGGTTTGTGCACGAGTGTTGTGTCCTTCATGTTGGCAAGTTATTTCCCATTTAGGCTTACTGGCAGGTACACGCTCCTGGCCCTCTGGGGGGGGCTGTTTTATGTGTGCCCTTCAAGTGCTGTTTATGTTTCAAAATGAGGTGCATCTCTTGAATTTACATAGGAAATGGGGGGGGTTGTTTTTTTGTTTTAAGGCTCTTTTGTTGCTGGATGATTTTTCTTACCCCTTGGGTTCTGATGATAATTGAGGTCTTACTCTTAAATTTCAGGCAGTTCCTTTTAGTTTTGACAGCGTTGCAAATTCCATTCACTCCTTGTTTTCTGAAGAAACTCCTGTAATTGTACAGTTGGCTCCCAGCGAGGAGGTGAGTGATACAGTTTTTACTGAACATGCTTTAAAAACTAAGCTTCCTTGGGGCCCCTGGGTGGCTCAGTCAGTTAAGCATCTGACTTTGGCTCAGGTCATGATCTCACAGTTTGTGAGTTCAGGCCCTGCGTCAGGCTCTGTGCTGACAGCTTACAACCTGGGGCCTGCTTCAGATTCTGTGTCTCCATCTCTCTCTGTGCCTCCTCTACTCGTGTTCTGTCTCTGTTTCTCTCTTTCTCTCTCAAAAATAAACATAAAAATTTTTTTAAAAATAAGCTTCCTTATTTAATGAAAATTTGAAACTGCTTTTATGGGGACGCCTGGGTGGTTCAGTCAGCTTAGCGTCTGACTCTTGATTTTGGCTCAAGTCATGATCTCATGGTTCATGGGATTGAGCCCCACGTTGGGTTCCGAGGTGACAGGAGGGAGCCTGCTTGAGGTTCTCTCCCTCTCCTCTGCCCCTCCCATGCACATGCTGTCTAAATAATTTTAAAACCCTATGTTTATGACAAATTGTATACGCTCTGTGTGTGTACATATAGACACTCTATAGTGTATTTTATATACACTCTGTACATTGGAATTAATCTGCAGACTGTAACAAAACTTTGGATTCTTCTCTCAGAGAGTGTATATGGTGGGGAAGGCGAACTCGGTTTTTGAAGATCTCTCGGTGACATTACGACAGCTCCGCAATCGCCTGTTTCAAGAAAACTCTGTTCTCAATTCAATTCCCCTCAATTCTCTGAGTAGGAACAATGAAGTAAGTAGTGCTGTCATTGAATGAATAAATATCATTACTAATTTCCCATTTCTTATGCTCCCTGACTGGAGAGCAAACTTGCAATTTTAGGAAATGACAAGTTTTACAAATTGACTGCTAGAGTAGATTCTTCTTTTTTCCTTTAGTGTAATTTTTAAGTGAATCTCCTGACATCTAGTCTAGTCTGTCTGAAGCTCTTTTTTGTGAATTGAGTAAATGAGTATTACATTCTGGTGCAAGGGCTGTGACCAGTTAAGGCTGCTGGGCCAGCCGTCACACAAAGCACCTGACGGCTGGTGCTGTGTGGGCCTGGGGACAACAGTCCGGTGGAGGGAGGCACTCTTATTTTTGACTCCGGTCAGCCTCACCACACGGCACGCCACCTCTGTGGTGGCCTCCCTGCTTTACCTCCTGTGGCCGACAGGCCACCGTCGCTTCTGCTCTGCTGCGGAACGTACTCGAGGAATGTGAGCAGACAGTGCTGCCAGCGGGACCTCCGTGTGTCGGAGAATTGTGATGCCCTGAGGGAAAGCCGCTGGGCTGTGTGGGTGCTTATCATACCTTTATCAAAAACACAGCTATTGAGTGGCAGTCCCTGTGCTGGAATGACCATCACCTTTTTTGTTAGAAAGTTCTAATTTTATGTGCATTTTCAATTGAAGTGAACCTACCAAATGGAGGGCATTTGTTGCATAAAGTCACTTACTGTGCTTAACGTTTGTAATATCTTGTTCCTTGATAAATGGCAAAACACGGGTCTCAGGTGCATATTTAAAATAATGCTTATTTGCTTTGGTTCTCTGCAGGTTGATCTGCTCTTTCTTTCTGAATTGCAAGTGCTACATGATATTTCAAGTTTGGTAAGGAGGCTACGCTAGTATTTCATTTATTTTAGTTCCAAAAAACATTTCCTGAGAATTCCTGAATGATAGTGAAACCAACTGAAGTTTAAGTATGCCCTCAATTTTATGATACGAAAATTGAGAAATTAGTGGTGTGGGGAATTGTGAACTCCTCTCTTGTTACAGTGAATTATTTTGCATTTCTGCTTTTAGGACAGATAGGAAGTGTATCTTCTAAGGACACAGGCCTGGGAGTAAGGCCATCTTCACTGTAGGCCTGACTTGGCTGTTGATTTCTTGAGAGACATTAAGACCTAATTCCTATACCTTCATCTGTGGGTCTAAAATAGAAATAACAGGGGCGCCTGGGTGGCTCCGTCAGTTGAGCATCTGACTGTTGATTTTGGCTCAGGTCATGATCTCATGATCAAGGGATTGGGCTCTGTGCTGAGCATGGAGCCTGCTTAGAACTCTCTCCCCCCACTCTCGCTCACGCACACACACTCTCTATCTAAAATAAAATTGAAAATAACAGTTTGGACTAATAATGCTGTCGTCAAGAAGGAAATAAATATGCCTGCAGTATTGTGTGTGTGTGTGTGTGTGTGTGAGTGAAATTTTTAAAAAAATACTTTTGAAATTTATTTATTTTGAGCGTGAACAAGCAAGGGAAGCCCAAAGAAAGAGAATCCCAAGCAGGCTCTGCACTGCTAGTGCAAAGGCCCAGGCAGGGCTCAAACTCCTGGAAGTGCAAAATCATGACCTGAGCCGGAATCAGAAGTTGGATGCTTAATAGACTGAGCCACCCAGGTGCCATTGTTTGAATAATTTCTTAAAAATCCTCCTGTGACTGAAATAAGAAAACTTGCCTGTATACCATCTTCTGAATTTGTTGCCGAAAGGTTTCTGCAGGTTACTTTGGGGGCAATCTAGAGGTGTATTGCTGGGGGCCGCCAGGTGCTCTAGGAGGGCATTTGGTAGGTATCTGCTCTCTGAGCACTGATGGCTCACGCGCTCTTAGGATTGAACTAGTGTAACTATCTGTTCTTTCATACGCCAGCTCATATCTAAGGGTTTTTTTTGTTTTAAGTAAACTCTACATAGACCAAGGGTGGGGATCAAACTCCCAGTCCTGAGATCAAGTACCGCATGCTTTACTGGCTGAGCTAGCCAAGACACCCCTCTATCTGAGGTTTTCATAACTAAGGCGTTTTTAAAAGAGCTTTTATTAAATATTCAAGGAGTCTTAAAATTGCTCTTAAAAAGGAGATTTGTGTTGGGTTTATCAGAAACTCCCATTTCAACTAATTCTGTCTGCCACCATTTTAGACAATTTGCATATTGTGGCACACTGGTATAGTTCCCGTTCGACCTAGTCTAGTCAGGTATAAAACTTCAAGTGGCTGTGTCTGACATTACCTTATCCCCTTCCCTTTCTTTGTTCCCCTAAGTTGTCTCGACATAAGCATCTAGCCAAGGATCATTCTCCTGATTTATATTCGCTGGAGCTGGCAGGTCTGGATGAAATTGGGAAACATTATGGGGAAGACTCTGAACAGTTCAGAGATGCTTCCAAGATCCTTGTCGATGCTCTGCAAAAGGTAAATTATTGATGTGGTACGAGCAGTTAGAGTATGAGCTTTGAGCTCTTTGAGCACTTTGAGCTTCTTAACGGAAAACCCCATTTTGTGAAGTACCGTTAATTGAAGTTTCCCCTTCTTGGAGGATCTCTCATTTTAGTGACCAAGGGTGCGGGGGTCAGAGGTGTGTGCTGGGAGGTCTCTACTGCTGGCAGAGACAGCAGAGGAGATGATCACTAACTCCAGCACAGTACTTTTTACCGTCGTAAAATACACATAAAATTTGCCATTTTGACCATTTTTAAGTGTACATTTTTGTAGCATTAAATACATTTACATTGTTGTGCAACTGTTACCACTGTCCATTACCAGAACTTTCTTCTTCCCTAACTGAAACTCTTCCCCTATTAGCCCTATGAAATCACCGAAGGAGAACACTGAGCCCAGTCCCGGCCACCAAGCAGATGTATAATAAACGCTAGTTTTTCTCTGCCCTTAAAGTTGCTCACCTACAACTCTTCAGTGAGTTAAACTTCATTAGGTGTTTGAGATGAACCAGAGACCACTTAGGAAGATTTTCATTTCCCTTTCCTACTTCCCTTCCCCCAATTTATATGCCAACAACTTGTCTCTCCTTAATTTTGTTTTGAACATTTGAATATATGTGGAAGATGAACACTTTTCTAAATATTTTAACAGAATTAAACCTTTAAGACATAGTGTCTCATTAGCCAATAAGCAACTGTTCTTGTAAGTGCACAGAGCTTTAAAATGACTTGAATAAGTATGTGATTCGTAGTAATGTCACTAACGATTCAGTTCGCAGATGACATGTACAGCCTTTACGGTGGGAATGCCGTGGTGGAGTTAGTGACCATCAGATCATTTGACACGTCTCTTATGAGGAAGACAAGGACTATTCTTGAGGCAAAAGAAGAGGTGAGTACATTTTTAGATCCTGCTTTAAAACTATAAAGTTAAAAAAAACCCCACAAAATCCTTGTTCACCTGGGGGACACATGGAGGAACAGTCAGTAAATCTGAAAATCAATTTAAATGAAAACACAGGTTGCCTATTCACATAGGCATGTGTATTTTGCCAGGGTTTGGGGGATGTAATCAGATAAAGCAAGAATCTGAGTTCGGGATAAATCTGTCAAAGCAAATAAGGGAATTCAAACGTTGCCATCCCAGGGAGCCATCGGACGGTAACGTGCCGGAGTGGTGCGCTCGGCAGCTGGAATCTGCTCTTCCAGGAGGTTTGCTGTCTCCGCGGCACAGTCCCTCTCCTGCTACGTTCTACTCTCTCTACACCTGATAATTTGCCACAAGTGTTTGGCCTGAATCTTGCTTTAAGTATTTAGAGGGGCCTGGGCAAGGGTGTCCGCCATAGCAGAACGTGTGTTTTACACGGTACACGTGTACATATGTAAGAGCAGCATCGCCGATACTCCCAACATTCATGGTTGGCTTCACAGCGTGGAGCAATTAGCTGCCCAGTCATTTAGACACTCCTTTTGGACCTATTTGCAGCCCCCGCTGTGCTCGGTTTTATTGAGTGCAGTGTGGCACTTAGGATGGTCAAAGGTAATGCCTGTTCAAGATAAGCTAGCCGTGGCTGGTTTGAGGTGGTTTCATTCTGTAATTGGAGTTGGAGGACCTGATTTAAGACAGCATGGCAAACTAGACAATCCCAACAATTTTTCCGCTGCAGAGCACCTAGAAATACTGCTAAAACATAAACAGCTTTTTGAATGCATAGCTTAGCTCTCAAGACAGGGAAGTTCTTAAGGAGCAAATAAAGAAGAGGTACTTGAAAACCAGTAAGTGGGCTACCCTAGGAACATTTCCAACTGGGTTACCAGGAGACCGGACACCAGGCCCTTGGCTCCCTGAAAGGGTGGGGTTTGAACCTCACCCTCCATATAAAACCAGGAGACTCTGTGAGGGCAGACTAGAAAACCGTCGTCTGCCCGCCAGCGGAGGAGACAGAATGGCAGCTTGGGCCCTACGTAGTTGGAGTATGTGTTGGGGATGGAAATGTCTCTTAGAGAATTTTTATTTTCTTGGAAGGCAGGAGGTTTATCTTACACTGGTAGGCTCAGAGGAGATCACTCTCCAGAGGTCTGAGCCCTCTTACGGAATTCTTAACCACAGGACCACCTTCCTGTTGGTTTGTGGCTCAAATTTCTGTTACCTGCAAGTTCTAGGAAGCCCCAGGCCAAGAAGTTAATACAAATACTGGTCCCAGACTGGGGAAGACCCGAGGTGCCCAGCAGGAGTCCACGTAAAACCTCCAGTAGCACTGGAGTAGTGCTACTAGATTCTTCCAACATTGTCCACGTCAGGCCTGCTAGTTTTACATGCAGCAGTTCCAAAGAGAAGGTGCCAGTTTGAAGAAGGTACCTTCGTTTGGGGAGTTTGGCAAACCAGTTTCGTAGAGGTGAATTGGCTTTGTCTCCGAGGTGTTAGTTGAATTTATAGTCTAAGAAGTAGTTTCTGAAATTATTGCACATGTGGTGAGGGGCAAGAATCAGGTGGTGGATGTTGGGTTTTCTTTACCTACAAGGTCGTGAATTAACATTTTACATATGTATTCTGAATTTCTAAAGTTTCCTATTTGTTAATTCTAACGGATGAAACCACTTTGAGATGGGAGGTTGGCATGAAACATTCCTGGGACTAAATTCCATTCTGCCCAGACCCGCGGTCCGTGTCCTCACCCTCCTGTGTCCAGTGTCTGTCCCTCACCGCTGTGCTGACGGTCTAGCCAACTTCACAGGAAACAAGGCCTTCAGCTTGGGCTGCTTTTTACGGTGCTAAGAATGGGCTACAGGTAGATTGTGGCAATGACTGTGCTGCCCTGTGAATATACAGAGAGGCGGGCGTTGTGCGCAGGGAGAACCCACTTACCCCCAAAAAGGAAAGAGGCCTTCAAGGGCGAACCCCTTTAACGTTTGCCTCCTCTCTCCGGTCCCGTGTGTGAGCGCCCACCCGCTCTCCCCCACGGAAATCACTGTCTGTCTTTAGTTTGAAGGGGAGAGGAAAGAGTTTAAGGAAGCATTTGCGTGCTTAGAGCACGCCAGGTGCACGGCTGTGGGGCCGGTCTCTTCTCTCTCCTTTTAAGACAAGCCTGGCCCTGTCCCTCACTTCCTGCTTGAAGCTTGTCGGTGCCTCCTCACGGCCCATAGGCTCCGGGCCGGAGTCTCCGCACCTTCCCTGTAGCCACGCCTGCTGTTGGCCGCCATCCATTCTCCTGTCAGTATGAACTCAGTTTCCCAAACAGGGCCTTTGCACAGGCCTGGAGTAGAGTCCACCCCTACCAAGCCCCCCGTGGGATGAAGATGTGGTTGCATGAACTATTTGATTTCATCTTTAAAATTAAAAAAAAAAAAATTAGGTGGCGCACACATAAATATATAGTGTGTGTGGTACTAAAGAAAAAAAGTTCTTAACGCTATATAAAACAGAAGGGAATATTTGTTCCTGTGAACCTCCTGTCTAATGTCTTTACCCTCCTCTACAGGAGGAGGTAATTGCTGCCCTGATATGTTAATCATGCCCTTGTTTTCTTTATGGTCTGACCACTTAATGGTTTTATCCTTAAACAGCATTGTTTGGTTTTGCCTGTATTTAAATTTTATATAAATGGAATCTCACGATACATATTGTTTGCTCCTCATTCTTGTTTCTAAGAGGCTGTAGTTCAGTCCTCCCTGCTGTGGGTTCCATTGTGTGGGTGTGGCACATTTTCCATGTTAATGGATGTCCTTGTGCGTGTCTCTTGGTGCATACAGAAATGTTGCCTAGGGTGCGGACTTGCCGGATCATAGAATATTCACACTTGCAATGTGATGGACGTTGCCCCATTTTCTCAAGCAGTTGAACTGGCTTATGCTTCCACTGACCATGCGCTTACCTTTTCTGGGAAGCCTCCCCTTCTTGGTTCCTCCTAGTATAAGCATGTCTAGATTCCACCTAGGAATAAATGATTGTGAGAAAAATGAATCCTAGCTACCAAACTGGGATAATTGCCTATCTTAAAATTCTTCCATTTTGATATTTTTCTCTTCTTCATTGTAGAAGAATCCACCAAGCCCCTATAACCTTGCATATAAGTATAACCTTGAGTATCCAGTGGTTTTCAACATGGTACTTTGGATAATGATCGCCTTGGCCTTGGCTGTGATTGTTACCTCTTATAATATCTGGAACATGGATCCTGGATATGACAGCATCATTTATAGGATGACAAACCAGAAGATTCGAATGGATTGAACTTTCCTTATGCCAAACTTAGACGAGAGGTTTGGAAATTGGCTGTTTTATTAAATCTTTTAGGGTAGTTGAAAGTAGATGGCATACTTTAAATTTATAAAAAAGAAAAAGATTTTTGTTCTGTGTGCCTGTGATGTTCTTTTAAAGTGAATTATAATATTGATGTGAACTGATTTGTGTGATTAGATTCTAGAATATACTCAAATATGATATAACCATTTAGTATAATTTCATTCCATTTAGTATTTGGAAATGTGCACTGAAATAAATATAAAAATTTAGTATAGCTTGTGTTATTTATGTTGAGAAAAAGCACTGAATTAGAGAAACTTCTGAATGTTTAATAACTTCCTTACACAGGGTAGGTGAAAATAGTATTTGGGCTGTTATATCCTATGAACCATTTGTAAATGTCTTAATTTGATGTAAATATCTCTGCAACAAGATGGAATCTTTTTAACTTCAAATAGCCCTAAACGATGAGAGTGCTTATTCCACGGTTACTTAGCTTGGGCACTGCATGATTGACAGAGGATAGCTGTCTAACCTCTCCTGAAAGTTTGGTGATGCAGATCGTGGTGTGGACCATCTACACTGACCTAAAAAGAAACTATTTGTGGAGTTATAGATACCTGTAATTATACCCACAAAAACCAACATTTGGGGGACATCTTGGGGCTTGAATATAAAATCTTCTAGTAACTTTCCCCCCATGTAAGTTACTGCTAATGGTTTGTGGTATGTCATTCTCTAGAATAGTAAGTGGAAGTAGATGCTCCCTACTTTTCATGCAGAAGTGGACCAATGTCTGTCAAGAGTGACAAATAAAGTTAATAATGATTCCAAATTTGTGTCATTTCAATACTAAATCTATTTTGTATTGTAAAAACCTAACTGAACAGGGTTTTATTTAATCAGAATTGGCAGTTTTGTCATAGAAATGGTTTCATGTTTTGTTTTGTTTTTACATTTTGTTTGTTCTCACCGCCTTCTGAGATTCAGTATCAAAGACAAGGAAGATATCTTAATTACCACCCTTGTTATTGAATTTATACAGAATATGTGGTGAATTTACACGAGACTTTAGGTAGGAATTAAATTTCCCTATAGTATTTAAAAGATCAGTAAGTAATTGGTCAAAATAGGAAGGAGTATCTAAGGTAAAGTTTTAAAGGTTATAATTTTATTTCTTAAAAGACTTAATAGAATTTCAGATTTCATGATTATGTAGCAAAATTAGTTGATGCGGAGCGTTGTGCTGCCCTGCCCCTGGGAACCCTACCTGGGTTTAGTGAAAACCATTTCTGCGCCTCTTCTTTGGAAGGATCCTCAAATCATTTCTTAAGTAGCTTTGAAGTTGACCGGCTTGAAAAGATGGAGTCTAGTTAGTGTGTTTTCTACCACTTGATGCAAGATACCTTTAACAATTACAGTGCTAAGTGTCCATAGACGGTTTTCTGCTTGCCTCTCATGTAACTGTAAACAGTCAAGGTGATAACTTCACCACGAAAAGAAACAACACTGTTCTCAAATCATGTATGTTTTATGGGCACCTGGGTGGCTCAGTCGGTTAAGCATCCAACTTCACCTCAGGTCATGATCTCATGGTTCATGGGTTCAAGCCCAGTGTTGGGCCCTGACAGCTCAGAGCCTGTCTTCGGATTCTGTGTCTCCCTCTCTCTCTGATCCTCCCCAGCCTGCTCTGTCTCTCAAAAATAGGTAAAAAAATTAAGAAATAAAAAAAATAAAATCACGTATGTTTTCTCCATTGCGACGCCCTGGCAAGTTCATGGCAGTGAGGGTGTTTTCAGTTGCTTGGCCCCAGAACACTGACCTCCACAGAACTCAGCAGGACCTGGTGTTTGGGGAGCCAGGAATGTGTAATGCTGCGGAGTAAATTCCACGTGTCTTTGACTAGTTTCTTATATAAACATTGCCGTAGAAGATGAGGATTTTATAACGAAGTAAACCAATGCCTTTGTAATTGAAAACTGATGAGACTAACTTCTAGGGGAGGAAAAAAAATGACACAATAGCACTAATCCTTCTAGGATAGATGGCAGCGGCGCCCTTCTATCTGTTAGGCAGAAAGCAATTAATTAAAATAAATGTTCTGCCAGGATTATTATACCTGTTGCTGATGATTTGCTCTTAAATTAAGTCTAATTTGTTCAGGAACATAAATCACAGTGTCAAGATTTGTGTGAGAGGCAGGAAAGCTAGACTCATGACAGACTATCTACTGACAAATGGGGGGGGGAACCCCAATCACCTTATACCTAATTAGAATATTCCAGGCTTATAAAATGTCTGAGATTCTACACGTGTTAAGTACTGTTGATGGCCTAATTCTATTAGGAGTGATATAGAACCGATTTTATTTTCTTTGCTGTTTTGAAGTAATGGTAATCTGAATAGTTTTCACTGATCCCAAATAACGTGGAAGCCATTAACACACTTTTTAGTGGATGATCAAACCAACAGTTTACAAGGGACATAGGAACTGGGGTCAGTGAGCAGGCCTACTGAGTCATTCAGTGGCAGCAAGCCTTCTAACCTTGGGCTCAGGCAAAATTTCTTTCTAGTCTGTTTTGTGACAGAATGACTATGCAATGGTTTCTTGGAACAGAGCTGTTGGAGAAGGCCGTTAGCAAGAAGCACTGTGATTAAAACGCATCAAGGGTCCTACAGATGAATTCAGTTCACCAAGACCCCTGAAAGCTGAACAATCTTGGTCAAATCCCTCAATCTCTGAATCAGAGTTGGGTTTTTTTCCTGTCCCTCCCCACCCCGCACACCACAGACGCGGAGCACTCTGAATCAGAGTTTTAACTCTCTATCATGGAGATGGTAATGCTCCAGAGGTTTGTGAGGGATGAGCATTCAGTACACTAACCTGTTCTAAGGCTTGTGAATGCCTTCTAAAATAACAGCGTTAAATCCCAGGAGCTCTGCTTGGAGCCATGGATGTACCATTGATGTGTGCTGGCCAGGTTCTTGGTTGCAAACAATGGGAACAGTGTTTGGTGAAATCACACCAACTGTCTTACTAAGAACCTTCTATTGGTCCAGAATCCAATTCAGGAGCGCACACTGCATTTAGTTCTCCTGTTCGCATGGGCCCCTCTAATCCGGAACAGTTTGTTTTTGAAGTGTAATGGACAGTTATTTTATAAAATGTCACTTAGTTTGGGATTGGTATTTGCTCATGATGAAGTTCAGGTTCTGTTTTTGGAAAGAATATCACAGAAGTGCGGTGTCCATCTCAGCCTGGCCCTGTCAGGACACGCACGGGTGTCAATAGCTCAGTTTTGGTGACATTAGCTGTGGTTAAGGTGGCATCTGCCAGTTTTTCCCCCTAAACAGTTACTAAGTTTTTCTTTTGTAATTAGAAATGTTAAGACTTAATTAGGGGAACCTGGCTGGCATGTGACTCTTGATCTCAGGGTCGTGCATTCAAGTCCCACATTGGTGACAGAGCTTACTTTAAAAAAAACTTTATATCTCATTTTTCATTTTACTTTCACTCATTCTAGCATCCATTGATTCCTGGCTGAAAAAAATTATTACTGTGGTGTTTGCCAAATAGTTTTTATTTTTTAAATTTAATTTTAGTGAGGGTGCATGCAAGCAGGGGAGGGGGGGAGACAGACAGACAGAATCGCTCAAGCAGGCTCCATGTTCAGCATGGAACCCAACACAGGTGCGCCTGGGATCATGACCTGAGCCAAAATCAAGAGTTAGATGTTCAACCAACTGACCCACCCAGGCACCCCCAAATAATGATGTTTTATTTCCATCATTCTGTTTATTTTTGAGAGAGTGCAAGTGGGGGAGGGTCAGAGAGAACAGAGGATCGGAAGCGAGCGCCACACCGACAACAGCCCGATGTGGAGCCCAGGCTCGCGAGCCACGAGATCATGACCTGATCTGAAGCGGGACGCTCAGCCGACTGAGCCGCCCAGGGGCCCCTCCATCGTTCCTTCTTATTTATTAGCTGGAATTCTGTAAGAAAGAGCTTTCCTTTCTCCCCGTTAATTTGTTTCTTCCACTGTTTAAGCCAGCATGAACTCATGGATATTTTAGGTTGTTGCACTCCATTACTATCCTTTACTTTGTTGCTCTGCTGGCCCAGTCGTTTGTGAAGCACCTGTTTACTTTCCGGCACCATGTATTTATGAACTAAAATTTCAAGTTAACAACCCCTTTACATGACGGGGAGAAAGATGGGCGGGGAGGGGCGCAAGGAAGGAAGGACCATGATCAGTTGGACTATGTAAGCATATACATAACAAAGTGAGGAATTAAAGAGGGAAGTGGGTCTCACCCAGGGCTCAGGTGTCTACCCAAAGTGGGGCTAGAACTCACCCAATGCGGGATCTGTGAGAATCATGACCTGAGCCAAAGTCAGATGCTTGACTGAGCCAGGTGCCCTTTGTTTTTTTAAGGTTTTATTTTTTTAAATGTTTTATTAATTTTTGAGAGAGAGAGAGAGAGACAGTGTGAGCAGGGGAGGGTCAGAGAGACAGAGGGAGACACAGAATCCGAAGACAGGCTCCAGGCCCGGAGCTAGCTGTCAGGACAGAGCCTGACGTGGGCCTCAAACCCGCCAACCGTGAGATCATGACCTGAGCTGAAGCGGGACGCTCAACCAACTGAGCCACCCAGGCGCCCCTAAACTTTTATTTTAAAGCAATCTCTACACCCAGTATGGGGCTTGAACTCACACCCCTGATATCAAGGGCAGCATGCTCTTCTGACTAGGCCAGCCGGGCACCCCAGGCAGATGTCCTTCTTCTAAGAACAGTCATATTGGATGAAGGGCCCGCTCTACTCCGGCATGATCTCATCTTCACTAATTACATCTGCAATGACCCTATTCCCAAATGAGGTCACTTCTGTGGTACCAGGGGTTAGAACTTCAACATCTATCTTTTTGGTGGACAAAATCCAACCCATAACAGGATTATAAAAATGTCAGTTGTCCCTAAGTTAATTTAATGTCATCCCAATGAAAATAAAAATGCTTTTGTGAGGCCTGGGTGGCTCAGTTGCTTGAGCATCCAACGCTTGGTTTTGGCTCATGATCTCACAGTTCATGGGTTCAAGCCCTGCAGACTGTGAGATTCTCTCTTTTTCTTTCTGCCCCTCCTCTGCTTACACTCTCTTTCTCAAAATAAACAGACTTAAAAAATGTTTTATGGAGCTAAACAAGTAGATCCTAAAGTTTATATATGGAAAACCAAGAAAATACTGAAAAGGAAGAGTTACAAAGTCTGAACTAGTGCTACCAGATGATATTAAAACCAAAAGCCTCTATGATTAAAACAGTATGGTACTAGTCCATTAATAGACAAACCAATGGAATAGAAGGTCTAGAAATAGACATTAAGTTATGATAAAGGTAGCACCTCAAATCACTGTGCAAAGGTAGACTTTTTAATAAATGATGTTGGGGCAACAGGATACCCATTTGAAAAAAGATAAAACTACATCCATCTCTCCTAGCACATACAAGAACTGACTCCAAATGGATTAAAGATCTAAATTTTAATTATGTAGGGGCACCTAGGTGGCTCAGTCAGTTAAGCGTCCAGCTTTGGCTCAGGTCGTGATCTCATGGATCGTGAGCCCCGTGTCAGGCTCTGTGCTGACAGCTCAGAGCCTGGAGCCTGCTTCCGATTCTGTGTCTCCCTCGCTCTCTACCCTTCCCCTTCTCATGCACTGTCTGTCTCTAAAAAATAAACATTAAAAAAATAAAAATTTTATTTATTTTTAAAAATCTAAATTTTAAAGGGAGAAACCACATAAGTACTAGAAGAAAACAGGGTTATTTTATAGCCCAAGTGCAGGAAACAGCTTTTCTGTTGGTATTGCATCAAAATCCAGATGCAATAAAAATGTTGATAAACTTGGAGACCTAAAAATTTGAATTTAAAAAATTTTACTGAGGCATATATGAGATTTCACATATCTATTTCAATTGTAAAATTTAATGATGTTTTTGTAAATTTATCAAGTTGTATAACATCACTATAAGTCAATTTAGAACATTCTCATCATCCTAGTAAGACCTCGTGTACATTTTTTTTAATTTTTTTAATGTTTTATTTATTTTTGATACAGAGAGAGACAGAGCATGAGAGAGGGAGGGGCAGAGAGAGAGGGAGACAGAACCGGAAGCAGGCTCCAGGCTCTGAGCTAGCTGTCAGCACAGAGCCCGACGCGGGGCTCGAACCCACAAACGTGAGATCTGACCTGAGCCGAAGCCGGTGACTTAACCAACTGAGCCACCCAGGCGCCCCTCTCATGTACATTTACTATTACCTCACCCCCACAGCCACTAAACTACTTCCTGCTCTACAGATTTGCCTTTTCTGGACATTTTATATAAATGACATCATATGATACGTGGTCTCTTGTGTCTGGCTTCTTCCACTGGGCATGTTTCTTTTTTAATGTTTATTTAGAGAGCATACGCATGCACACAGGAGCCAGGGAGTGACAGAGAGAGAGGCATTCCTAAAATGCGGGGCTCCAACTCATGAACCGTGAGATGATGACCTGAACTGAAATCAAGAGTTGGACACTTAACCAACAGAGCCATCTGGAGCTCCTGGGCATGTTTTTAAGGTTTCTTTATGTCATAGCATGTGTCCATAGCTTTTTCTGTTTTATGGTTGAATAATATTCCTTGTACGGATATACCACATTTTGTCTCCATTCACAATTTGCGGCTATTATGAACAATGCTGCCAAAAACACCATAAAAAAGTCAAAAGCCAAATGGTAAACAAGGAGAAAATGCTTGCAACATACACCACAGATAAAGTACTAATATGTCTAACTCATAAAGAACTTTCCAAATTTGAGGGGAGAGTCCAAAATTCTGATTTAGAAATGAGCCAAAGACATGAAGAAACAATTCACCCAAAAAGATACTAAAATGACCCTTAAACATATGAAAAGAAATTCACTCATAATAAGAGTGAAAATTACAAATGTTATTGAGAACAATGATTAGGATGGCTATTAAAAAAAGACAGGTAATTACAAGTGTTGGCAAGGATGTGCAGGAACCAAACCCTTGTGCGCTGCTGGCCAGACTGTAAAATGTTGCAGCCTGTTTGGAAGACAATCTAGCAGTTCCTCAAAAGATCAAAGAGAGTTACCATATGGGCCAGCAATTTCCCTCCTAGGTAACCCACCACAAGACATGAAAACACACACCCACACAAAAGCTTGTACACAAATGTTCACAGTGGCATTATTCACAAGAGCCAAAAGTGGGAACAACCCAAACGTCCATGCCCCGATGAATGGATAAACCAAAAACCGTGGCTGATGTGCGCAGCAGAACAGTCTTCTGCCATAAAAAGCAGTTGCGCATCCCTACATGCCGCAACGCGGATGAACCAAAACAATATGCTAAGTGAAAGAAGCCAGACATAAAGGTTACATTGTTTCCTTTTATACAAAATATCCAGAATAGGCACTTCTTAGAACGTTTACAGGTTGTCAGGGGCTTCAGGGAAGGAGAATGAAGGCAGACTTACTACTAGGTATGTGGCAGGGTCCCCTCCCTAAGGAAAGGAAAAAACAACCTCAAGGTAACCTGGCTATATGCGTACTCGACAACATCCCTCACTACCTTGTAACATGAGACCACTTGATCCGACTACATTTTTGTGTGTTACCATACATGGGAGACAAAGAAATAAAAAAATTATATAAAAAACTATGTCACGTGGCATCCGGGACTCAGTTCTTTGGGTCCATGAGTCCATGGGTCCACCCATGAGCCCAACTGAGCCGTGCCGGCAGGATAAAGTTGCTTCCTGGAAAGAAAAGCCTCCGTGTCATGACTGTGAGAATCCTGCTGCCTTACTTGGGGACTCTCGTCCGGGATTTGGAGACCATGCGTTTCCACCTCCTTTGCCACCGGGATGCAAACTTTGGGGCACCGGGGGAGGCGGCTTCGCCTGGCGACAGCAGACCGTTTGATCCGCAGGAGACAAGGGTGTGCTGGGACAAGGACCCCGTGTGCGCCAACAGAACCCATGAGGCCTGGGAACCAGCTCAGGGAGCGCCCATCGGACTGGTAAGAACCCGGGTTCGTTTTGGCAGACCTGCTCGTGAGGGGCAGAAGCCGGATCACCTCCCAGAGTCGCACTAGTAGTTCCACAAGGAATGAGGAGCGGCGCTGCAGCTCTAAGGTCTGGGCGGCAGGTTGGATCACCACGTGACTGTGTGTGGCGACTTGTCTCTTGTTCGTTTCCTGGGTCAATGACTATGATAATTAGAGCCAACTGTCTCTGATGATTCTACCTCGGAACAGGGACGGCCTGAAGGGATAATCCCAGACAGCTGCTGAAACTCCTTTTGTTTCGGGGAAATTCCCTGTCTTCTCCGGACAGACACTGAACTGCCGATTTTCACTCATGGAGAACAAAACAAAACAAAACAAAACAAAAAACAAAACCGGAGTCTGCTCCTCTGCCTGAGCTAACAAGATTTACAACTGGGAATTCTCTCTGCCTTCTGCTGGCACCTCTCCTCTTCTGCCTTTCCCTCCCTCCCTCCTGTTTCTGCACCCCCTGGGGTGCGCCCTGCATAACCGACTCCCCAGGCCTCAGGCACCATCTGCTCCCCCTCCCACCCTAGATGTTGAGGAGCAAAGACCACCAATGTTGCGGTAAAAGTTAATCATGGGGAATAAATGATCTTACATGGACCAAAGTAAAACACATTCAGTGTTTAAGCTAATTTGCTTTGAGATAGACAACAATTATCAACACACAAAAACTTTGATTCTACCTAGATTTCCTGAAGGTTAGGCTCATGTTATCTCAGTTACAATTTGTTAACAAAAGGATGACTTAACGTGATGGTTAATTGTGTCTGTCTCAAAGTTTTCATGGGTAATTGTCAAGAGAGCTTACAAAGTCTTTGGTAACCTAAAACGTTTTGCTTGCATGATAAGTTGAGATTGAAATCACTGGATATCTAACCAGGTAAGAGGCTAAAGCACTAATCACTAGATGTAGGTTTGCGCTTCTGACTTGTTGCAGAAAAAAAAAACTAAGGATATTTTGAACTGTTGAAAAACATGCTTTATGCTTAATGGATTCATACATTTGCCATCTAAAAAAAATCTGATGTAACAGAGTTCACAATTGGTTACTACTTAGTTTTCACTGGACACTAAGGGTTTCTAAGAGTTAAAATTCTGCTACATGTAGTTAAAACTGATATAAAAAAAAAAAAAAGAAAAGCCAACTCTGTATATAGAAAAGTAGAAGCTATAAAAGAAAGATATAAGAGGGGCTGGGTGGCTCAGTCAGTTGACTGTGCAACTTCGGTTCAGATCACTATCTCACAGTTCGTGGGTTCAAGCCCCGCATTGGGTTCTGTGCTGACAGCTAGCTCAGAGCCTGGTGCCTGCTTTGGATTCTGTGTCTCCCTCTCTCTCTACCCCTCCCCAGCTCACACTCTGTCTCACTCTGTCTCTCAAAAATAAATAAATATTTTTTAAAAAGTAAAAAAAAAAAAAAAAAGATGTAAGAAATGGAAATATCTTTTTGTTGAAGGTAAAAGAAAGTAATTTTGTCCTAAATGAGACTGGTTATTTGGAGAAAAATGGCTTGGGAGAAAACCTAAATGCAAAGAAAAGTTGTAGAAAGTTCGTGAAGGAAAATCTTTAAAAAGAAATTTTAGGGGCACCTGGGTGGCTCAGTCAGTTGAGCACCAACTTTGGCTCAGGTCATGATCTCTCAGTTCGTGAGTTCGAGCCCCACATCAGGCTGTGTGCTGACAGCTTGGAGCCTGGAGCCTGCTTCGGATTCTGTGTCTTTCTATCTCTCTGCTCCTCCCCCACTCTCTCTCTCTCTCTCAAAAATAAATAAACATTGGGGCGCCTGAGTGGCTCAGTTGGTTAAGTGTCTGACTTCGGCTAAGGTCATGATCTCATGGTTGGTGGAGTTGAGCCCCGTGTCAGGCTCTGTGCTGAATGCTTGCTCAGAGCCTGGAGCCTGCTTCAGATTCTGTCTCCTCTCTCTGACCCTACCCTCTTATGCTCTGTCTCACTCTGTCTCTCAAATAATAAATAAATGTATTAAAAATTTTTTAAATTAAAAAAACATTAAAAAGTTTTAAATAAATAAATATAAAAAGAAATTTTATGTGTGGTCAGGACAGACTAAGGTTAAAATAAATTGATTTTTAAAGTACACAGAGGTAAGGTTAAAATTCCTCCTCCTCTGATCCAAAGGCTGGGAAATGATGACCATACCCTCGGCGCTGGCCTCCAAATCCTCCACATTTGTGTTGTTCTTGTTTAGCAGAGGGATGGATGCCTCTGCCATATGGGGGATGGATGATATATGAGGAGATTTTATTAAGATACAGAGGAGCCATTTTACTAAGCTTAGCCCCTTGTAAGCCAAAAATGGATATCCACGTGGCTGAAACATGTTTCTGTAGGCACTGTTGAAAAAGGCAGGGGAATAGACCTTGACTCTGGCTCTTTAACCCCCTCCCTCGATGGCCATTGATCAAGATGTAAGTTACTGTTGGGCCAAAATAAAATTAGTGCATCCTACGACAACCAAGAAAAACTTGCTCGGCACAGTCTATGCCCCCAAGGTCCTACAGGCGAGAAATGGAGGGGTTACAAAAAAATCAAGATATATGTAAGTAATGTAAGGTGGATTCTGATTTAATGACAACTCTTTCTAAAGTCCAGCAGTCAGGAGGGGAAACAATTAAGGGCCCCTTACCTGTGTCCAAAACAGACCTAGAGAAGGAGGAAGAGAAGTGTTCCCCCTCAGCCTTTCCCCCCTCAGGTCCCCAATCTACATATTTAAAAAAATACAATTCTGCTTCCTGCTACCCACCTTATCCAGGCCCTTCCTGGAATGTAACAGGCATGTATGTCTCTCTTAGAAGAAGTTAGAATGCCAGGAAAAAAAAAAAAAACACACCTTTACAAGATTTAAGACAGATAAAAAGAAATCTAGGTAAATTTTCTTCTTTTTTTTTTTTTAGGTAAATTTTCTGATTGGATAAGTATTTAAAGGCTTTTCAGAATATTACATATGTTTTTGAGTTGATCTGCAAAGATATAATGCTTTTGTTAAATCAGACTCTTAATGAGACAGATGTTTTGAAAAAATAAATTAAGGAAGTCTAAGATTTGGCCCTTAAATTATGCTAAATTAACCACTATTTTACAAACACAAAATGGAAGCCCAATGGCCCTCCTGGAGAGGTTGAGGGAGGCTCTTATTAAATATATGGCTCTATCCCCCCCTGAACCCCTAAGGCTGAGATAATTTTAAAGGACAAACTTGTCACTCAATCAGCCCTAGATATTCAGAGAAAATGCAAAAATTGGCTGTTGGCCTTGAAGGGACCCTGGAAGAGCTCTTACAAGCTGCCAATTGGGTATATTACAAACAAAGGATAAAAGAAAGCTTAAAAAAAGAAAAAAAAAATCTGAGTCCTTAGCTGTGGCCTTCCAGACTATGTCAGACCAGACTTTCCAAGGTCCTGGCACCAAGTGCCACTTATGTGGCCGTTCAGAGCACTAACGTGAGAACGGCCTGAGAGGGGACAACCAAAACGAAAACCCCAGAAGCCGCCCCTTGTGTGGAGACAATGACTGGAGACCTGAATGTCCTCAGGGACCTCTGTCCGTGAGGGCTCAGAGAACCCAGGCCCCAGAAGGGACTAGCCGGGGCCTGGGGTTTTTCACGGTGGCTCCCCTAAACCAACTGTCTGTCAGAACCCCAGAACCTCCGGTTACTCTAAATATAGAAGGAAGACTGGTTGAGTTCCTTCCTGACAACACAGCTCTCTTTCCTGTTCCTCCTTTCCACTGCAGGCCAACCATCCAAACACAGCATGGTGACTAGAGGCATCTCTGGGGAACTTCGAACTACAGCTTTCTCTCAGCCCCTGGGATACATATGGGAAAAACAAATTTTTTCCTCTTTCTTGATAATGCCAGAGAGCCTCACTGCCTTGCTAGGAAGGGACATTATAACTAAATTAGAGACTATGGTGCTGCTAACTCCAGGACAGATAAATAATTACGTGAGTTTTTGGAAATTACTGGATATTGTAGGCTGTAGATACCAGGGTTCAGGAAAATAGTTTGCTGCTATATCAATTATTAAAGGAGACTCAAGCCCACCTTCTCCCCCTCCACCCAAAAATAAACTAGAGTCTGACTGCTAGGTCCTGTCTCCAGCCCTTGGAATGGTTACCAACAGAGCAGGGAAATTACTATTACCAACCTCACAGAGCTAGACGATTATTGAAACACAGCATCAGGCCTTTCATTTAAGGAGAGACAAAACTTATCAAATGGCCCAAAGGATGTTTACTAGAAAAGAATGGTCAAGGACAGTCTGCAAGCAGTATCGGGCTGTGAAGTCTGTCTTAGAAACAACCTTCTCAACCACAAGCTTGTTCGCCCGGGCCCGCAAGGACCTGGAGGTGTTCCAGGAAAGACTAACAATTAGGTCTCACTCAGATGCCAAGGTAAAAAAAAAAAAAAATTACAACATCTGTTAGTATGGGTCAATACTTTTACTAATTGGGTAAAGGCCTTCCCCTACGAGACAGAAAAGGCACAAAAAGTAATAAAAATTCTGCTTTATAAAATAATACCCAGGTTTGGCTTACCCCCAAATTTTCAAATTATAATGGTAAATGACTGTCCTGACTCATTCTCTAGTAGATGACTGGCTCTTGAAGAAGTTTTATGCATCAGAATAAAGCAGACTGTCTGCTTATACTTAGCAAAACTCCAAATAACACCTTACAAGCATTAGATGCCTTAACAAAATTTTTTTTAGTTAAGTTAGGGCCAAACTCTTGAAAACAGAACCAAACAGACTCAAGCCCACATTGATTACTTACTGCTCCCGCTTCTCCGTCACCTGGGTTTTGAGAGATTCCCTGATATGTGTTGTTTACAAAGTCAGGGTCTCTCCCAGATTATTTGACAGGTTTGGAAACTGTAGCCATGATCTTAAGATGTCATCTTGTTGGTCAGTATGATCTTTACTTTGTGTTTTTCTCTTTGTCTGCTAATGTTTGTGCCGCCTCATGCCTGCCAGCCTGGAAAACCATACTGTGGGCACTGGACCGACCCTCGGGGAGACTCTCACTGCTGTACCCGTGCACTGCCCTTTATCAGCTTGAGGAAGCAGAACGGTCATCGTCCCTGTTTCAGGGGAGGACTAAATAGGGAAAAGGCTCACATTAGGCAGCAGAGATAAGGGACCTTCAGGGAGGCAGACTGCAGCTGCAAGTGGGAGGCTAAAGAAGCAGACAGGGTTCTCCTCTTATAAAATCCTTTATGGGTGCCCTCCCCCCATTATCAAGGGCATAAGGGGGGGACGGAAATGAGACAGACGCTCTAACTCTAAAACAACAGATGTGGGCCCTTGGCTTCACCCTAACCACCTTTCACCACTGGGTCAGGGAATGATTACCTGTGAATCTGACCACAGACGCTCACCCCTTTAAACCAGGAGATGCAATACGGATACAGGAATGAAATGTGCAACCCCTACTGCAGTAAAGGTAGCAGTCCCTGGGCCCTCGATTCACTACAGCATAATGAGGCCAGCACATCTCGAAAGTAGGAGTGCATTCCCGATCCATCCACACTATGCAAGCTGACCGTATGGAAGAAGCAATCTGCACCTCCAGAGGCTCCAGGAGACCGCAGCCCTGCGTTAGTCACTCCGGAAGCTGGCTAATCTACGCACGGCAGAAGCTTGAGGAATCAACGGTCCGGTGAAACAAAAGACGGCCCTTATTTTCTATATGTTTCCTTAATGTGGTGCACAGTCACGCCTTGTTTCTCACAATTAGTGCGATTCTTGCTCTACTCTTTGCTGTAGGATTGGCCAAGGCCGTACGGCAATGGCCGTAAGAGACTAGAAAATTAGATCCCCACGAACCTTATAGTAAAACAAAATACCCCAGTCCTACTACTGAGGTTTGGCTTCTCAAATGCTCGATTATTGGGAAAAACTGTCTTGCCTAGTGGGGAAAAAGTTCGTCATCTCTGTTAAAAACTTAACATGCCTAAACCAAGGATTTTAGAACTCAACTGCCCAGAAAACCCAATGGTGGGGGACCCCAGATCACCCTGAGCCAGGTCCCCACCCCTTGTCTAGCTTCTCTCATCTCCAAGAGGCCTGAGACAATGTCAACACAGCCATCAAATGGCAGGTGCCGGGTGGGCCGTACCAGAGATGTGGAAGGACAGCCTACAGAGTACTTCCCTCGGTCTGCTCAGGGTCATAGGTGCCGGAAACTATCTGTCCATCTGTCTTCCTGCTCCCACTCGCCAGAGGGAAACATTGGGAGTCCAAGTGCAGGGGGATGGGGAGACTCAAAGGAAGCGGTGTGCCTTACAGATTGACAATTAAAAAGATAATAAATGGCCTCCCAAGCATATAATCAATATTATGGCCCTGCCACCTGGGCAGAGGATGGGCATTGGGGCTCCTACACTCCCACTTACATGCTAAACCGCATACTTAGACTGCCAGCAGTTGTAGAAATAAGCAGTGAAACTGCCAGAGCTCTTAACGTACTAGCCAAGCAGCAGACCAAAATGCCCAATGCCATCTATCAAGATCGCTTGGTCTCACATTACATGTTTGATTCTGGGAAAGGTGTTTGTGGAAAATTTAACCCGAGCAACTGCTGCCTACAGATAGATGATGAGGAAAAAGTCCTAGAGGAGATCACAGATCAAATAACAAAGGTTGCTCGTGTCCCAGTCCATCCGCAGAACGGTTAGAACCCTGGGAAGTTATTTGGAGGATGGTTTTCAGCTCTCAGGGGATTCAAAACCCTCATGGGAATGATTCTCCTGAATTTTGGAGGGTGCTTAATCTTACCCTGCTTTGCTCCCCTGGTTGTATGGTCTGCCTCCAGTCTCAATGAGGCCATAATTTAAAAAAGATGGTCACTCATGTAATGATGTTATAAAAGCATAAACCTCTAAACCAAGATGATGCTCTTTGACCCTAAACTAAGGGGTCCGTGCATCAAAGGGGGGAATGCGGTAGGGTCCCCTCCCTAAGGAAATAAAAAAAACCCTCAAGGCAACCTGGCTGTATACGTGACAACATCCCTTACGACCTTGTAACCTGAGACCGCTTAATCAGACTGCGTGTTTGTATGTTACCACATATGGGAGACAAAGAAGTAAAAACTATATAAAAAACTATACCACACGGCGTTCAGGGCTCAATTCTTTGGGTATGAACCCAACTGAGCGGTGCCGGCAGAAATAAAGTTGCTTCCTGGAAAGAAAAGTCTCAGCGTTATGACTCTGCGAGAATCCTGCTACAGGTACAGGGTTACTTTTTGGGGTGATGAAAATGTTCTAGAATTGATTGTGGTGATGGAGGCACAGCTCTGTGAATATTCTAAGAACCACGGAATTGTGCACCCTGAATGGGTGAATTATACGGTATGTGATACGATATGGCTGTTATAAAAAAACACCACCACCTACCGGGAGATACTGTTTCTCTACGGTCACCTCGGCAAATATTCTAAAGCTTGATAACATACTCTGTTGACAAGACTGTGGGGTAACAGACACTCCTGTACATTTTGAGAATGGAAAATGTAAGGCAAATTTGGCCATATCTTTAAAAAAATTTTTGTTTTTACATTTATTTATTTTTTTGAGAGAGAGAGACAGTGTGAGCAGGAGAGGGTCAGAGAGAGAAGGAGACACAGAACCTGAAGCAGTCTCCAGGCTCTGAGCTAGCTGTCAGCACAGGGCCCTACGCGGGGCTCGAACCCACAAACTGTGAGATCATGACCTGAGCCAAAGTCGGATGCTCAACCAACTGAGCCACCCAGGCGCCCCAAATTTGGCCATATCTAACAAAATTAAATTTATATTGACCCTCTGACCCAGCAATAATATTTCTAGGGTCTTGCTCTTTTTTTTTTAAGTTAGTTTATATGTAAATGTATGTATGTAATCTTACACCCAATGTGGGGCTCAAACTCATGACCCCAAGATTAAGATCAAGAGTGCATGCTCTTCCAACTGAGCCAGCCAGGCGCCCCTCTAGGGCCTTACTCTTATATAACAACAACAAAATACACATGCACAAGGATAGTCATGATTACTCATACTTGCAAAATAATAGAAACAACCTCAGCATCTAAATGAAGGATACTGAGTACATAAACTATGACACATCCACACAATGGTGTACTTTGTAGCTGTAAATAAAACAAAAACTATGTTGGGGGGTGCGTCTGGATGGTTCAATCGGTTAAGTGTCTAACTTTAATTCAGGTCACGATCTCATGGTTCACAAGTTTGAGCCTCATATTGGGCTCTGCACTGACAGCTCAGAACCTGAAGTCTGCTTTGGGTTTTGTGTCTCCCTCTCTGCCCCTCCCCTGCTCATGTTCTCGCTCTCTCAAAAATAAACATTAAAAATTTTTAAAAAAGATGTTGGAGGATCTCTATGAGGATGGTATGGTCATTTCCAAGAAAAATTGTCAACTGGAAAAGAATATAGTCTGTTCCCATTTGTATAAGAAAAGAAAATAAGTGAAAATGCACTTTATCTCCTTATTTTTGCAAAAGGAAACACAGGAAGGATGAACCAGCAAAAAAAATGAAATTAGTTACCTGTAAGTGGGGTGTGTGTGTATGGTGGTGGGGCGGGGTGGACAGCATGGAATGAATCAGGAAGGGAAAAGCCTTTGCAGGTGTATCATTCTGTGTAGTTCAATGCCAGGCTCAGAGGAGACAGCTCTGAAGGGCTGTCACTGTCCAAACGAGGACCAACTGGGGCATCAAAATTAAGATGACGGTAAAGGATCCTAATCCACTGAATGAAACAGGCATCCAGGAGTCCATATTAGTAACAAATAGGTAAGTACACACATGGGGGGAGATGGGCGGTTCTTCCTTACAGCAATGCTGACATATATATGGAAGGACTGGAAAATCTTTACCTTGCTTCCGTTGTAGTAAACAGGGATTTGGACGAGACTCATCCACGGATGCCAAATCTCTGGGAGAGAAAGTCTGAGAAGGAGCAGGATACTTACATAGTCTTGGAGTATCCATTTGCTGACCGCTTATTAACTGCAAGGGGCAAAGTTGTAACTGCAGTGGGGAGCCTGGCCAGGGCTTTGACCAGGTGACCAAAATGAACGTCACGGCGATGCGCAGACACACACGTGCTTCTGGATGCGAGGCTCGCGGAAGGACGCAGATCACGGACAGTATTTTGGCTGAGAAAGTATAATCTTTCTGGATCTATGAGGAAGCATCCAGCAAGCCCCGACTGAGGGAAGGTTCTATAAGATATCTGGCATAAAAAGTGAACAAAGGTGGAGGAACTATTCCAGCTAAAAGAGGAGTATGAAACGCTCTGCATGACACTGGCCTGGATCCTGCACTGAAGAAAAAATGCTATAAAGCACATTATTGGGACAGTTGACAAAACTGAAATATGGACTAAAATCATATATTGTATACAGTGTTACATCAGTGATTACTGTGGTTACATGAGAGAATATATTCACTCAAATGGTTCAGATAAAATATGTAGTAATGTGTTTGGACATACATATGTAATGTAACACACACACACAGACACACACACACACACACACACCAGAAAGAAAATGATAAAAGAAACATGGAAAGGTTTTTTTCAAGATTTCATTTTTAAGTAATCTCTACACCCAACATGGGGCTTGAACCTACAACTCTGAAATCAAGAGTTGCACGCTCCACTGACAAAGCCAGCCAGGCGCCCCGAACACGGAAAAGGTTTAAATTGGCTGGAGTGGTCTGTACTGTGTCAGCCTGGTCAAGCCAGAACCCTGTTTCCCAGAATCGCCTTCCCCAGATGGTTCCACATCAGAGACCGGACATATACCAGTAAGACATGACTCTCCAAAGGCTTTTGGGGTTAAATGCAGTGCAAGAGGCAGCGGTGCTGGCGATTCCAGCTTGTTCTATTCTTTGCTCCGTGGCCAGCTCAGCTTCCTAACTGCGGGCCTTACTGACCAGCAGTGCCCCCTCCCCTGGCCCATCATCAGACTCTTGGCTGCAGCACCTCAGAGGCAACAGCCCCCTCCCCGCCAGCCCGTCCGCAGGCCTCCCCTTCAGCGCCCCAGGCCCTGCTTCGGCAGCTCAATGTACCTGACTCCTCACGATGACCGATGACTGGCTGGTCACCTCTCGCCCTCCAAGTCCCCCTTTCAGACACAGTCACCTCCTCAGCTCCTTCCATGGCTCTATTCTATTGTCTGTAATAAATTCCTTCTCCCTCGCAGTGGCCCTGCCTCCCTGACAGAACCCTGTCATTGCTGAGTCAGAGGAAAGGCTGTATGAGAGCTCTCGGTGTTCTTCAAATATTCTGGTAAATGTGAAATACTTTCAGAACAAAGTTTTCCAAATTCAAAGTTCTACATTTTGGTAAAATTTTAAATATCAGATGATCCACTCACTAAAAGGTTAAAAAAAAGGTTTTCTGTTTCTGGCGCCAAGACTAAGTAGGAGAAGTAGGTACAGGTACATCCGACGACAGGGCCCTCCAAGTAGGCCCTGGCAGGAGAGTGGGTGGAGGGCGGCTCTGCAGCCTTCTGCTCCGTTGCCATGGACTTGACGGCAAGACACGTGAATAGGCAGAAATCAGACAAAAGATTATAAGGAAGTAGCAGTGCGCTGGGAGTTGGGCCCAACCTACCCCCTCCCGCCACGTGACTACACCAAGGGACCCAGACTGGGCTACGCCATGCTTTACAGCCAGAGAAAATGAGACACAGCACACTTACCGATGTTCTCATAGCTACTGACAGATGCACCCACGCAGCTTTCAGCCACTGTATTCACATGAGAAAAAAGAGCGCACGGAAAGACGAAAGATTAGAATCAGGGCCACAGATGGCTCTAAAATTACTTTCAGCGGTAACTGAAAATAGTAGAGTCAATATATCCACCTATTGTTTTATTCATCCAGCTTCTTTTGAGGCACTATGCTATTTATTCCCTTTGGTAGAATTTAACAGCAAATACTCCAAGGAGATCAGCATAGATGTGGCAAAAATAATTTTTTTTTCATAAAATATCCAAGTCCTAAATGTTCGGTTTTCACAGCCATAATTCATGAATAGTCATATGCTTTGTAAATGTTGGCCAGCATTCCAGGGCAACTTTAATGAAATACATTTCTGACTTCTGTTTTAAAGCAGGAGAGAGAAAATCGTTTTAAAAAAAGAATGCTGCCATCATTAGAGTAATACTGAATTCAGGCAAGAATCAGTGATGGATGCTAAAATTAGTAGCTTAAATATTTGATGAGAAAATAGATATTTACATGCCTCACAGTACCTCCCTACAAATTACTTATTACAAAAGGGAAAATACTGATTTTACAGTGAAGACACCTGGCAAAGCCTGCCTTACTGTTACTAACAACCAGACACACGGACATCACATGCCTCCTCATGTGACACACTGGCGACAGAACATCCCCTTCGTGGGGTTCCCGCCCAAGATGAACACTCCGAAGGTGGGCATGAAGAGACATCAAATGAACCCATATTGACATATATTCTATCAAACAGCTGGCCCGTACTCTTCTAAAATGCCAAGGTCATGAATGGCAAAGAAAGGCAGAGGAAGGCAGAACTGTTCTAGATGAAAGGAGGTGAAAGAGACACCGCGATGAAATGCACGGTGTCATCCTGGTCTGGATCCGGGACCAGAGAAACAAAATTGTGAACAGGACATTAGTAGGACAATGAACGAAGTGTGAATAAGGACTGCAGATTATAGGATTATATTGTTAAACGTCTTGATTTTGATGGGTGTATTGTGGTGATGCAAAAGAAAGTAATGAGTGTCCATGTGCTTGGGAAAGACACACTGACATTCTTAAGAAATAACCCTTAGAGGTAGAGAAAACCTCACAGGGACTGTTGCAAAATGCTGGGTGAAGGATATGGGGGTGTTCTTTTGACACTTCTCGCTTTGTTAAGGCTTGCCTTAAGCTGTTTCAGCTATTCTGTGAGTTTGAAATTATTTCAAACTAAAAAGTTAAAAAGAGCAGGTAAATTTGAAAGGCATGCTCTCTACGGCCCACCACACTGGAACTCACTGAAGGGTCGTGGAGTGCGAGGCAGGATTTCACAGGACCCTGCGAGCTGGAATCTTGGTTAGAGGAGGGGACTGGGCAAAGGTCTGAATCCACCTTCGTATTTGGTTGTCTTCTCCCATCATTTTCCTCTGAAAGAGGATAGTGAACTGACTGACCGTGTTTATGTTAGCGTCTCTAGGCTGAGTCACGCAGCAGACCCTGACGGCTTTATGCTGGGAGAGGCAGCCCAGGAGAAACGCCACTTCCAATGATATTAATGGTAAAGAGATAGTATTCAAAATAATGATAAACCTTCAGCTGTTTAGTCTCATCTATTAAAACAGTGCAATACACAACAGCGCTCATTACGTGTGGGGAAAGGTAGTCACTAGCCAACATGAACGGTGATGACACCCAGCTGGTCTTAAGGGTTAACTCGCTTCAAGTGGGCACATTCCTTGCTTGCTGACCGGTCTTTGATCTGTAACGGAACAGATTTACTTTCTTTGAGATATGCAACTACTGGCCTTGGGAAGTGAAGGACCAGAACTTTCCCAGGCCACAGAGGCCAGCAAGTCTGTTTGAGGCTGCCTCAGCTTTCTGATTAGCCCAGCAATTTTTTAGCAAAATGTTTTCTCTTTTTAAGGTCACACAAATAACTTCACTGGCTTCCCTTTGTGCATCTGTAGACCTTGCCCTCCTTTGCAGAAAGAACAGCGTGCTCTTGCACAAGCCCCCGCGTACCAAGGAACCAGATCTTCAACAGCCCGCCCTCCTGCCTCCCGGGTACCAAGGAACTAGAACTTCTTGCTCAACCTTCAAGCACCAAGATAACTCTGTAGCTGGCATCATCGAGTCTGCATGTGATGAAGAAATGTCACAGACCACTGCACTCCCTTAAGTGATTAAACTCCTTTAAAAATCTCCAGGCCAGGTGGAAACCTCGGAGTTGGCTCTTGGACAAGAGTCCACCTTCTCCCAAGGTGGCAGGCCACCTGAATAAAGCTATTCCTTTCCAATCAACGCTGGTCTCTTTGAGTACTGGCCTTTCAAGCGGCAGGCAGCCGAATTTGGGACTGGTAACATTACTTATGTTCTCTAGTCCTAAAACTGTTGTCCCCTCTTTGCTTCAGCCAGGAAGAAGTCTTCTGTAGCCATGCTCACTCCCAGCCCCATATCTTTCTCCAGTTTCCCTTCAAGGGCTAGCCGAGCTCCATTACTATGTCTTGCCCTCTGCCTGGGCCATTCTCATATCTGTAACAACCCAGATCTACCAGGCACAAACCTTATATAAACACTAGATTTAGCCTGCACCTATCAGCCTGGAGTGTACCAGGAAAACCACACATTGCATGTACCTCCATTTCTCTAGCTGAAAAATGCTCCACTGAAAGGCAGACCCTGTCTTGTTGAATTTGTTTTGGGCCATATCCAGTCAGCATTTTAAAAAGGCTCATGAGGGGAAGGAACAGTTTCTTTGGTGATATTTTCCCTGGTCCGAGGGAACTTACAACATGGTGGGAAAGACAGAAACACAATACATGTTAAAGTGATCTGTGCAGAGGACTGATGTGGTTTATTGCAACTCACTGTATCACCATGGCAAATGACAAGATCTCTTAAGGCTTCATACCTCATTTGCAAAATGAGGGGGTTGGGGTGGATGCTAATAAAATAAGAGAAATTCACTGAGCACTTACTATATACCAGGTCCTATACCAAGCCCTGAACAAGGATTAACACATCGAAATCTCACAATACCGTTGTGAGGTAGATACCACTATCCCCATTTTACAAATCAACTGTGAGATCCTTTCAACTCCAATGTTCTGTAATTCTGTGATTACAAGTTAATATGGTAAACTTTGTTTTCCAACGGCAGCCACAATATTTCCCATCCCACATGCTCTTTTTTTTTTTTAAGTTTATTTATTTTGAGAGAGACAAAGACAGTGCCAGCAGGGGAGGAGCAGAGACAGGGGGAAAGAGAGAGAGAGAATCCCAAGGAGGCTCTGCGATGTCAGTGCAGAGCCTAATGTAGGGCTTGAACTCACGAACTGTGAGATCTTGACCTGAGCTGAAATCAAGACTTGGACGCTTAACTGAGCCACCCAGGTGACCCTCACATACTTCTCTTAAAGTGTGACTTTGGCACTTGCACTCCTGCCTTTGAGAGGTGGGTCTATGTCCTCTCTCATTGAATTTGGGTGGGCTTATGATTGGAGAAAGCGATGTTATGTGACTCCAGAGGCTAGATCACAAAAGCCAATATAGCTTATATTTGTTTTCTATTGCAGCACAACAGATTACCACAAACTTAGTGGCTTACAACAACACCCACTTATTAGCTGGGTCTGTAGGTTAGAATTCTAGGCACCGCATGGCTGGGTTCTCTGCTCATGGTCTCACAAAGCTGAACTGAAGGTGTTGGCTGGACTGAGTTCTCAGAGAGTCTAGGGGAAAATCCACTTCCAGGCTTACTCACGTTGTTGTTAGAATTCAATTCTTTGTGAGGACTCAGGTCTGCGTCTCTTCACTGGCTGTCAGCTGGGGCTGCACTCAGCTCCTCAGGGCTACCCAAATTCCTTGCTAATAGGGCTACCTCTACCCTCAAAGCCAGCTGTAGATAATCTCCCTCACATTAAATCCCTCCGCACTTCAAATCCCTTGACATCCTGTGTCTCCGGTTCCTAGAATGGACCCAGATTTAAATGGCTCAAGTGATTACTTGAGGCCCAGTTGTAGAATCTCCCTATCTTAAGGTCAACTAATTTCGGGCCTTACTTACACCTACAAAATCCCTTCTGTCATATAATCATGGGAGTGAAATCTAATCATATTCATAGGTTCCGCCCAACCCAATGGGAGATATGCCAGGGCAAGGGTCACTGGGGGGAAACTTCTGTTTACCACAGAGCTCCTATTTGATTCTGTTACGCTTAGTTTTGGAGCTCAGCCCCCATACTGTGAGGAAGTACAAGCAGCTTGTGGGAAGCAACGGAGGCCTCCCAGCCAACAACCAGTATCAACTTGCCGGTCATGTTAGTGAGCCGTTTTGAAAGTGCATCTTCCAGCCCCATATTGAGCAGCCCCAGCTGGCGATGCATGGAGCAGTAAGCTGTCCTTACGGAGTTCCACCGCCACTGCAAATCTGTGAGTAAAATAAAGGGCTGCTGTTGTTCTAAGCCACTAAGTTCTGGGGGGACTTAGCACACAGCAACAGGTAATCAAGAACGAAGTAACAACCCAAGTGAGATGATCCGCAAGTACTGAATGTTTTTTGTGGACAAAGTGGTACCTTGCATTTCTTTCAGGACACTGGTGTAGGCCTAGAATGTCACTCAATTCATGGTTGCCAATTTGTGAATTCAAACTTATACTAGTATTCCAGTCATCCACATTTGGAAGCCCAACATTTGAAAAAGGTTATGTAAACATGATGCTGTTTTCCTTTTCAGCAATGGCTATACTATAAGCTATAGTTGCAAAATATTTGGGATGTAAATAAACATAATGAATGCACTAATTTTTAAAGGTACTATGGTCTTGTTTATAATCGCTAAAGCATTAATATTTCAATGTATATTTAAATGTCGTTATTTTTTTTTTTTTTGCTTTCAAGGACGAATTACATTCTCATTGATGAAATAAATGCAAATTCCAATACAATGGACTGTACTGGAATTTAGCCAATGTGGTTAGCCTACCACATTCTTCCATACCACTACAAACCCACCACAGACCCTTTTAGACTAAATCCAGTTAGTCCTGTGTTGATTAAATCCACATTTTTTTGAACTGAAGTATTTATCTCATTTTGGGGTTCATTTGTAGTACCCTCCTCCCAAAATAATTAAACTTACTCACTCGCCGAGTAATTATTTGCTGAATCTCCAAATATAAACAACATTTTGCCAGAGCTATGAAGGAATATTATGAGAGGAGACTATAAACTTTTCTTCAGACTCATTTAATCCATGTCACAAATTATAATATAGTTACTGTTTTTCTGATCTTATAGATTGAGATTCAGAAAACTTAAATCTACCCCAAGTCACCATGCTGACATAGCATGACCAGAATTCAAATTCCAGTTACCAGACAACCTCAAAACGTATCCTTTTCACTATACAATTAACACTCAAGCCCAGGGGAGATCTTATGTCTAACTGTCCTGCTCTACTTTACGTGAGCGATACTCACAATATACCCGGAGTTCTGTTTTCTCATGAAGCCACACAGTAGAATCAGGCTAGAAGAACATTGTGATAATTTTTGAATCAGTAACTCCTATTCTATGATTTAGAAGATAGTGAAAAAAAACATGAAAAAAAATTTAACTGCTCCAGACCAAAAATATTAAAAAACTGGGGCACCCGGGTGGCTCAGTAAGTTCACCTGGGTGGCTCAGTAAGTTAAGTGTCTGACTCTTGGTTTGGGCTCCGCTCATGATGTCAAGGTTCATGAGTTCCAGCCTGGCGTCAGGCTCTGTGCAGACAGTGCAGAGAGACTGACTAGGATTCTCTTTCTCACCCTCTCTCTGCTCCTCCCCTGCTCATGCTCTGTCTCAAAATAAACAAACAATGACAACAAAACAAATTAAAAAAATTAGGGAACCAAGTTAACTAAAAAAAATCCTCCAAACCGGGCATTGTACCAAGAACTTTATTTATACTTCCGATATCAAATTATCACATTACTACACATAACATGGGCATCATGACTTCAGTTTACAAGTGAGGAAACATCTGTATACAAGTGAAATAACCTGCCTAAGTGCATATAGTTAGTTATATGAAGCCAGGACCTAAGACCACGTAGTCTGATTCCCAACAGGCATGGTTAATCACTAACAGTTTTATCTACTTTTTTGTACCCAGTGAGAAATGTATTTTAGATGATACAGTATGCATATACTCATATAAAAGTAAAGCAACTTCTACAAAATGCTATTTACCTTAATAATTTGTAGCAAGAAAAAATACTGTTTTTAAGATGCTGGTTTTGAGTCCTGAAATTATTATCTCATGGATCATGAGTGGGAAATGCATAGTGCTTAGCTGCTTCAAAGATACATTATTTATTACAAGTATAGCAGCAAAGCAAAACAAAACCAAAAAACAAATTAAATGGAACTAAACAGTCAGCCACAGAGCTGGGAATTATGAATATAAGAAATTGTTATTCAGAGAAAATACAGTATGCACATTGCTTAGATGATGCATCATGCTTATACATATAGAAGATATGTAAATATATAATAGCTGTCTTAAGGTAAAAACGGTATAAGCAATTACACATTTTTATTTTTAATTTATAAAGGCTTTTATTTTAACTTACAAACTGGGGTAGTAAAGAAACCAGATAGTAGCCACTTTGCTTTTTACTTTCTTGGCACCAAAGCAATTTACCAATGTGTTCTTTAACACCTGTTCTAGATCATGGTGCAAAGTTTTCCAACTAGTTGTATAAGGCTAGCAAATTTTTTTATGCAAAAGATACAGACAATAACACAGGTTAAAATAAAAATCTTCTAATATTTTTTAAGAGAGAGAAGTTGGGACCAAATAACTTAAAATATTAAAGGAGAACAGAAGTTTGCAAACACACCCTAGAGTCACACACATTTAAGCGTTACAGAAATAGGCTCCCTCCCACCTCTACCTCTTCACCTTCGACACCAACTCCCCTGGAGCCCAAATCAATCGCAGACTTTAAGAGGAGGAAGGAGGGCCACCGGTCTCGGTCTCGGGTCTGGCCCTCGCCTCCTCCTCTGCCAAAGCCTCAAGGTACTGCCCTGGCCAGTCCTTGGGGTCTTGATTATGGACTTTGGCCACAAACTTAAGAACTTTCATCTTGCTGGTTTCCAGCTTGGTCCGGGGACCCCACTGGAATTCATACTCTACAGGATCCGTGTGGGGTATCCGGAGATAATCTAGGTAACGCTGCCGCACAAATACTTGGGTAATAAGTTTCTTTGGGTCTCCGAAAACTGAATGCATCTTTGTGGGGAACACCCCTAAGCGACGCAGGAAGTCCCAGACCTCACTTTCCTTGACACTATTGCCCTTCATAAAGATAAGACCTAGAATACTCATCAGGAGGCCGGTGGTGGGCGTGCCCTGATCGCCTCTGAACTCTGCATCCTCCTCCACTGGTTCCAGAGTGTTGATCAGGATGTAACTTCTGCTTTTCGGTTCCAGTTCCACCAGCTTGTACCCGAAGACGTACTCGAGGCGCTCGGCAGCCATTTTGAGGAGGTCATGGAAGATGTTCTTGTAGTCTCCGAGGACGTGCTTCCGGATGTCAGCGCGCCTGATCGGGGTCTTCTTCTGGTCTTTAATCAGCAAGAACTGCACCAGCTCGGCCACCTTCAGCTCCAACTGCTGCTGGGACCTGGGCCACACCTCAGGGAAAGCCTCGGCCCCACGGCTGCCCTGTGACGACGTGCCCGGGGCCTCCTGGAAGCCTGCCGCCCCGCGGGAGGTGCTCGGGGCCTCCTCCATGGCGGTGGCGCCGCGTTCCCACTCCTTCTCCCTCTTGTCCTGGCTGCTCGGGCGGTCCTGTCTTCTCGGTTTCTGGAACATGTTCTCGGCGGTGGCGGGAACCGTAACGGGCGGCAGCAGATGAGGCGGCGGCAGGCGGGAAAGCTGTCAAGTTATTTTTAATTGGAAAAATATTGAAAACACTTGTAAGATAGTCATTAGTTGTGTCATTAAAAGTTTTCCTCAATGGATATTAACTATCACGTGAAAGACTGAAGTAGAATTTCCATACCCCCTCAAAAAGGCTCCCCCTGTATTATTTGTTGATTACAGAGGGGAGAAACCTGGCAGGCAACTCCTTAACCAGATAATCAACTTTAATATCACTAAGGACACAACATGTGTAGTATTCTTGACCCAAAATGTTTAACCTAAATCTAGTTATGAGAAATCATATAAATCCAAATTAAAGATATTCTGAAAAACCACTGACTTGTAGTCTTCAAAAATGTCAATGTAACTGAATGTGAATCTTGACTGGATCCTGGATCTCGCCCCCCTCCCCCCATGAAAGAAAACAAAAACAGCCATAAAACTATAAAACTTAAATATGCACTGCCTATTAAATAGTACTGTACCTAATGTTAAGTATCTGAGTGGATTGTTGTACTGTGGTTAAGTAGGAGAGTATCCTTGTTAGACGCTGAAAGATTTAGGGGTGAAATGTCACTGTATCTACAATGCTCAGGTAAACCGTTTAACGGCTAAAATTGTGTACTCGGTTGAAGGATTCTGTATCAACATCGAGTCGCCACTGGCCACAGACTGGGCAGAACAGGCAAAGTTTCCCCCTGGATAGGTGAAGGGAAGCACACAGCTGTGCGGCCACTGACCTCCCTGGGTGCCACGTGGAGCCCGGCGAGTCTTACAACGGCCTCACCACAATGGCGTCCAGTGAAGACCAGGCTGCAGTCTCACCCTTGCCAGAGGCACGCACACCCAGGCGCAGGCGCGCTCCGTGCACTTCCGGGTGGTCCGGCTTAGGGATGACGACGTGACTATGTCGCAAACGCTATGTGAGAGCGTCACGTGCTTGTCAGACATACTTTACGGCAGCCACTTGAAGGCACAGGGGCGTGGCCCCCTTAAGACCTCCCGCTGTTAAAGGCATGTGTGACAGCATCGCGAGCACTTTATCGCAGCCATGCGACGGCGCGAGGCCATAGGCCAACGCTGCGTGGGGCAGGGTCTGTGTCCACGTCATTGGTGGGGGCGGGGCATTGTTACTCTGTTGACGCTCCCACGGCTCGGCGATCATGGCGTCGGTGGCAGCACTGTGGCGGAGGGCGAGAAACTATATGAAGACCAAGGAGTTCCGGGACTACCTGACCAGCACCCACTTCTGGGGTCCCGTGTTCAACTGGGGCCTGCCGCTGGCCACCGTTAAGGATATGAGAGCATCGCCCGACATCATCAGTGGCCGCATGACGACGGCGCTTATCTTGTACTCGATGGCCTTCATGCGTTTCGCCTACCGCGTACAGCCTCGAAACTTGCTATTGTTGGCGTGCCACGGCACCAACATCGTGGCGCAGAGTGTGCAGGCGGGCCGCCTGATCACCCACTGCTACGGCAGTGGCACCGCAAGCACTGCTGCCACCGTCGCCACCGACGACGTTCCCACCACCACCGCCGCTGACGACGACACCACCAGCGTTCCCACCTGCGCCCATGTGTGTCCTTGCGAATTTGAGGCTGACAACTGCTGCTAGGCAGGCGCCGGCTCCAACCCGGTGTCCTCCAAACCTGGGTGAGCAGACTGATCGAGTTTTGCAGCTTGCAAGCACTGAACTGTTACTCTTCCTGAAGAAAAGACCAGTGAAAAGTTTGGTTTTGACTCCAGTAAAACAGTGCGAATCTGATTTAACCTGCAGCTTGGTTAATTAAAAAAAAAAAAAAAAAAAAAAAGCAAAGAACCGAAGCTGTTGAGTGTTTATTTCGTGCTCTAGAAATACAGTGTTCTTTAGGGGAGGGTAGATTGGCTGGTGTTTCTTTTCACGGCACCTGTTTGCACCTCGAGGGGTAGTTTTTACAGGGGAGGAAGACTGAATGAAAGCTCTCTTGGGATGTTTTGTTACTTGTTTCGGTGTCCAGGCAAAGTAACGGTGCCTAGTAGTAAACATGATTTTTAAAACTTGGTACAGGCATTAATGCCTTAGAGCAAAAATAAAGTTGGGGGCTGTGTCTACCGAGGCAAATACTTCAAAGTGGGTTTACATGGGTTCAGTGAAACCCAGTTTAGACTTTTAAAAAGAGTGCTTATTAAGAGAACCTAGAATCTCTTGGTGACTGGAGAGCAATGAGAGACTCTGCCATAGAAACAGGATAAACAACTCTGAGGTCTGTTGCTATCAACCCTAGATTTTAGGTAACTAGAAAATTGGAATGACAAAATCATAATCCTTTCCTCTTCATGCCTAAAAATAGGCAGCTGGCAAAACTGGTAAGCTTGTTGCCCTGTGTTGAAAGCTAAGAGTGGGGGTGGGGGTCAGTGGTCAACAGTATTAGCCCAGTGTTTCCCGAGGAATTCCATGGTTGCTAAGGACTTGTCCAACCAGGTTGCATGAAATGGGGAAAGAGAAGGGTGGGATTGTGGGTGTGAGGCCATTATTTCTGCAGCAGAGGTGACCCTCTAGGATTTGACCCCAAATCTCTGGTCTCTGGAGGATGCAGGAAGTTCCAGAGTGGTCTGCTGGGTGAGGACTACTTAAACCCTACTTTTGTCAAAGATTTCAAATGCAGAGAAATTGAAGACAACTCTCTGAAAGGTTCTGAAGACATCAAGTCTTAGACAAGACATGCACAACATTAATGGAGCTCTGGAAGATTCCCCTTTATCTTTAAAAAAAATATATATATATATATTTTTTTTTAATTAAAACAATTTTTTTAATGTTTTATTTATTTTTGATACAGAGAGAGACAGAGCATGAGAGGGGGAGGGGCAGAAAGAGAAGGAGACACAGAACCGGAAGCAGGCTCCAGGCTCTGAACTAGGGGTCAGCACAGAGCCCGACGCAGGGCTCAAACCCAAGAACATGAGATCTGACCTGGGCCGAAGTCAGAGGCCTAACCGACTGAGCCACCCAGGCGCCCCCCTTTTTTTTTTTTTTAATTTTAGAGAGTGCAAGCTGGGGAGAGAATCTTAAGCAGGCTCTACGCTCAGCACAGAGCCCGACACAGGGCTTGAGCCCATGACCCTGGGATCATGACTTGAGCTGATATCAAAGAGTCTGATGCTCAGTCGACTGAGCCACCCAGGCACCCCCACCCCCTTTATCTTCTGTGGCATCTAAGCAGTAGCCCTTTTTGTAGGGAGTTTCTGCATTTCATGTTCTACATTCAGGGGGAGATCAAACTCTGGAAAACTACTGTGTATTAGTTATCTATTCCTGTGTAACAAATCACCCCAAAACTTAGATTAAAACAACACATACTATCTCACCATTTCTGAGGGTCAGGGACCTGGGAGTGCCTTAGCTTCGTGCTTCTGGCTCAGCGTCAGTCTCTCGGCTGTCGGCTGGGGCTGCAGTCTCCGAACTTGCCTTGGGCTGGCAGATCCATTTCCAAGCTCACTCACACAGTTGTTTACAGGTTTCATTCAGTTCCTTGGCACGGGGGCCACAGGGCTGCTCACGACAGGGCTTCCCGCCACGTATCCCAAGAGAGAGAAAGCCCAAGATAGCCATAGTCTTATGTAGCATAATCTGGAAGGTGACACACAGTCACTTCAGCTATGTCCTATAGGCCCATCTCTGGTACGCTGTGGGAGGAAAATACATGTAGGGGAATACCAAGAAGCAGGGATCTTTGGGGACGATCTCGGAGGCTAGCTACCACGTATGGTTCTGAAATAAAACTTCTCATGCCTTTCTGAAACTCGTGGAACGTAATAAAGCATATCAGGTCATCACCCATCTTCCCCCAAAGAGGTCACAAAATGCTCAGTTTACAGTTTTGTGGTCATAACTAACATGGACATATCAGAGAGCACGGGCTTGAGAAGTAGGAAGTCTCTGGAAGACAGTATTATAGTATCTTAGATAGTTCAGACTATAATCTAATAATAAAAACCAGTTCTTAAAGTTTTGAAGTGAGTCATAACCTTTTACTAAGATTCTTATTAAAACTTTAAAGGAACTTTCCCCTTCACTACTACCTGAGTAGGAATTATTTTTAGATCTATCTTACAACATGTATTTTATAATTTGAGTATATTTCAATAAAAGGCAGGTAGGTTTCTAATTAACCTGGTAAGGGAAACGTAGGTAATAATCCCTACTGGTAATTTCCTATCACTTTACAACATTTATAATTTAGAGGGCAAATGATCAGAGAAAAATTCCAAAAGATTGCAATGCCTCGTACTGTAAGGCAGTCCTCCACTTACAGGTATATGGTTGCAAAGGTAAGGTAGTTCTTTAGATTTTGCTTGTGCTTTGCTAGGGAACTCGGAGGACCTAAGGGAAAAGACACTACTTATTAAATTCAGTATAAAACACGAATTCTGGGAAATAACCTGTATGTCAGTAACAAAAACTTCAGGAAGAATAGCTCTGGCAATTCAGAAAATGTTATATGGCTTTAAAAGTGATTAATACTTGAATAAAAATGAGCATTTCAGGGCACCTGGGTGGCTCAGTCGGTTGAGTGTCCAACTCTTGATCTCAGCTCAGATCTTGATTTCAAGGTTGTGAGTTCAAACCTCGCACCAGGCTCCAGGCTGGGCATGGAGCCTACTTAAAAAAATAATAAAAAAATAAAATTTTAAATCATTAGGGTAACAATCATTTTATAACCTTCCCCAAACTCTCAAACGATCCTTTCTGGCCCTGGCAATTTAACTTGTCTACAGATCTCTTCTACTACTCTATGAAGCCAATAACATTTTCTGAATTGCCAGAGCTATTCTTCCAGAAGTTTTTGTTACTGACACACAGGTTATTTTCCAGAATTCGTGTTTTATACTGAGTTTAATAAGTAACGTCTTTTCCCTTAGGTCCTCTGAGTTCCCTGGCAAAGCACAGGCTAAAATCCAAAGAACTACCTTACTTTTGCAACCATAACGCTGAAACTATTTCTTTCCTCTGATTCTTTCCACATACTGTGTCCCAGGGAGAGGCTGAGAGAGTAAATCATATTGCTGGATGAAAATCAGACACTCCGAGACAGAAACAGCCCTGTGTGGAAAGGAGGGCTTTTCTGGACCCTGATGCCTCACAAGTGCCCCCGGAGGTGGAGCTGAGCTCCGCAAAAATGGAGGCTGCAACATATCCCCAGAAACGTGATCTGTAAGTCATGGCAGTTTGAATTTATATTGTTCATGCCTCTTTATTATCTTGAAACGAAAACCTGTGATTAAAAACTTTGAAAACACCAGGAGCGCATATTTGTTATAAAAACTTCATGCAGGAGTATGCGAAGAACAGAGAAGCCAGATTTCTTCTAATCACCCCATCCAACCCCAAATCCTTTCACAGCTAACACAGCAAAAGAGCTTGGGAAAAGCACACAACTTCCAAGACCTTTTACTGAAAGATATAGTTTAACAGCATGCCACGCATTGTTAAACATTCTGCTTTTCTATTTAGTAGGTGTTCAAAAGCATTCCGTACTACTGCATTGCAGCGTTAGTTTATACTTCTAAGCAACTGGATGATGCTCGGTGGCATGGATGTGCTGGGATTTAACCCATCATCTCAATGGCTGGCTGCCAATGCGGCTGTGAGCACCCTTTTGTGCACATCCCGTGCTGCGCACAGATCCGTAGAGAGGCCCACAGGTTGATGTCCCTACATTTGCTTTAGAGCTCTCTCTGGGCATGTCTTCCTTTCTTCAGTTTCAGTGTAATGTCACCAGTATAATGTTTTTCTGAACAGTATCAATTTATCAGAGCAAGCAATAAGTCCAGAGAGAACAGCGTGTGTACCATCGTCCACACCCTAAGAATCCTCACTTTTGCATCGATTCTAGGGCCTGGCCCCTGGCTGACACGTGATAAATGTTGGCGAGAGAAGGAAAAGCTAACTAGATACAAGGGGCGTGAAATGAAAGTGTTCATAACTCTAAGTTCCTAAAGTTAGAAATCAGCTCTTAAACTGGTTAGTGACTCAAGATTTAATTTGATGCCGACTCTTGTACCTTGTATCTAGAAGCTAGGAAATGTTTTAGCCAATTTCTTAGTTTGGGGATAGTTCTTACTTTACTGCATGAAATGAAAGGAGAAAGAAAATGTACGATTCAAGACCAAATAGTAAGTTACAGGCAACGTTTGCATTCATCCAGAGTTTACAGCATTACTTTACATGCATTTTAATGTAAAAATATACCAAATACACCCCACCCTCTGCCCATTCTCTACAGACCACATCCTTTTTTTTTTTTTAATGTTTATTTATTTATTTATTTTGAGAGAGAGAGAGAGAGAGAGAGAGAGAGAGAACACTAGCAAGGAAGATGTAGAGAGAGAGAATTGCAAGCAGGCTCCATACTATCAGCTGTCGGCGTGGGGCCCAACATGGGGCTCCAACTCATGAACTGTGAGCTCATGACCTGAGCCAAAATCAAGAGTTGGACACTTAACTGACTGAGCCACCCAGTCACCCCTACAGATCACATCCTTGATGGGCAGCTCAGGAAGCAAAGGAGGATGGCTTCATTTGGGCTTGGAGTGGAAGCACCTCCTCTAGGCAGTGGGGAATGAGGCAGTTCTGTTCCTGAAGGTCCAGAGGTGACATGGCCCAGTCAAGTACTACTGGCTTTGAACAGGAGCAGAGGTAGGGAAGGGTGAGGCTGACCCCCTCCCCCAGACCACTGCATATGGCGGCGGGTTAGGAAACAAACAGGATGAAGCCAGAAGTAGAGGACTTTTGGGGATAGAGGAAGTACAAATGAATGTGTCAATCTGTTGAAAGAAAAATGATGCCTCTGAGTTTCCAAAAGAATGTTGGTATTTCATCCTTAAATCTCGTAACAAAAGACCAGGCTCAGTTAATGGTGTAACATTCATGTGTATGAATAAGTGATCAGTGGATCCTTCAGTCACCAAATATTCATGGCGCGCACTCAGGATATAAATGAGCAGGAAAAGTGGATTGCCACGGGGGTTGACTTTTCCCAGGAATCCCATAAACAGGCCACCAACTGTGAGGCCTTCCCCAACATTCCTGTTTGTGATGCTGGCTTGGGCCCGCCACCTGCATTGGTCAGGCAGGTCACTGTGTTCTCCGGTCCCCACTGAGCAGCTGGGGCCCATGTCCCTGCCCTAGTGCCCGGGGCTACCAGAAATGGGTAGCAACGGTTCTGTACTAAATTGGAAATGACTAGAAAATGGCCTTTCGGGCAATCTGTTTTCTTGTCTTCTTCCAAAAAGGAAGGATTTACATCTCAACATTTACATCACAGCCCACCCCTTGGCCATTGTCGTAAGCGAGACTTTCAGGAAGGGGTGTGGGGACAGGGCTTGTGTGCCAGCTGGCAGAGAACTCTTTGTGACTCTTTGCACAGACCTGGCCAAATAGCCTTTACTGTGTTAAGCAGCTTAAGTTTAGGACCAGGAAAGAATAGCAAAAACCCTCCCCCCAAGCCAATAAACCAAAACAAAACAAAAGGAAAAAAAACCCTGGGTGAGAGCAAGTTTTGGCACAACAGTAGCTAACATTTTTTGGTCGGTGACAGATAACACAACATCAAGCTTATGAATATTAAAAAAATATTCTCAAAGAGTCAAAGGAAAGTCACGAAAAGACAACAAAAACACCTTTTTGTTTGGGTGGGGTACTTCGGGAAGTTTTTCCTTCTGCGCGGACAAGAGGGGCTGAGACTGGAGCCGTGCTGACCTTCACACAACGGGCCTGGTTTTTGTCAAAGGGCCGCCTAAAACGAGAAAATGTTTCATTTTCTTTATTTGAAGAGAAAAATGTAAAACACCAAGGACAGTTATTTTAACAAGTTTTTCTTATGGAAACTAACAAGTTGCTAGTAATGCAACAGGGAAGAGCTAGGCGTACCTGGCGTTCTTTTAGGGCTGATGTGTTTTTGATTATGTTAGAAAGTTGATTTACTTAATTAAGACTAGACCAATGACCTCAGGTATATTTGTCTAAACACAGCTGACAGGGGGATGATGCTGAATTACTTCGCAGATGTGAGAACCACCAGTTAGAAGGAGCATAAAACTCAGTGTCATTTCTTTCAAATAATAAGGACACAGGGAAACTGCAGGTTAGTCTAAATTGTGAGTTCATTATGGCCTTACATAAGAGAACAGGCATCAGAGAGACGAGATTATTTTGTCCTTCCTTAACCTCACAGGGCTAAACATACCTCAGGCCTTCCCTTCGGGTGTCTGTGCCCCAGGTTCCTTTGAATCTGGTTTTTGATGCTGGAGATACAGGCCGTCTAGCTTCTGTAGATCTTCTGTAAGACCATTTCTAAGATCCTTATTGTTTCTTAGAAATTCTTTCACCACTTCCAGTCGATTTAAGATCTGCAGGAGGAAACCACACAATGGACGGCTTAGAAAATTTTATATCAGGCTTATAATTCTGATGAAAAACTTACCAACTCCAAGACGGGCTCCTGCTCATGTGTCCACCAGCAGCCGGTTCTAAGGCCACATAAAAAGGTGTCTGCTTGTCTCCTTAATTTTTTTTTTTTTTTTTGCTTTTAGGGGCCAACATCCAAAATATATAAAGAACTTGTACAACTCAATAGTAAAAAACCCCAAATAACCCAATTAACAATGGGTTATTTTTAATATGTTTTAAATATCTGAATAGACATTTTTCCAAAGATGATATATGACTGGTCAATAGGTACACGAAAAGGTGCTCAACATCACTAATGATCAGGGAGATGCAAAACAAAACCACACTGAAATCTCACCACATGCCTGTCAGAGTGGCCATCATCAAAAAGACAAGAAGTAATAAACAGATGCTGGTGAAGATGTGGTAAAAAGGGACCCCTTGTGCACTGCTGGTGGGAGTGTAAACTGGTGCAGCCACTATGGAGAACAGTATGAAGGTTCCTCAAAAAAATTAAACACAGAATTACCATGAGATCCAGCAATTCTACTTCTGGGAATATAGCTGAATGAAACAAAACAGCATGTGGAAGAGATCTCTGCAGCCCCATGTTCACGAGCAGCATTATTTATAAGAGCCAAGATGTGGAAACAGGCTAAGTGTCCATCGGTAGATGAATGGATAAAGAAGTTGTGGTGTATGTATACCATGGATAATATTCAGCCATAAAAATAGAAGGAAATCCCGCATTTGTGACAATGTGGATGGACCTTCAGGGCATTATGCTAAGCAAAAGAAGTCAGAGAAAGACAAATTCTATTGTAAGGACACAGGTCTGAACCACACTGACTCCATGACAGGCTTCAAGTTTCCCCTCGGACCTTGGAGGCCTAAGTGTCAGTTTCTCAGAATCATTAGACAATAAAAGGGCACAGATTGCTCAACCAGGGACCACCTTAGGAACACCCAATCAGAAGCGGCCAGCTAAAATGCTTAACATTCCTAAGGGCAGGCCTGGAGATAGAAGCTACAGATAATCACTTATTGCTTAAGGCTAGTTCCACCCTCCATGAGGGTCCTGGGTCCACCCTGTAATTGGTTAATACTTTAAATGTTGTGAATGGGTCCCGCCAAAAGTAACAAACACTCTGAGCAGTGTGTATGGTTAAGTTACTACCAATGATGTTATGCGATAATGATTGGACCCCTGTACCTGTGTCACAATTTCCTGTAACTCCCCCTCCCAAACCCCATAAAAACCCTGCTCAGCCCTTGTTCGGGGCTCTCAGCACGGATCCACTGCACTGGTGAAGGCTGTGAGCCTGAACGTATAAGCCCGTAATAATAAATGCCCTTTGCTTTTGCATGCGTGACTCGGTCTCCCTGGTGGTCTCTGGTTTTTGGGGACGATATTGAAATCTGGGCATAACACTATATGATCTCCTTTATACGTGGAATCTTAAAAAAGCAATCTCAAAGAACAAGCAATCAGAATTGTAGTTACCAGAGATGTCTGGGCATGGGGGAGGGAATAGGAGGAAGGGAATCAAAATGTACAAACTTTAGTTATGGTAGGGAGGGAATCAAAATGTACAAACTTTAGTTACAAGATAAAAATGTACTAGGGACGGAATGTACAACAGGATGAGTGTGATAGACAGGACAGTTGTTACAAGAGTAAATCCTAAGAGTTCGCATCACCAGAAGTTTTTTCTTATTTTTTTTATGTCCGTATGAGCAGATGGAAATTAATTAAACTTACTCTGGTAAACATTTTACAATATATATAGATCCAATCATCATGCAGTATGCCTTAAAATGCATGTCTATTTTCCCAATAAAAATGGGAAAAATTTAAAATTTTTTGTTTTAAAACCTCCTGCATTTGGGGGAAAAAAAAACCTACTTCCTGCATTTGTAGGAAAGGTCTATATATCTATCTCTATGTCTATATGTGTATGTACACACACAAATATGGGCACACATGTGTGCACACATATATACGTATACTGTATATTAAAACAAAATGAAGCCCTCTCATTTGGAATTTATACCTGCATATTTACTACTATTGAATATGTGTACATATTTGCTATTATTATTTATAAAATATACATATGTTTAATAGTAATAAATGTACATGTACAAAGTTCAAAATGAACACAAGGGAACAAGGTAAACAGTCAGTCTTCCCCACCCTGTCCCCAGTCGCCCAGCTCCTATCTTCAGAGGGGACCACAACAAAGTTTCTCGTGTTTCCTCCAGAGACACTCTATGCACTATGTGAGAACATGTATATACATGTATATATACACAGTTAAAAATTTTTTATAGTAGCTATGAGTGACACATATACGTTTTAAAAAGCACAAATGGCAGCATACTAGACATTGTCCCTCAACCGAGTGTTTTTCTAGGGCAGGTTACAAAGAGTGGCCTCACTTTAATTTTTAATGGCTAAATAGTATTTCAGTTATGAATGCTTCAGATTTTAACATATTATTTCAAATCTTCTGCTAGGAGCAATAAGGCTGCAGTAACTAACCTCGTACATGTGTCATGTTGCACAAGTGACAGGCTATTTGTAGGATCTGTCTTTAGAAGTGGAATGCGGTTTTAATTTTGCGTTTTCTCTTTTACTGTTAATAGATTTTGCCCAAACTATCATCTATAGAGGTTACCATGCCGATTTAAACTTCCACCAGTAAAGCGTACTTCCTGACATTTAAACTAACAGAAGTACTCTCAGAATAGTACAATGGAAGTGTTTTCACTGGGCTTGTCCCCAAGATCCCCTAACTGGTCACTGTGCTTCATGCAAAGATGAGAGTCACTCATATTGTGGGGGCATGGGGAGTTTTATTAATGGGGGATCCTCAACTCCAAGCTAAGCCAAGATCTAAATCTGATGAAGAAAAGCAGAGAATTCATAATTGATTCTGATGCAGTAGGTATGGGGCACAAGCTATGCAGGCACTCAGGTTATTATAATGCAGGCACGCGAAACAGCCAGATGCTGGGTGATGGCGGGATGGAAGGGAAGGGGAGGCTGGCTGTGGCTTGTGGCTCGGGTGAACAGGGAGCATGGAGGGCCAGCAAGGAGCTGAAGACGGCCAGAGGTCTCCAGACGGGTTAGCTAAGTAGATGGGGACCAGCTGCTTATTACACAGCTGGAAACAAGTCTACCGCCCCTCAAAGTTACCTGGGCTTTAAATAATAAATCTGGAAGCCACGAACATGTGAAAGATCACACCGATGACATTACCCACAGCACACGTGGTAACTGTGGGTACTGCACTGTTAGCGCTTACTGCCTGTACTTGGTGCCTGGTTCCCATCGGATGCCCATGACCTCGCTGGCTGGGTCTGTGTACCGCACACACTCCAAGATGGAGTGGGGGCCTCCCTCCCCCTGCCTGGAGACCTTCTCATTGGATGACTTGGACACTGCCATCCTTTTGTTGTGACCTCTTGATCGTCTGTGCCCTTGAAATGTGCTTAAGAGGGGTGGGGGGGTTCAGAGAGACATAGTCAAAAAATTTTTTAAAGTAAGAATAGGGAAGACTTATACACATGTGTATGTAAAAGGAGAAGAGGAACTAGATATGGAAAAAGTGAAAGTACTAGAAAAATCATGGAATGCAGTCAGACAGACTTGGATTTTGAAGCCCGCTTTTCCCACTTAACCAGCTGTGTGTAACTTTGGGCAAGACACTTGACCTCTCTGAGCTCACTTCCACATATGCAAATAAAAGATGAGGATACCAACACCACCTAGAATTCTTGTGAGGACTAGAAATAATCTATTCCAGAGCACCTTGGATTAGTCAGTTAAGCATTTGACTGCGGCTCAGGTCATGATCTCGAGGTTCGTGAGTTCGAGCCCCACATCAGGCTCTGTGGTGACAGCTCTGAGCCTGGAGCCTGCTTAGGAGTCTCCCTCTCTCTCTGCCCCTCCCCCACTCATGCTCTGTCTCTCTCAGTGTCATAAAAATGAATAAACATTAAAATTTAAAAAAAATTAAAAAAGAAATAATCTACTCCAAGCACGTAGCATTGTGTCTGGTACATTCATTCCATGAATATTTATCGAGAGCCAGTCTACTAGGTGCCATGTGCGGCTCTAGGCAAAACATGCTTAGCACCCCCATTCTTCCGTTTAATCCCTAACTCTTGGACTTGTCTTTGATGTCTCTACATGCCCCAGTGTGTGCACCTTCTCACCATACCACGTCTACACTTCCACCCTGGTCTGAACCTGGTAGGTGCAGCAGCCGCCTCGTGGGTCTCCCTGCTCCTGTCCCACAGCTGCCATCTCAGGAGTAAGAGCCTTCGTCCTTCTGATGGCTCACTGGCCAACATGACCTGCTTTCTTCACCTTACGTTCTCTTTCCTCCTCACGCCCTTTTCTTTCCCTGCCCACACCCCACCCATCCTGCTCGCCTTGCTGTCTCCACTGCCTGAAGGCTCTCCCTGCACATGTGCACATGGCTAATGTTCACCTTCTCCAGAGGGCCACCCTGGCTACCTGACTGCAACCGGATCCTCGTCCCCATTCTGTGCTTAACATAGTGCTTCTTCTAAAGTTGAGAAGTGCCGTTTGCTTATTACGTTGACTGTTTACTGTCTCCCCTTACAGGGATCTTTGTTTTGTTCACTGATGCACACTCCAAGCTTCTAGAACTATGCCTAGCACATAGTAGGTACATGCTCTGTAAGTATTTTCTGGAATATAATGAATGAAGGGTCATTTTGATCCTTTTTCTGACTGAGTCAAGTACATTCTGTCACTGCTTCTTCTGCTTAAGTCGCCCCAGGGGTCTCTGTAGCAATGGTTCTCTCCCCAGGGTTTAAGATATCAGGAATGGGGGTGCCTGGGTGGCTCAGTCGGTTGAGCGTCCAACTTTGGCTCAGGTCATAATCTCACAGTTCATGGGTTCGAGCCTCACATTGGGCTCTGTGCTGACAGCTAGCTCAGAGCCTGGAGCCTGCTTCAGATTCTGTGTCTCTTTCTCTCTCTGCCTCTCTCCTGTTCACATTCTGTCTCTTTGTCTCTCAAAAATAAATCAATGTAAAAAAAAAAAAGGTATAAGGAATGGATTTAAAGAATGCGCAAATTCCTTACATGTTTTTTTTTAGCAGCTTACTGCACTTGACATGCTTTTAGCTGAATTAAAAAATTTTTTTTAACATTTATTTATTTTTGAGGGGAGAGGGGCAGAGAGAGGGACACAGAGGATCTGAAGCAGGCTCTAAGCTCGAAGCCATGAACCATGAGATCATGACCTTAAGCTGAAATCAACCATTGGCTGCTTAACCAACTTGGCTAAGTCACCATTCAGATGTCCCACTTTAGCTGAATTTTTAAACCTTTGGGATCCTAACAGGGCACTGCGGGCTGGCAGGGCTACGTGAAGGGCTCTAGGGTGGCAGCTGGATTCTGTTGCAGATGGGCTGGTGGTGGACACACTCCACACGTATCCCGAGGGGCCCGAGCGGCTGCTGCTCCCAGTTGGCTCTGAAGCAGAATGTATTTTACAATCACAGTTACATGGGCAGAGTGTATTTTTAATGGGAACCCCTCTATAAAAAGGGCTGAAATCAAGAGTCAGATGCTTAACTGACTGAGCCACCCAGGCGCCCCTGTTTGTAACAGTATTTTAAAATAAAGTAAGATAAAACCCTTGTGTTTAGAAAATACAAGACTTAACTGTCCTCTTCACCATTGTGAACACCGATGGCATGTCGGGGTGGGAGCATCCAAAAACCAGTGGTACCTAGTCCCTCTGCTAACGGAGCTCAGCAAGCTGATGAAGCATCTAAGTCAAGGTCAGAACGATTAACATAGGCAGATGGACTAGTAAGGAGCATGGCTTAATGAATGAAATACTTTATAAGTAACACTCTTTCTGTGTTTAAAGAGACAACAAGCAAAACTACTTTCCTTGCACAAGGTACAATGGAGAGGCAAAATGATTTGCCCATGATCTCCTGGTGATCTAGAATTCCAATCCAGTACGTACTGGAATACTTCTGCACTTTACCAGAACACTGTTCGCTCTTTGGTACCCTGCATGTGACAAAGGGGGTTCACTTCTCCTGTATTCCCTATCAGGACTTATGGCCATCGTTAGCCTGCAGAGGCCTAAGCTGGACACCTTGTTGATCCTTTGACCCCCTCTTTCCCCACCTCCTTCCAGCCCTGTGCCACACTCCAAGTCGTGTAAGCAGCCACTAAGAGCCATCAGCTCTGCCCAAGCAATGCCTCCAGAGTGCAGCCCTTCTGCTGCACCTCTAGTTTCTGTCCTTTCTCCAACCTCATGTGGCTGTGACACCATCCTGCTAGTCTCCAACCTCCAACTACTATGAGTTAACTTTCTAAAACCCATACTGGATCTATTGATTAACTCTTTCTGGCCTAAAAACACCCACTGGCTCGCTATTGCTCTTTGGGAATAAGGTCCAAGCCCCTTGGAACAGCACAGCAAACCTCTCAAAATATGGCTTCAGGCTACCTGACCGCCCTCTCAGCTGACCACATCTTCTATGCTGGCCTTGCCGCTGTCAGGCCCAAGTTATTCCAAGTGCTGTTCCTCCTGCCAAGAACGCCCTTCCACTCTTGCCGGTTTGTCAAACTCTTACGTGATCTTTCTAGTCCTGCGTCAACAGCACCTTCTTAGCAAAGTCTTTTTTCGAGACACCCCCCCACCAAACCTGCAGAGAGTCCCCAGGGCCTTTGTTCAGAATCCTGTTGTAGCCCTTACTGTGATGTACCACTGTGTGCACATATTAGGCACTCACATGGCTGCTGATTGAGGGAAGAGATTTGTTTAAAGCTAATATAAGTCTGTGTCAAAAGAATATGCATTTCTGGAAACGATCGGACTTCTAAATCAGAAACATAGCTGGCAATATGTTAAATAAGCTATTCTTTCTTCCTGGAGCCTTTCTTTGGTCTGCTCATACAGAATAGGATACTATTTTTTTTCCTTACCTCTTCAGGCAACACGTCTTGTTCTTGTGCTTGAAGATAGATCTCTTGAAGTCTCTCCTTTAGTAATTCCATTTCTATTTCATTTACTTGGCTCTCACTCAAGTAAACTCCTGTTTCATATTCACACCCATCTCGCTGATCTTCTGCAGGGATGTGAACAGCCCAGTCAGATGTCAACAGCTGTTTGGATCACCGAGCAAATATACGAATGATAGAATGGAAAAGAGGTTTCACTGGATTGCTCAAAGAATTTGTAACTAACCCTCTTTGACTGCATCCATTTTAGTAGTATCTTGTGACCACAGAAAAGCTTCTCAAGCCCAGCACAGTTCTGCATTTCGTATCAACGTTTCCCTCCCCCTGCTTACATTCTAAAATTTCACTGAAATCTAACAAACTTCAAATTCTCAGTGATTGTAGGTGCCTTTTTTCCCTTAGTTCTTTTTTTTTTTTCAATGTTCCACTTATTTATTTTGAGAGAGAGACAGACAGACAGACAGACAGACTGGGCGTGCATGGGGGAGGGGCAGAGATAAAGGGAGAGAGAATCCCAAGCAGGCTCCAGTCGGCTCAGAGCCTGACATGGAGTTCGATCCCACCAACTGCAAGATCATGACCTGAGCTGAAATCAAGAATCAGACCTTTAACTGACTGAGCCACCCAGGTCCCCCTCCCCTTAATTCTTTATGTTAGAACTGTTAAATCTGATTTTTACCTGTTCTATTCTGGCATAGGCTGCCACAATCTCTGGGATATTCTTGAATTCATTCAGAAAATTTTGGATCTTCATCTGAAAATCTCGAAGCCACAGAGAAGACACTTTCATCTCTGAAGAATGCATGATCTCATTACGACACTTAATCACCTACAAAAAGGCAAAAAAAATAAAGGTTTCAAAGTCAAATGATGGGGTAAACAGAGATTCTGAACTTCTGAAGAAAAACTGCAGAAAGGCTTTGTTAATTATGAAATCCACAAGTCTTGAGGGGGATGTTGGACCACCTGCTACTTAGGAGTAACTGGAGCAAGAACTACAGATCGGCCTGCAATTATTGTTGCCTCTTGAAGTTTCGTGACTGGCTGGTTATCTCTTATACAACCCCCAAATCTCTAAACTTAAAACCACCTGCCAGGGGCGCCTGGGTGGCTCAGTCGGTTGAGTGGCCGACTTGGGCTCAGGTTGTGATCTTGCGGTTTGTGAGTTCAAGCCCCGCATTGTGCTCACTGCTGTCAGTGTAGAGCCTGTTTTGGATCCTCTGTCTCCCTCTCTGCCCTTCTCTCACTCACTCTCTGTCTCTCTCTCTCTCTCTCTCTCAAAAAAAAAACTAAAAAACAAAAAACAGATAAAAAGAAAAAAAGACCACTCTTATGGGGGCAAACAAACAAAAAAAAACCCACCTTCCAAAGAGCAAGAGAACTGGTTACTGGCCCTGGGTATACCCAAAGGCTGAAGCAGACAATGCAAACATTTTTTAAATATTGTTGGAGCTCCAGGAAGCTGGGTCAAGGGAGTGTTTTGATGTGGCAACTCTGACAAAAAGAAAATCAACTTTTGCCAATATTGTATGACAAACACTTTTGTCTCATTGTGTATTAATATACCTAATTCACATGAGGTCTTCCACTTTCTTAGCTAAAAGATACGGAGGGGTCAACTTTGTACCGTGACAGTTTTTGCCTCTGCTGATACTATGAAAGATTCTCAGTCCTTCCAGCTGCTAGCATGCCAGCAAAATACACGTGCATTTTCTCTGCCTGTTAAATATAATCCAGGTATGCTGTGTACTCTTTTCAACGACCCTCAGACTAATCAATGTGCGAGAGCTGTTCTCTGGTGAAACCGAGAAAGTCTAAATCCCCCAGAAGAGATCTGACAAGCATAGGGATCTATTCGGACACTGCTTGTCTGTTAGGGTTTCTATTTTCTTCAGTTCCGTGTAACTTGACCTTGCAATTGTCTAGCCAAGAGATTCAGAAGGCAGGATTCAAATGCTGACATATGACTGACAGAGTGATGCACTGCTTTCTGTTTTATTTTTTTTTAAGGTTTTATTTTTTTAAAGTAATCTTTACACCCAACATGGGGCTAGAACCCACAACCCGAAGATCAAGAGTCACATGCTCCACCAACTGAGCTGGCCAGGCGCCTCTATTTTTTTTTTTTTAATATGGAAAATTACCTGGCTTCTGTGGATGGCAGACCAGGGGAGAGAAACTGGTGGTTTCTATTTTAGCAGAGAACAGTAGGAGATCAGGTGCTGGGAAACTTCAGTGAGGGAGAACTCAGGGGTCAGTCTCCTACCTGCATTCCCACGGGCGTTCTTGGACACACAGAAGGTGCATCCGACGTGAGCCCGACTAGCCCGCTTAGTGATGATGCCGACCTTGAACCAAGGTCTAACCTCCCCTACGTGCCGTTGTTGTGGGGAGAGACCTGTGCTACGTGCGCAGCCACTTGAGCACCACAGGGTGTATTTTTCAGCTGCTCTTCCCAGAATCGACCCAACTGACTCTCACTGGATGGTTTTATTTTTATTATTATTTTTTACCGTTTGTTTATTTTTGAGGGAGAGGGAGAGAGAGAATAAGTGGGAGAGGGGCAGAGAGAGAGAGGAGGGTATAGAGGATCTGAAGTGGGCTCTGAGATGTCAGCACCTGAGCCGGACGTGGGGCTCAAACCCACAAACTGTGAGATCATGACCTAAGCCGAAGTCAGACACTTAACAGACTGAGCCACCCTCACTGGATGGTTTTACATCTGACAGTTCTTACCTCTGTGACTTTCTTTCGATCAACCGTGAAGTGATCACAGGAGTTGATGAGGCTTAAAAGGGCAACAGCATCACATTCCTCGGGGCCTGTTTTGTCTGCCAGTCCTCGGGGCATGAAGGCCTAGAGTAGGGGAGGCACAAAGGACACCTGAGTCTCCTCCAACCTTAGGAACCGGTGGGCAAATGTTACTTGCCTGTTTCCCAAATGCTGACTGGAATGCTCTTACTGAGGTTTCAAGGTAGAGCCTTGTGAGTCCAAAACACAGGTTGGGAAACAGTGTCAGAGCTAAATCTTGGCCAAGCACGATAACCAAAGGGTTGCTCTATCTACCCCTCTGCTATCAGAAATATTCCAACACTTGGCATAGCTGGTTTTCTGTCCCTTCCTAATGACAGATAAACAGGAAGCATAGGTAGAAAGCAGCTCCCCCGCCCCCTTTTCCTTCCTGAAGTTTCAGTGGCTGAGTTGTTAAAGATTTAAAATTCAAAAGCGATAGGTACTCCTAAGTGGGCACTTTAAAATGACTTGAGAAAAGTAGCATCAAGTTAAGAGCCTGGGCTTTGGAGTGTGATAGAGCTGGGTTCACATCCGAGCTCAGCCACCTGCCAACTTGGGTGACCCTGGGCGAGTTACTTACCCTCAGAGTCCTCATCGGTAAGTAGGGGAGAACTGTTGCGAGAATTACATGAGTTAATGCAGGTGAAGGGCGGTGTCCGGCACATGGTAAAGCAACAGGCCATGAATGCTGGCAATGACTGTGTTGATAGTGCAAGGTGAGCATGACCTAGCTACAAGTTACAGATGGACCCTAGGGTTTGAGAACCTGGATATCAGAAGGGCCTTGTTCTAGGGTGATTTTTCTGTAGGATTTTATGGCTTGGACCCCCAAAATGGTTTCACAGCAAGGCTTGGGCATATTTCTCTCCTGCACCGGTTCTAAATTTACATTTGAATGCAACAATTTTACCAAGCTCAGCAACTCAAGAGTATATTCCTGCCAAGGGACTAGAAAAGATGACATAAGCAAAATTACTTGCAATAAGAACTCTAAATAAAGAGACCTCTTTTCTTGAAAGAGACATATTTCAGTAGGAAGGCAATCACAATGTTTCCTATAGTGCTGCTCCTAAAGGTACCAAGAGAAAGGGCTTGTGGTCGGTGCCGACACCCCAAGGAGAGGCAGGCTATGTTCCTGATGGTGGTGGAATTCTCTGCTGAAGCCTCCACAATTAAGAACTTTGTGGGGCGCCTGGGTGGCTCAGTCAGTTAAGTGTCCGACTTCAGCTCAGGTCATGATCTCACAGTTCGTGGGTTCCAGCCCCGTATTGGGGGTTTGTGCTGCCACCTCGGAGCCTGGAGCCTGCTTCAGATTCTGTTTCCCACCCCCTCTCAAAAATGAATAAACATTAAAAGAAAAGTCAGTACCATCACTATCTTTTCATTTCTTAACAGTCACTGACTTGCTGATCCTCTGAAAGTCTATAGTGGATGCTACAATGTTAACAAAGAAGTTATCACAGCCAAGGCAGTGCAGTGCAATTGAAAAAAACCACCACCACCAAAAAACACTTCAGCTTCTGCTGGGAGGATAACCCCAAAGTTAAGAGGGGGTCCTAGGTGCCTCAAACCAGGCATAGTTTTTCTTTTCCATTACAAGGAATATCCTGTCTGGCATGTTCTCACCAGTATAAACATGTCTTTCCCACGTTAATGTTTTATTCTAATACTTATTCCCCTTCTTCAGAACTAGGAGCCGACAGGGAGGCTCTGTTGCCTCCTTGTTACTGAAAGGAGTTTCTTAAAATGGTGTCGCATGCAGCCCTGTTCCAGATGTCAAAGGCATGTGGTGGGAAGCACCTGTTACTTGCCTCTCACTATCCTCTACTGCGTGTTCAGTGAGTATCGGGGAGATGAAGTTGGAGAAGCAAATAGGCCACATCGTGCTGCGCTTTACTGGCTCTGGAAAGGGATTTGGAGTTTATTCTAAAGATATCAGGAAGCCACCTGAGGGTTTTAGACAAGGGAAGAAAATGAGCCAATTCACCCTTGATCCTGCTCTGTGGAGAACCGGCCAGAGGTGACCACAAGTGACCAGAGCAGCAGAGGTGATCGGGTGGGAGGCTGCAACCAGAAGCCAGGCAGGAGAGGTGAGAGGGGTGACGCGGAGATGGAGAGAAGCACCCAGAACTATTGTGCAGCTGTAAACAAGGGGGCGAAGAGAGGGAGAGATGAAGGAGGGTGGTGGTAGGTGATTGCTGCTGGGGTGTGGCCATGGGTAGAGGGGTGGGGGTAGAGATGAAGAGTCCTGCTTGAGGAGGAAATACAAAGTGTCCAGGAGGGAATAAGGAGAAGGGTCAAGCATGCAGTTGCATATGGGCAGGGTCAAGGGTGCAAACTGGGGAGCCATCAGCATAAGGGTACTATTTAATGATGAGCTCCATGGGCTGGGGCAATATCGCCAGAGAAGTGGGGGACAGAAGAGGCCTGAGAAATGCCCACGGAGGACCTGGAGGACGACGAGGAGCCAGGGAGAGAGGAGGAAACCCGTCGGGGGAGAATAATGTCACAGAACCATGACTGTTTCAAGAATGGCCAGGAGAGCCAAATGCCTGAGAGGTAAGAAAGGTGAGCCTGGAGAACTGGAGGTCAAGTGTGCCCGACAAGACAGGTGCAGTGTGCTGGGAATGGCAGAAGCCACGGTGGAACGGGTTGAGGAGTGACTGGGAGCTGAGGGAAAGAAAACAGGCATAGAACCCTTTCTGAGAAGTTCTACTGGCATGTGCATGGGAGGCAGACAGAGAAGGGGAGAATGCTGGACCGGAAGGCTCAGGGGAAGTGTTTCTTTCTTTTAGTTTTATTTTCCAAGTATTTATTCAAGCTTTTTTGTTTAAATAGCTTTATTGAGATATAATTCACACACCATACAGCTCACCCTTTAAAGCGTATAGGTCTTTGCAACAATGTGAATGGATCTTGAGGGCCTTATGCTGAGTGAAGCAAGTCAAAGAGAGAAAGACAATTATTTATGATCCCACTTCTATGTGGAATCTAAACCAAACCAAAGCAAAAACCCAAGTTCATAGACACAGAGAACAGATCGGTGGTTGTCAGAGGTGGGGGGTGGGGGCGGGCAAAATGGTTGAAGAGGGCCGAAAGGTACTGACTTCCAATTATAAAATGCATGGGTCCTAGGGACGTATGGTACTGCAGGGTCCCTGCAGTTAATAACGCTGTATTGTATTTGAAGGTCGCTGAAACAGCAGATCTTAAAAGTGTGTATCACAAGAAAATAAACTTTTTGTAACTATGTATGGTGATGTAGCCAATCACTCCATACTCCTATCAAGCCTTCATGCTGCATAGCTAAAGCTGATGCAATGTTACATGTCAGTTTTACCTCAACACAAAAAACGTGCAGTCTGGTGATTTTGGGTATGTTCACATGGTTGTGCAACCATCACCAGTCTATTCTGGAACATTTTCATCACCCCAAAAAGAAGCCCTTACCTCCATTCACTATCCCCTCCCTGTTACCCCCAGACCCTGGCAACCACTAATCTTTTCGTCTCTACAGATCTGCCCAATCTGGACACTTAATAGAAATGGAATCATACAACGTATGCCTGGCTTCTGTCGCTTGGCATGATGTTCTCAAGGTTCATCCAATGTCCCAGTGTGTACCAGTACTCCACTCCTTTTTATGGCTAAGTAACACGTCATTGTATGGACAGGTCACATTTTGTGTGTCTGTTCATCAGCTGATGGGCATTTGTTTTATCTCCACATCTTGGCTATTGTGAATAGCGCTCCTAGGAACACTCACACACAGGGTTTTGTGTGGATGTATACTTTTTAAATTCATTTAGTATAAACCTACAAGGGGAACTGCTAGGTCATGTAGTAACCCTATGTTTAATCTTTTCTTTCCTTTTCAAAACAAATAAACTGAGGCAGTGTTAAACTATTTGTATGGTGATGAGACGAAGCTGGGAGAGAGAAAGAGTGGACACTTGAAGGCTGAAAAGTCCATGGGCAGGTGGGAGGGGATGTGGTCTGACATAAGTGAAGGGCCAAGGCGGTAAGAGATGCCCTTCCAACTCCGTAGCAGAAGGAAGACGAGGCACATGGAGATAGGCTGGTAGGTTTGGCAAAAAGATGAGGAAGCATATATCTAGGGGCATGCATCAACTCCAGGAAAAAAGTGTGCAGCTGGGGGTGAGGGTGGAGGAGTGGATGCTTGGAGAAGGCAGCACCAGCTGTTTCCAGAAATGGGAGCCCTGTACACAGGGTGGCCAGACCATTGGGACTTGTGATCAAGAGCTAAAAGTGAAACCAGTCAGCTAACCTTGCGGTGCCCGGCTGGCTCAGTCAGTTAAGCGTCTGACTTCCACTCAGGTCATGATCTTGTGGTTTGTGAGTTTGGGTCCCGCTTGGGCTCTGTGCTAACAGCTTGGAGCCTGGAGGCCACGTTGGGTTGGATTCTGTGTTGCCTTCTCTCTGGCGGCGCCCCCCCCCCCTCCATGCTCTCTCTTTCTCTCTCAAAAGTAACTAAACGTTAAAAAAGAAAGAAAGAAACCAGTCAGCTCCCTCTGTGAGATTCTTCTCTGGGGCACTACCAGATTACAATGTTATCAGGGTTGGGGGTGGGTCATGCAAGTTCAGAGAGGAGAAAAGAGGAGGGTGTGGCTGGGGAGAAAATACAAATAGGGTTGGCCTGGGACGTACACTGGTGACAACAACAGAAAGGGACGTGAACAGGTGGCACAGGCTTCAAGAGGATTTCAAGGGTATGAAAGCAGCAACAAAGACCAAACAGGTAAGGGACAGCCATAGTAAAGGGCAGAATTTTGGGTTTCTTTCTTTTCTGGGCAGAAGTAAAAGTTGGCAATTCTATGACGGCAACAACAAAAAAATGGGGAAGAGGGTGTAGATGTGGTGGCTTTTTGGGTCCACGATAGCCACGAGCCTGGTGGCCACTGATCAAGTCCAACTTCCTTATTTTTGAGGTTAGGGGACAGAGGCTGGACTACTGTCACATAACAGCAGCTGTGCTGGGACTCTGATCCCTGCTACCCAGGCACCACACCTGTGCCCGGCTGCTAATTCATATGCAGACTGCCAAAGTTAATCTGTGTTAGGAAGTGACCTCGCCCCACCCCACTCCCTACAGGGCTTCTGGCAAACATCAAAAAGTTTTTAAAAATTCCCCGATTGTCTCAGCTAGTAAGTCATAGTGCCAAGATCTGAAAACAGGTCTAATAGTCTTTTTATCTGGCTGCGCACTTCACCGAGACCTCCTCAAAGTTTTATTCCTTAGCTGGGCCTGTGCTCATGATGCTCGCTCTACATCTCTTATCGAAATTTTCCCTATAGCGTTCCAAGCAGGGGTAGCAAACTCAAATGCCTTGTGAGCAGAAAGGGAGAAGAAAGCTTCTACTTCCCTAACCTAGGTCAGATCCAATAGACACTTAGACCTTAGATCAAACACCTTTCCTCTCTCCTTCTGCATCTGTTTATGAGGCTCGGGGCTTCAGGTGACCGGTTACCTGGTGGACCACCTCCTATCTTCTCGAGGAGGCGCTTACCTTGGCCACCTCCCAGGCGTCGACGGGCCAGCGGCCCGGCCTGCAGTTTCCCCAGTGGACGTCTCCATTTCTGTTGGTGTGGTGTTTCAAAATCTCCTGTTTCCACTCTGCGCATACCTGACACTGAGGCTGAAACTACAGGGGGCGGCGGTGAGAAGGGGCCCGGGACGGAGGAGTGCCGTCTAGGGCAAGTGAGCGCGGGGCGTTGCGGTCGGCCCCGCCCCAGGGAAGGTTCAGGACACCGCGATCGGGGACTAGGACGGGGTATGGGGTTCGGTGGTCAAGGTCTCCGGCCCAGGGCTCACCTGGCGAGCGCGCGGGCTGCACCGGGAGCCGCTGCGGCAGGTGGCGCGGGGGCCCAGGTTGGGGGCGGCG
>NC_043717.1:33492574-33531361 GCF_006229205.1 Suricata suricatta
GGGCGGCAGTGCGCCGGCGCGGAAGCCTGGGAAGGCGCCGGCGGCGGCGGCTGCGCAGTGGCCTGGCCCCGCCTGGAGGCCACCCTCGCGTGCACAATGAAGGAAGCGGGGGCGGGGGGGCGGGGTTTGAGCTCCTCGCGCAGCCTCCTTGATGCCTGGGCGGAGCCTTCTGGCTTAAAGGGTCCGTGCCCCATTCCGATGTTAGGGACAGCAGCCGCCTAATTCCTTTATGAAGTGCTGGCTCAAAGAGCCTGTACCTGAAACTCTTCCGCCCTCTAGTCTGTTTCCCCAAACTGAGGCCCTGCCAGTCCTCGATTCGACTCCCCCTCCTGATGTCCGTGCCTCTTTTATTGTAGAGATGTGTAAGATGCTCAGGGTACACTTCTTGAATTACAGATGTTCCTTGTATTATACAATTCCATTTATCATTCAGTTCCTAAGCCCACACATTGGCTGTGGCAAATAAGGGCATTAGTGCAGTGTGACCGCCGACTGCAGGTACCACGCATCCACCATGCTCCTGCAGTGTGCCAAGGTGACACAGAGTTCAAAAACATCCGCCATTGGGCCATCTAGCATATGCAAACAGGGACTACGCATGCCCTGGATCCTGGAGGGCTGCACTGCCCTGAGCCAGGTAAGAGCTTCTTCCACTACGGTCCTGAAGCATCCATAGTGGATGATTATTTAGTACTCTGTTATAATTAGTACTTCTTACATAAGGCAGTGTTAGTTTAAGTTCCAAATAAGCGCAATGAGGGTCATAAGGCAATGGGCTGTCAACCCCATATGACAAGAGGTCCTTTTTGAGTTTTAGTTGCTTTTTAGTGAGCTTCTGGAACTTGGAAAAGTGTTAAAATTGTGTGGAGTCAAAGGGCACCGGGGAAGGGCCTAAACAAAACTTTCCCCTGACTTCGTGGTTAAAAGCAAAGTGGCACAGTGTGTAGGAGTGCTAGCTCTGGACTCAAAACTGCCCCCTTTTAGCGGTTTGATCTTAAGCGAACTTAATTTTATCTCAGCAAATTACTTCATTCCTATGGGCCTCAGTTTACTCGTCTGTAAGAGGAGGATATTAATACCTATGCCACTGAGTTTGTGGGAGGCTTAAATACACATTGAAATACTTCGGCCAGTGCCTGACAATAGTAGCTCTCAGTGAATATTTTATAATGATCTAAATTGTGCCTTTCCATCAGTCATATTCCTGGGCGAGGTATTTGAACAAATCATTTGGCCACTTAGAAATGGCTTACAGAAGATTGTGAGATCTGGTCTTCTGGGGTTGTGCGGCACAATGCTAGCTGGCCTCTCATGTTCTCTTAATAACCTTGATACTAAATCCGTCCTAAGTAAACTCCAAATCATTCCCTTAGACATACTGTCCACTCCCATCAAACCAAATGAAACAAAATTCCACAAGAAATAATGAAATACACATGAACATCTTCACTTTCCCTTAAGTTTCTGTTAAGTTCTTAAAATTCTTTGTATATTGATTTTATGTCAAGAACACATGGGGGTAGGGGTGCCTGGGTGGCTCAGTTGGTTAAGTGTCTGATATCCGCTCAGGTCATGATCTCTCAGCTCATGAGTTTGAGCCCAGCATTGGGCTCTCTGCTGTCAGTGTGGAGCCCACTTTGGATCCTCTGTCTCCCTTCCTCTCTGCCCCTCCCTGGCTCACGCTCTCTCTCAAAAATAAGCATTAAAAAAAAAAAAAGGAACACCTGGATAATATATATTAAAGTAAAGTGTAACAGGTAGTACTTGGAGGGGAAAAATTATTTAAGAAAGGAACTTTTTATGTAGAAACTGGATTCCAAATTTAGAGTAGCAAAATTATACTTCTTTAAGTTATCAAATTAATCATGGTCCAAAGAATGATTAAGACTGTCAGTATCCTGTGGCTGAACGAATTACTGTATTAACTGCAACACCGTTACTAGTGGTATTTACATTCAAATTATGTATATTTTAGTTTCTGCTTGCAATAGTTCAGGGTAAACTTTCAAGCATTAAGGTTCAGCCCCTGTTATTAATAACTTGGTATGTTCTGTTGAATTTTTTACTTTCTTCCTAATTCTGAAAGTATTTCTGTAAATTCCAAAACAGCATTTCAGCAAATGAGAAAAAGAAGGTGGCAAAATCAGGACCAATTTCTTCTTTCGAGATCAAACGAATACTAAACCAGATTATTATCCAAAATATCCCCGTGAAAATTAACTAGAGAGAGTTGGTAGTTCTCTGAAACTTGTATAAATTTATTACCAAAATTACTAAAATCACATTGAAAAAACCTTAAAGACCCAACGACCTAGCAGAAAAAAGTCACTACGGGCATTCAGTCCCTTTGATTGAACCTGGATAACAAAAGAGGCAAAGGACATGGTTTGTCATGAAACCTAGGATTTGAACACTAGTGTTTTCAAGCTTTGATAAAGTATATACCAATTCCAAGTCCCAAGTGTATCAAAATTCATATTCATGGGTTTACTCTTAAGCAGCAGAAGCAAATTCTGCTCACTGAATCCTATCTTTTGATTTGCACAAGGCATTCAGAGATGAGTTACAATCGGGGAAAAATGTCCACTGAATGCATCATGTTTAAAAATACAGTTAACATCTCGAAACCACTTAAAAGGGAGGATACCTGAAAAGCTTACTCTATTTGTAAAATCTGAGACAATATTATCCTGCAGATACAAATACATTTCTTGTATATACATGTAGATTTCTACATGAAAGAAAGGATTCAGTTCCAAATAGAAAAGTGCTGACCCTTGATAAAGACATTGTAGATTGCCAAATCGATGTGATTCTCATTGTAAGGAGAACTGAAAACTGAAGGATAAAAGTTAAAGGAAGGATAAAGTTCAGTCAACTGCTCCTGAATAGCGGCAGAGCTGGGCAAGAAGGAGGGGATAAAGGTAGAAATAAGACACAGAAGAAAGGCAAAGAAGGCCTCAATTCTGACCAGAAGTGAATGGAGACTCAAGCAAATTTGAGAACAGATATGATACAGCTGCAGTGAGATGCTTGAAACTAGAATTTGGTAGTTGATAGCAGAAGCTCAAATCATCTTAAAGGGGAATTAGAACATCTAAAATTTACTGGAGGGCCAATATTACAGTGACCAGATAATTCAGTGCAGTTATTATATAAAAAGTCTTTCCCAAATAACATTTAAGTCACCAGAAGACCTTAGCTTCTGACCACATTCTCTGAAGCTTAAAAAGGTCCCTGACTGACTGGGAGAGAGCACAGTGCTCCAAAAAGAAACTCTGCTGAGATGTGTCCGCAGAAACTCCACGTGACCCCGGACGGGCAGCGGATCTTGGCTTCTTCAAAGTGGGGGGACTGCGCCAGGTTTCTTCCAAGCAAAACATTTTACCATTTTGTTGACAATGACTTAAATTGGGATTGTGTAGAATAACCCCAATTTTGGTGGGGAAGGCAAGGGGGAGAGGTTAAGCAAGATAAAGAAATGTCACAGAAATTTCATGCAAGGGTGGAACATCCAAGTTCTAGGTTTCCTAATTAATGCTGTCTGCAGAAGCATCCTGTAAACTAAATTTGCCTAACAGAGAAAAGTTCCCACATCTTCAATGGATGAGAATGACTACAGTAATTTGGGATCCCTGATCCATATAAACTACTCACTGTCTCTTCTCAAAGACTCGTTCCTTCTTTTTTACCCAAATCGTACACTGAAAGACAACTAAGGTGCAAAATGTTCATCACAGGTCAACTTAGGAATGTTTGAAGAAAATAAATTAACCTTGAAACAAAGAAGCAGATGTTTTTGGTCAAATTCCAGACATGTATCATTAGAAATTAACTACCGGCCCCACCAGGTGAAAGATGAAGGGAGGCCCTGAGAAGTCTATAGAGCTGATATACACACAAGTGAGTGTCACTGTTGTTTTGTTTTAAACCTAGTTTTATTAAATATTGCTTCTTTGGGATGTGTTTATAACAACTCCCAGAACATTTCATGTAAGGATTCAAAGCGGGCATATTAAAATACAGCTTCAATATAAAGTTTATCACAGTTTTACAGTATTCAAAAAAGACAGACCTGCCTTAAAAAACAAACAAAAACCAAAAAAAGGACTATTACACCCAAAACATAAGAAAACAATTAAATAAACAAGTTTGGCATTTCCATAACTTTATAGTATAAAACAGAATATTAAATCTATTACTGGCAAGCGGACACTGATGTTTTACCTAGTTTGAAATGTGTCCCATTTAAACACACTATACAAGTTCACTATACAAAAGATTGATGATCTTTTTGATGAAAGAAGTGCACCCTGAAAAATTTTGCCAGTTTAGAATATTTATCTCTAAAAGTCAAAAAAGTCCTTTTTCTTTTTAAACTGAAGGCTAAATTCAGAAATTTTTTTTTTCTGTTTTGTCTCATTTGTCAGCCTTCCTGGTTTTAAAAACAATAGTGTCTATGGACGCCCACCAGGGGGCAGTGTAAGATTAGCCATTAAATCACGAACAGCTGCAAATATTGTGCATTCACCTGCAACAGAGAAAAATGGTCATTAGCTATTCGCAATACAGGAAAGATGATGTCAACACACCGGTGGGGGGTAGGGATAATTAAATCTAAAATCAGCAAGAACTTTAAGGGTCAAAATAAAAAACTGTTAACTGCACAGATTATAGGGGATTAAGCTTTTGTGTTAAGTGATACTTGGTTCGGGTTTTGTTTGTTTTCTTCGTGGGGAAATTTTGGGTAAGTTCCAGTTAGGTGTGAACTTAAGAAGATCGGCCTAGAGTTTCTCTGTAGAAACACTGGATAAGCCTTTACAGCTGGGTTTCAAGGCTGTGGACTGTTTATGCATTTTTAATCTAATGCAAAGATCTAGTTTATATTTGTTCATCAGTTACAACATCTACGATGTCCTTCTAGTGTCGCTTCAAAGGCCAGATTAAAATGTCTCTGATAGCACTGTCCAATCGAACTTTCTGTACTAATGGAAGTATTCTAGATGTGCACTATGGCTAGTGTGACTGAGGAACTGAATTTTAAATTTTAATCAGCTTAAATTTAAATAGCTACATGTGGCCAGTTGTGACAGTTATATTGGACAGTGCAGTTCTATGACATATATTGGAGTTTTCTCAAATTGAATGGAAATGATAACTGCAGAGTTTAACATTAAAATCAATTTAAAAAAGTGATTTTTCGTAAAAGCACTTCACTGGGAGGGGAGGAAGTGATGGGTTCCGGGGGAAGGGGGGGCTGAAGTATGGCACACCAACAATCCAAAAACAAGACTTGTTTGGGAGGGGCGGGGGGAGGTTAATGATTCATCCTTTCGATTTCCCCTTTGCTCAAAGAAACCAAAGCCCCTGCCTCTTACTCCTTGTGAACATGACACATACTTGGACATAGTAAACTGAAACCAGCTAGCTGTAAATAATATAAACCAAAAGCTGGCTTGTCCTGGAGCATACCTTGGTGCTACAGTGGCTACAAGTGAGAGGACCAGGGACCCCAACTGAATAATGACTGGCCTTTTGGCAAAGGGCAGGATGTGCAGTGACCCTGTGCAAATTACTGCACGCTTCTTTCTAACAAGTACAGAAAGAAAACGAAACCCAAAGTTTGTCCAGTCTAAGGTAGAAATTAAAAAAAAAAAAAGAAAAGAAAAAGAAAGAAAGAAAAAAAAAGAAAACCACTCCCAAAACATCCCCGCAATTGCTCAAATGAAAAGTTATATCTTTCTTTTTCCTTTTTAAAAACACATTTTAATTATTGGTAGGTAGAAAAACTTGTTTGATCCCAATAGGATCAAAACATTCTTTCCTCTTAATTATAAATTCCACAAGACATAATAATGATAATCATCTTGAAGGAATGGCGTTATCATCAAAGTTCTAGTGGATTGCTACTTTGAAAATTCTTTTAGCTTTAAACTTTGATTTTTAAGGACCTATTTTTAGCTGAAAGAAGAGATAAGTCAAAGGATGAAAGCAGAAAATTGTAAGAAGTGGAAGAAGTATTACAACAAAAGAAGCGTACCCTTTCCTACTGCCCAGTGCATTCCTCGTAAACTATGCTTGAGTGAAAACTTGCCAATATGGAGAAATAAATGACTACAGATAGAATTTCTCCCATGATTCCTATCTCTAGTAAAATTTTGAGACTGTGGTACCTAAAAATGTTTCAGAGAACAACTTTCCCTCATTTAAAAACATAATTCTGTTATTATACTATCCTAAACAGAAGGCTACACAGGACTTCCTTAGTATTAGAAATAAGCAAATTTAAATGTAAATTTAATTTCCTTAAAATCAAAACAAGCAAAATGGAAGAAACGTTCTCTTTGCTGAGCTTCATGTGTTGTAACCAAGAATTTAGCACTGCCAGGAGGTGTTAAGTGTAGGCTATGTGGTATTGAAGGGACCTTGTTTATCTGCCAGAAACATTCAGGTTTCCTTGAAAATGTTGTTTGAGAGCTTCCTTGTGCACTTGGTGAAAAGGTTCACTTGCACCCGCCTGACACTTATATAAGAAGCCCAAAAAGCAGTGATGCCATTTGTATCAGCTTTTATTCTTCACAAAACATTTAGAAGATACAGAACTTTGAATGATAATATTCTATTCATGATTGAACCATGAAGTATGAGAAACCGACATGCATTTCAACTGGTGATGTACAGAGTGGCAGGTATCGATGGTAGTAGGGCAGGAATTCACGGCCATGAAAAGTCTATCATCCTAACCTAGGGCTCTGTGGCAATGTGTGCTATGAACACAAGCTTCTGGCATTAGCAGCTGGGTCAGTCCCAATAGTAAGTCACTAATGAAAATGAAGTCCAGGCAGCAGAGACATGGACAAAAATGAAGAACCAGTGAGAAAGGAAGAAAGCGACAGGCAGACGTTAAGAGGCCACAGCAATCAGCGCTCTAGTACTAGGAGTGGGGGTGGGGTGGGGAAGGAGGGAGCGGAGGGAAGGAGGGAGCGGAGGGAAGGAGGAGGGATCTCTCAAAAGAACTCCTTTAACATATATGCAATACAATAGCATGTACTGGTCATGTACCTTGTCGCGGTGGGTTCATCTCTGCAAACCTCTTCAGAATGTTGCTGACCATCATGGGCGCAGCAACAGAAGAGTTCTGCTGCCTGGGAATGTCTGCCTGCTGGGTGGTGCCTGAGGCCATGTCATAAATGATTGGAACTATAATACTAACAGGCTCTTGGGGAGGGACCGATGTTTTCTGAGTTAGTTGAAGCTGAAGACACAACACATACAAAGAGAATAAAAACATAGTGAGAAAAAACACTTGCCTAAGTTTACCGAAAGTACTATCATGCACTCTATCAGATTAAGATACCTCAGGCAAAAGAAAATGAAGTATGACAAGTGGATATTACGGTTAAGACACAACTGTGCCACACAATTACCTGGTTCAATAAATTTCTGTTCATATTAAAGGAACCAGGATTATGTCAAGTCTAAACTGACAATTAAGGAATCTGAGCCTATGCTTGGCAGGGACGGGTAATCCTGCAGTTATCCCAGAGTTGTTCTATTATCCTCGTGTGGCTTTTGCTTCAGGGGCTCTCTGCATGCGACACACACGCGCACATGCGCTCACCAGGTGGTACTTACAAAAAACAGCATTTTGGATTTCAGCACCACAGCAGGCGTCCCGGGAGGTGCGATTGGTGGTGCACTGGGAGGGATGGTCAGGCAAAACTGAACGTTCCATTTTAGCTGTGTTGCCTGGTCAGGAAACTGTTTTGAAAAGAAATCATGATCAAGTCATAGGAACATTGAAAATCATATTCTAGTACAGGAATCTGAAAGGTTACCATTTTATCTTATACTCCATTATGAACAGGACATAAAGAGGATAGCAGCCTGTATTATCAAAGAAATGCATACATGAAGTTACTAAATGGAAACTCAACTCCAGATTTCTGGAACGTGTTCCCCTTTCCTCCCCTCCCACTCGATTAATTTCCAAGGCCTGTGGGTTCTGCTTCTTTGGTGGCTCTGACATCTGTTCCCGGCTCTCTATTTTTAGTGATGCCACCTCCCAAGCACCAGGGTTCGTGACTTCTCCTGTGGCCCCTAATGGTCCCTGCTGGTGGCTGCTTCTCCCAATTCTTCCTCCCACTGCTGTTAGGCAAATGTCCTAGAGCATGGTTCACATCGAGCTCACAAATGAATAGTGACATGCAGTGACACATGCTATTCCCTTCCCCTCCCAGGACCAAGACCCAGCATTCAAGGCCCTTCTTAACTGGTGCCAACCTAGACTTTCCTGTCTCATTTCCAACTCCTTTCCTAAAACAAACTCATCAAATTGTGTTAAATAATTTTAAATTGTACTCAGAGGTATTTTTTTTTAAGCCACATGAATACTTATTCCTTTAAGAACACAAATGAGTATCTTTTTGACATAAATGTTTCCTAATAGGCTATCGAAAGAAGAGAAGCCAAATGTTGAGACTATTAGCAAAGGAACAATGCTGTCCCAATATTAACAGTAAAACACCAACTGGGAAAAGGAATGAAGTATTTGGAATTACCTAAAGCAATACTAGAAACATCTGAATGAAGAGTTTTGTAAGGTTATAAAAGTATAATCAGCCGCCACCTGAACTCCAGCTATATAATGATATACTTTCACAGGAAAGAAGTAGAATTAAGCTCCCCAGAAAAAACAGGGTTTTTTTTTTTTCTTACTAAATGATATTAGGGCAATTGGGGGCATTAGAAAAAGCTAGATCCACACCTCACAGGTGACACTAAGATATTTCTCATTTTATTAAAAAAATTTTTTTTAATGTTTATTTATTTTTGAGAGAGAAAGAGAAAGAAAGAGAGAGTGGGGGATGGGTAGAGAGGGAGACACAAAATCCGAAGCAGCAGCTCCGGGCTCCCAGCGGCAGCACAAAGCCCAACACAGGGCTCAAATCTACGTACCACAAGAGCATGACCTGAAGCCAAAGTTGGATGTTTAACCGAATGAGCCACCCAGATGCCCTGACACTAAGATATTTTAAATGGATCAAAAATTGAAATAAATAATTTAAGAAATGAATCTATAACAGTATTTAAAGAGGCCACAGGAGCATCATCTCAGTATCCAGGATCAGGAAGAGTGTATTAAATGTATCTGCTTTTATAAAAGGTACAACTCGGGTTGCCTGTGGGGAGGGAGACTGGATGGCTGGACTGGACAGATGGGAAATTTTTCACTGTAACATCCTGATCTAAGTTCAAAAGATACAGAAGGAATGTATTACCTATTCAAAGATAAAATAAAGTTCAAGTTAGAAATTAAGAAGAGTTTAAGAGAAAAGCAGAAGTACATACATAAATAGGTGAAAACCAATAAACACTGCTCCCACCAATCCCAACCCCTTCAGACAGATCTTGCTATACCTAAAAGTGTGTACTTCTCTGTAACTTACCAGCTCTAGCTTCATAATATGCACACAGTCCCTGAGGATGTGTGTAGGAGCTCCTAACAGCTTGGTGAAGGCTATTAAAGTATTGGCTTTGAATGGCGGTCCTGCAACCTACAGGGATAAATAAAGCAAGTTACTCTGCATTCTACTTTGACTCTTCTGTTGATTACACAGGCAGACCTTCGAGATGTGAGTTCAGTTCCAGACCACAATAAAGCAAGTATCGCAAAAAAGTGAAGTCAAATGAACCTTCTCGTTTCCCAGCACATAAAAAAGTTATGTTTACACCATAGTGTAGTCTGCTAAGTGTGCAACGGTATTATGTCTAAAAGGGGTACATATCTTAATTTAAAAATACTTTATTGCAAAAACATGCTAAGCATTATCTGAACTTTCTAAACACTGATCACCATAACAAATAATGAAAAGGACTGAAATATTGCAAGAATTACCAAAATGTGACAGAGACATAAAGTGACCAAATGCTGTTGGGAAAATGGCCCCGAAACACTTGTCCAGTGTAGGATTGCCACACATCTTCAATTTGTAAAAAATACAGTATCTGCGGAGTACAATGAGGCAAAGTACAATAAAATGAGGTATGCCTGTATTCAAATTACATGTTAATAAACACATACTCTTGTTTCAAAGAATTTCTCCAAAACTTGAAGTTCATCAGGTTTCCACTGTCCTGCATTTTCAGGTGTCACTTTTAGCTGAAGTGTTTGGTTGGTTTTGGGACTAAGGGCTACTCTGCATTTCAGCGCATCAGTTTTAAACATGATCACTCCGGGTTCGTTGGAATTTATCAGCTGCAGCTGCAAAACATGAAGGGTGCATCAAGTGAACATGTGAGACAGCATGTGGGACAAAGAGAAAATGAAAATGCTGAGAAAATGGTTTCAAAAAACAACAACGTTGATATCCATTTCCAAGCAAAAATATCTAGGCAGTAAGCACTATTAGCTGCTAACATCAAGAAGAAACTGTACATGATGTGTGTCTTAATGGAAGAACAGAACACAACCTATGGAATCGTTTTGTAAAATAACAACAAATTTGAGCCTGAACTCAGTAGTTATTATCTGCGGGATGGACCAATATTACAGAAATATGAGGGTCAGAAGAACACATTAAATAATTCCAAAGGCATGCAATGTTAGATCTGGACTGGGACCTTAAACTGGCCCAGGGGTTGGCAAGTTTTTCTGTAAAGTAATGGAGAATAATTATCTTAGGCTATATGATCTCTGTTGCAACCACTCACTCAATGATGCCATCGTAGCTGAATTTACAGACAGTATGTAAATTAATGGGTATGACTGTGTTCCAATAAAACTATTTACAAAAACAGGTGGTGGATAGGACTCCCCTGGGTCAGTAGTTTATTGACCTCTGCTCTAGCTTAATATATTGATTATGCAGATGAGCAAAATGAAGTTCAAAGAGCTGGAAGCGTACAAAGCTTTTAAGTGGCAGAGGTAGGGAAGATTATAGTTCTCATAATAATCTTTTTTTCAAATACTAATTTATTCAACTTATGTTAAAAGCCTCAATTAAAAAAAATCTGAATATAAAGGTTGCAAAATACCTTGGTGCCATCCATGGGGTTATTTTAAATGTCCACCACTCTACATCATTAACACATCTATATTTCAAGAGTTACTAACTAAAATGTACTGAAAAATACCAAGACATTATGCTAAGGGCTTTCTAGGAAATATCTCAAATTCCCAAAATTGTTAAGAGGTGGGCAAATACCATTATCTACTCTTATCAAAAAGGGGAAGAAATTTCCTTAAGCTTGTACCAGCACGTGGCATGGCCTGTGTACAAACCCAAGCAGTCGGACTCTAGAATGGGTGCCGTCAACCCTGAACTATCTTGTAAGGGTACCACCACAGGACAGAAGTTTTTTCTATGAAAATTTTAAATCAATTCAATTGTCCATGTATTGAAAAAAGAGTTTTCAACCTTGTGATCATAAATAATTTTATTTCAGTGGGGAAGTCAACTCCAGAGGGCAAATAGACGCTTGTACGCTATTCTCTGCAGAGCCGGATCCTGGGTGCGTTTGTCCTGTGGCATTGTGGGGACCGTGTGGTACCTATCTCCAGGTCTATGTTAGCCACAGCACAGCAAACTATAAAATGTAGGAATGTGGTACTGTAAGAATGGAAAAGAAAATCATGGAGTGCCTTTTTAATGCTGGAGCAGGGTGAAAAACAGTTCTAACAAGCTAGTTAAAGGAGGTGAAGGAATATATGGATTTCATTCAGATCCTGTTCTATGGGGCAGCTTAGCACCCTCCTTCAACAGCCACCACTTCTGAGTTCAGGTACCCGTACCGTTTCTTGTTGAATAATTCTTTGAAGGTGTCGTCTCATGATGACCGATCCAAGGAATCTCTCAAGTGGAGAACAAAGGTAACTACCTGCCAGGCCAGGCACGAGACCTGGTGTTGGAGAGGGCAGCAGTAAAATGTTCAAGGCACTGTGAGTGAGGATGGTAGGTATGGAGGCTGCCCAGGAGCGCTGAGGTAGTTTACGAGGTGGAGGCATGTTTGTTGGCAAAGTCTGGGAACCTTTTGGGAAGGAAAACATGTCATTTCATTTACAAATACATACTTTCTCGTTCTATTTTGCTTTTATTAGAAATCTTTGATATTCTAAAGCAATCCATACTGTTCATTACTCCTTGTGTTGTAACAATCATATTAGCTTCCTATTAGCAAAATGGCCAGAATTATTCTCCCTGTAGGTAGGGCCCTTGCAAAGTGGCTTTGTAGCAAGCAAGTCTTTCAAAGGATGGTGTCAACTTCTCTACCTGGAATCTAGGCTGGCCTTGTGACTTGTCGCTTAGAGAATGCAGAAGTGACATGGTGCCAGCAGCACACCTAGGGTTTCACTCAGGTTCTTGAAACCCTGTCTACCCACTAGGTGAAGAAGCCTGTGTTCGAGTATGAAACCACATGGAGCAGAGGAGGCCACATCAGCTGGGACCATTTTAGGACAGCCAGGCCCCTGCCAACCCAGGAGCCAACCACAGAAGCATGAGTGAACAAAACAGAGCCTGGAAAACTCACCCAGCTTGGCTTAGCCCAAATCACCAAGCTACACAATGGTGAGTTAATATAGAATTGTTTTAAGTCATTAAATGTTACACAGCAAAGTTAACTTACTTGTATACAATTCTTCTCTTCTCTGTTAACTTGCATAACCTTGTCAGTTAACTTTAGGTGTCCTTTAAGGTCTAGTAGCTAAGTCAGTAAACAGAATAAAGGGGCTCACCTCACAAGAGTTCTGGAGGAGACATTTCCCTTAACTTTGCAAACTGACTATTGTTAACCAATTTACTAAGTGGATCAAAGTTTTAAGTTATTAAGTCTCCCCATTTAACAAGTACGTCATAGCTTTCAAATGTGAGGATGGAAAAAAATAGGTCATTTGGAGGTTAGAATAAAAACGAACACAAAAATGGTGATGACACTCACTTGTTCCAGCTCGAGGGGAATGAGAAGCATCTGGAACTGGAGAATGTAGTGATGGGTTGGCTGGTGACATTCCAGGCATGCGCGTTGCTGGTGAGGGGCCAGACACTTGAGGAGACCCTGGCCAGTTCCCGGCTCGTCCACTTGGTGACACCATAGTGTATGGAGAACTAGGGTCCAGGGTTCCTGTAAATAAGTAAACAGATGGTTTTCAAAATCTGTATTTTAATAACTGGAAAGTCCTTGACAGCACTAAAACACTCAACACCTTACAAGGTGATAATTTTATTTTTTCTTTCACTATTTCATTGAAGTATGATGCTTCTTAACATGATACAAAATTAGAAAAATATAGACTAAGGCAGGATAAAATTTACTTTCACCCAAGCTTCAACGTGGACAATGTGTGACAACCTACTATTTTCAAAGCCTATTTGTAAACATGTTTGAAAATGTTGAGCAAGAAAATCTCAAAGCTCATTTAAGGGCAGAAATCTACTTTCAAGTAGCCCTGACAAATTATGTTTTCTTTCTACTCAAGGCAGAAGACAGAGAAATTTTCTGTTTTCTTTATTTAGTAAAGGCTACACTGAGAAATGAATCAAGAATCAAGTTTTGAAAGCGGCAACTCTTCCTGAACAATTTGACATTTAAATTTCATCCTGCAGATACCTGTAACATACTATATATACCCCTCTGTAACCAAATGACAAACTGAGAAAATACTTTTACCATGTATCAGAAGAGAGTAAACAGTCCCAACTTCAAGTCTCATAAATAGTTAAGAAAAAACACAAGAGGGGCGCCTGGGTGGCTCAGACAGTTAAGCGTTGGACTTTGGCTCAGGTCATGATCTCGTACTTTTTGAGTTCGAGCCCCATGTTGGGCTCTGTGCTGACAGCTCAGAGCCTGGAGCCTGCTTTGGATTCTGTGTCTGCCTCTCTCTCTGGCCCTAACCCACTTCCATTCTGTCTCTATCTCTCTTAAAAATAAACAAACATTAAAAAAAAGAAAAAAAAAAGAAAAAGCACAAGAATACATAGGTAGGCATAAAATGAGAAATACCAAAGACCCATGGGGGAAAAAAAGGTTCAATTTCATTAATAATCGAAGAAATTTTCAGCTATCAAAATGACCAACATTTTTGAAAATCATAACCTGTGTTGGCAATGATGCAGGAAAACAGACACTCTCATTTGATGCTAGAGGAAATTGATAGAGCCTTTCAGGTGAGCACTTTGCAATATGTTTCAAAAGCTTTAGAATTTCTCAAACCCTTTGAGACAGCAATTCCACTTCTAGGAACTAACCTAAGGAAATAATCAAGTGAGCAGAGATGATACCATTTTTAGTTGTTAAACAAAAAAAAGAGGAAACATTCTAAACATATGATAGGACAGTTAAATTACAGTAGACCAAGACAAGGGGACTACCATGAAGCTATTTAGTATGACGATGTAGTTTTTACTGACGGAAATGTTCCTACAAATATTAATAGTAGAGAGTAAAAACACAGATGCTACACAGCTGTAAAACCTGAGGAAATTCTTCATGTTGTGATTTGGCATGGCATTAGGATAAAACAAGTGAAAAAGGTAAGGCACTGATGTGTGCTGTCGTGAGTGTAAAAGAGAAGGGGAGAGAACACTTACAGGTATCTGCGTGTGTAGGCATAAAACATCTCTGCAAGGACACATGAGAAACTGAGAACACTAAGAACCTCTGGGAAGAGGAACTAGGTGGTTGGTGACATAGAAACCCTTCACTGGCTCTCTCTTCTATTCTTTATTTGAACCAATTCAAAATAGAATATTTTTGGTTAAAAAGTTAGAAAACCCAAGTCTCAATACATTTGGTACAGTCCCAACTGTGGGGGGAGGTGTCTGAAGGGATAGACAAGCAGGCAGGTGGAGAGCGACAGAGATGTGAGCAGGCAGGCAAGTAGGGGGTGTGTGACAGGAAGCGCAAGGCAGGGCGAGGGAGAGACAGACGGTTCCAAGCAGACAGGCCAACTGGTAGATCTCTGCGTGGTAGGATTAGGACAAATTCATTCTTTTGCAATTTCCCCAGTAAACAAAGTGCTACTTTTGCAATAAGAAAATAATTTATTTAACAAAAAACCGACTTTCACGTCAAATTCTTATGCTATTGCGATTTCCATGTACAGACTCACCATGTGGACTAGCAAAACTGGCCCCTGGTCCTATTGAGATTCCATGCGAGGATGGGGGAGGAGTTGGAACAAATGACGCTGGTGAAGGGGCTCTCAAAGCCCCACTGGGGGAGCTGGCAGCATGCAGATTCCCTAATGAAGGAAAATAATTATAGATGATCTTGCAGGACACATATTATGTCCTGGCCGAGGACCTCAAGTTAAGACTCTTTTGACAGATTAAAGAAATAAGTAGTAAAGCTCCCATAAATAGCATAATGAAAATCTGGAATGATTTTGTTATTGAAGGGGGGGGGGGGGGGGGGGGGGGGGGGGGGGGGGGGGGGGGGGGGGGGGGGGGGGGGGGGGGGGAGGGATAGATTTTGAGGTTCCACGGGGCCCAAATTCTAGCCTTTATATTGAATGAGTTCTACAAAAATATCCAGTGTACTTTTATTTGGTCATCCATTCAGCATGTGGGCATGAATATCAATTTCACGCCAAGCACTGTTGTAGGCACTGGGGATGCAGCAGTTAACAAGAGACAAAAATTCCTGCCCTCACGGAGCTTATATTCTAGTAAAATGAGAAAGATAAGCAAATATATGTCAGATAGTGATAAGTACTATGGAGAAAACCAAGGCAAGGAAAGGGGGTAATTTCATGTAGTGGTGGAGGTGGGTGCTACTGTTTATATAAAGTGATCAGAGAAGACAGCTCTGAGAAGGGGACAGTGGGCCTTGTCACAAAGAAACTGAAGGGTAAGGCATGAAGATACCCAGGGGGTAAGGTATGCCAGGCGAAAAGAAGAGCTAGTACGGAGGCCCCAGGGGCAGAAGCATAAATACCAGAGAGGAGGCCAGTGTGGCTGGATCAGTGGGAGCACGAGGGCAGTGGGAGAAGATGAGGACAGAGAGGTGGTGGCAGGGGGGGTGTCCCTAGATCATATGGGGGTTTGTAGGCCACTCTAAGGACCTAGGGTTTACCCTCAATGAGATGGGAAACCACTACAAAGTTTGGAGCAAAGGAGTCATAAATTAGCTTCTGTTTCCGAAGGGCAACTCTAGGCACTGTGTGGAAAACAAAACTGTAGGGCAGGGGCAGGGAAACCAGTTAGAGGCCACAGTAATAATCCGAGTGAAAGACGGTTAATGGCTTGCGTGACGGCAGAGGCTGAGGAAGTGAAAAGCGGTTAGAGTCTGGATACATTTTGAGTAGAGAGTGCACAGTGTATGATAACTGCTCAAGTGGGTGCGCAAGGAAGAGGGGTCCGGCATGACTCTAACAGCTCTGGCCAAGTGGAGGAAGGAAGGGGCTGCCATTTCCAGAGATGGGGTGGGGGCGGGTGTTAGGAGTTCAAGTCTCAGCCACTGTCTAGACATCTACAAGGACATGCTGACTAGACAGCTGGGAAATATAGGACTTGAGTTCAGGGGAGAGGTCTACATGGCAGATATTAAAAAACAGGGAGTCAGGAGCTTAAAGATGGGATTTACCACAAGGCTAGTTTCAACTGAGGATCAGGAAGGGGGGAACCATGCTACCAAAACTATGAATAAATGCAACATTGAAATACTTGCTACATTACCCTATCTTCAGTACCAGCAGATCTGAAATTCTCTACTACGTGAGAGAATTTCATGTTTTTTATGTTCCACACATAATGTAGTGCCGTATGTTCAGTAAATATGTTCATCAACTGGATTAACCTTGAAGTGTCATATTTAGATAGATAGTTGTGGGGATTAAATGGCTGAAGCGCTCAGAACATGGCCCGGCACACAGCAAGCACTATATACCTGTCTGCTACTGAATTACTTCAAAATAATTACTTCTACGTCCTTTTATGTCCAACTTCACTCATCTCTTAGAAACACACTCCCCGTTAGATTATGCTCATGTCTCCTGTTTTTTTCTCCTTGCTCCCTAGCAGCATTTTCTCAGGCTTCTGCCCTTGAGAAGCAGCTGTCAGTACTCATCAGGGTCTGCGCTCACCACCCAACTCAGTCTTTGGTGACCTTAGACGACAGGACAGTAACGTGCAAATCCTTATCTGCAGTCCCGGCACCTCTGATGCGCAGGTAAGGAATGATCTACCCAAGAAACGTGATATCAATCTTTCTTGCTGGATGATGAGCTGGAGAGTGGGGCCAGCGTCTGGCTCACTGCTGAATCCCCAGCACCACACAGCACTGGCACAGGGCAAGAGCTTAAGCTACACTAACAGACTGTTTAGTTCCAAGTAAAAATTCGGCGTCCTCAAACAATTTCACAGTGTACTTCATGAGGCTGCCCACAGAGCCATTTTGTTTGGATGAGCCGGCTGTGCTCCCCCTCTGAGGGGCAAGGCATGTCTCATACATACCAGGGCTTGGCCAACTTGTTCCAGAAGGGGTTGCAGCACAGCAGGAAAGCAGCCCCCCACACTGCATGAATGGGTGTGGCTGGGTTCCGACGAAACTACAAAAACAGGTGGCAGGCAGGACTTGGCCCATGCGCCTTCGTTTGTCGGCCTCTAACCTAGATCATGTTGTGATTAGAGACTTCTTGGAGCTGTGCCGTGAGTCTGGCTCTAGGTGACAATGGCTCCACTTAATTCAAACCTTTTGAAGTGCTCCTGAATCATGAACACAGATTTCACAATCTTGCCATAAGGAACGAATGGCAAATATTTAGCCAGAGATAAGGAGTTGTTTCTGAGGTCTAGGCTACATGTGTGGTGCGTGCATGTGTGTGTATTCTGGATGTGAAAGTTGAACATGACAAGAGCTCAGGTAACACCTTACCTGGAGACTGTGTGTGCATCATAGAGGGAGACTGATTAACTGTGCTGTGGTAAGATGTAGGGGGCGAAGTAAGAGGATAAGCACCTGATGACCCTGGCTGTTTGGGAAATGGCTGAAAAGAAAACAAGTAAACGTGGGTCAAATGGTCACCCAAGTATAGTGTATAGTACATTCAGTACACAGCATACAGCTCAAGTGTTAACATTTACACATTTCATTGGCTACAAGACAGGAAACGTGATATGAAAATGTGCAAAATACACATTAATAATTCAAAAATTTAAAACTCTGACTTTCAAAATGTTTAAAAAACAGCAAGAACCTCACTCCTGACCTTGTAATGCCCTTGCTTATATCCCTCAAGATGTTTTTTGCTCATTTTATTGACCATATCATTGATTTATCTGTCTCAGTGATCTACTATTTCAACAATTCTAAGATTCCTGCCCCCACCCCCCTCCACAGTTTAACATCTCTGAAATCAGGGTGTGTCCTTCAATTCATGGCATGGCATAGCTTAACTGGCACTCTTGTTTCTGACAATTCATAAAAAATGGTGCAACTCCCATTTGGTGGAGATTTAAAGGCAGTGAAACATGGTAGTTCAACCTGATCTCTACTCACCTTTACCTTCATCTCCAGCAAAGAAAAGCCTAGGGCAACATACTCCTTCCTAATCTGGTTTTCTATTTGAGTTATACATCACATATGGTCAAGTACATGCATCCTAACAAATTCACGGTCTAATGAATTTTTACGACCGTAGCTGCCACAGAGATCAAGACACTGAAGAACGCTCCCAGTGCCCAGGAGGCCTGCTGCATACAACTCCTGAGTCTTTATCACCTCCCCAAAGGTAAGCACTATTCTGATCTCTGTCACTCAAGTTTGATTTTGCCTGTTTTCACATTTCACATCAATAGTGAATGTACTTAATAGTGTCCGGCTTCTTTTGTTCAACATTATGCCAGCAAAATTCATCATGTTGTTGCATGTAGCAATATTTTTTTTCCCCACTTCTGTAAAGTATTCCATTGTATGAGTATACCCCAATTTATTCACTAATTCTGTTGCTTGATATTTGGGTAGCTTATAATATTTAGATAAATCAGGCTGCTATGAACATTCTTATGTTTTCTGAGGCATTTCTGTTGCTCATACACCTAAGAGTAGAATTGTTAAGTCAGAGGTATGCGTAATGTTCACATTTAGCACCCTGGATGGAGCACTGCTAAACACCACTGCAAGGTAGTTGTACCATTTTATGCACCCTCTACTAGTTAATGAGTTTCCGTCGCTGCTAATACCAAATGTTGGCAAGAATTGTCAATTTTCTCCTCCAAGCCATTTTTGTGGGTGTGGAGTATTCTCTAACTGTGGTTTTAAGCTGTATTTCTGGGATGCCAAATGATGTTGAACACTCTTTCTGTGCTTACTGGCCATTTGGATATCATTCTCTTTGTGATCACATGGGTGATCACCTCACAGCATTTTAAGTCTGAGGTCAGAGCTAGTTCTGGTACTCTTTATTCACTAGCCATCACTAGAAGCCTCCTTGTCTCCGTCTGTCACTGTTTTTGTTCATATGGACGTCCTGGCCATCTTGAGGCCACCAAGGACCTCCTTGCCTTTCAGCAGAGAAGCCCAGACACCTGTAGAAACCGTGAAGTTAGGCAAATGTGATACCATCTGGAATTTCAGCTAGACATCACCTGTTGCTGGGGTGGTGGCTGGAGCTGTGAGATTAAAGAATCCATCATATCTCCTCCTATGGGAGAAGGGGGATTATCGTCTTCATTCACAGACCTTCTTCGAGCATCCTGATTGCTGTCAACAAACATATTCAGGAATGTCTATGGACATAAACAGGTAGAATTCAGATTACCTACTTTTAGTAAAATATGTTTAATCATTTAGATTATTTTAACAGAAACAAATGTACCATGCCCATCTCTGAAAGATAACTTTGATACATGGCCACTTCCAGGACAAACTGGAAGACATATTGATAATTATGAAGGAGTGGGGGGGGGGGGAATGGGGAAATTGGTTAACCACAGCAACAGAAACAACAATCTAAGAATCCTGTCACTTTAAGATGTATTGTACAAGTTCAAAGTTGAAGAAAGAAGTATACTCTGGTACCTCCTCATACGAGGTCAAAGTATTTTCTTGTTAACTTCTAACCAGACATGCAGGAAAAAAGAGAAAGGTCGTATGTTGGCCATATAAATCACTTTAGTGACTTTGTGGATTTTCGTATTTGGTAAGAGTTCTCTACTTTCTAAGCTAGAAAATATGACAGAGGAAAACTGAATACAGAAACCAAGCCATCTTTCCTGTTTTTATCTTAACACAACTGAAATCTTGAACCACCAAGAGTGGGACAATCTTGTTTCATGGTATATGTTATCAAAATTTAAGCAAGGCTACCAGAGCTTGTGTCTCAAGCATTCTCTTCATTTTAATACTCTCTACCTTCCCAACCTTCAAAAACATAGATCAAAAGCTTATCAGGATCACTAGAAAGCTTTTAAAAGTATATCATCTGACTTCTAATAAAAGATGATAGATTGACAACGCACATTTTATCGTTTCCCAGTAACCCACTGAAACTCCTAAATATTTTTTTAAAGCAGTAAGTCACAAAGCCAGAATGGGAGAAGAGAAAAATAGCAATGAATTCTGGAGGCTGCAGAGCAGATGGCTGAGTGGTAACTGAACTGTCTCATGTGAGGAAGTTGTATCCTAAAGCAGTGGGGAGAGCCAAGAAGCAAAGCTATTTCCGTCCAGATCCTTAAGACACGTAGGAACAGGCAGCACTAGACACCTCTGGAAAGGGGGATGAAAAGTGAGACTGAAAATAGGACTGCCTGAAAATCTCTTTAGGAGACATGGAAAGCCTCTCAGAGCCTCTGTCAGTCTCACTGAACAAGGCTGACCTCTACCACTCTGGTGGAGAGTCTCTGACTAGGAGGGTTGCAGCACCAATTTGAGAGAACTGCCATATTAAAAATGGAGACTATGGAGCGCCTGATGGGCTCAGTCAGAAGAGCATGTAACTCTTGATCTGAGAGTCGTGAGTTTGAGCCCCACGCTGGGGGTGGAGATTACTTTAAAAAAAACAATGAAGACTAAAGCTTGCATACTGAATGTTGAAAATAGTAGTCTCTCTCTCTTATTTGACTTGCCAGAAACTGGGGGCACACCATCTATGCAGAGACTTGAATATTCCTCTCTTGGCACTCACACCGGCCCAACAAAAGGACCTATATCTACTGACACTGGGAGTTAGTCAAAGAAAAGGCCCAGGCAGATCAACCTGCAGTAAAGACCACATCAGCAAGTCTCACCTTTAAATAAGAATGGCAATGGGGCGCCTGGGTGGCTCATTTGGTTAAACATCTGACACGATTTCGGCTCAGGTCATGATCTCATGGTTTGTGATACAGCCCTGTGTTGGGCTCCGAGCTGACAGTACAGAGCCTGCTTGGGATTCTCTCCCTCCCTCTCCCTCTGTCCCTCCCCTCCTTGCACACACGCACTCCCTTTCTCTCAAAAATAAACATTAAAACAAACAAATACATAAGAGCAGTGAGTTAGGAATCACTAATATGAAAGATCAGAACAAAAAAAGCAAGATGGATGAAATGGAAAGTATGTAGGACGAAAAACGTAAGGCAGCCATTTATAACAAAATATCATAAAATGAACATTTAATGAATAGTTAGAAGACAACAGAGAGCTCCTAGAAATTTGTAAAAACACTGCAAAAAATTTATTGAAAATAGAAAGCTTGAAAGGAAAACACGAGAAAATCTCCCAGAAATAAAGAGATAAAAACAGAAAAGATAAGAAAATTAGAGAAAAAGTCCAGGATACTAATAGTAGGGGTTCCAGAAAGAGCAAACAGAGAAAACAAAGAAGAATTGAGAAATAATACAAGGAAATTCCCAGAACAAAAGGATGTACATTTCCAGAGTGAAAGAGCCCACTTAGTTACATAAGGTTCAAGAAATGGAACAAGATTAAACACCTCAATGGTCACAACGGAAGTTATAAGACATGAAGCAAAGAATTCTGTAAATTCTTACAGAAAATGATTATAATCTCAAATTCTACACTTAACCAGTCTCTCAATTAGATGAGGGTAAACTAAAGATGTTTTTAGGCATACAAGGTCTCAAATTAACCTCCCACGTACCTTCTCTCCCAGGAAACTATGTAGGAGGTATTCTATGAAAACAATGGAGTAAACCAAGAAAAAGACCTGTGGTCCAAGCCACAAGGCATGCGACACAAGAGAGAAGCAAAGGACTTTCTCTCCCTCTTCACCATCCTTCTACAGATTCCTAAATCAAAACTGCAAATGGTCTGGAGCACCACCATTCCAGACTGGAGGTCAGAGGATTATAGAAGAGATTTCTTCGAGATGAAACCAGTACGTACCTGATACATGAATGCGCTGAGGGGAGAGTTACATACATGGGAGAGACTCTAAGGTTGAGTTAGTGATAAGTACAGAGAAAGTGAAGCAAAAAAACAAAACAAACAAAAAAAAGGTAAATTAATAATTCCTAGGAAAATAAAATGTTGAATAAGAAAGGAAAAGTAATCATAGTAAGGCTTGGTGGATAGTGTTTACATATTTATAACAATGACAACACTGAAAAATTAGCTGATCAAAATTGCTTCCTAACCATATTGCAAGGACAGGAGGAAAAACAGAAGGTGTACTGGGAGCAACCTGGAAGGCAGAAGGAGCATATATAAATTAAAAAAGAATGAAATCCTCATCTTCCATTGTGAGAATCGGATAATGCCCTCAACCAAGAAGTCCACGAACAGCAATGTAAGCATGTCATTTAGAGATACGGATATAAATACCCAGAGAATCACCATAGAAGAGCTGAAAACATAGCAGGAAAATGGCAAGAGTGAGTTGCAAGGGACTGATTTTCAAAACAAGCCATTTGGAACTATTTGACTCTAAACTAGAAGCATATACAATTGAGGTATTATACCAGAATCTGTAGAGATCATGGCCCAGGATCGTACATTTAAAAAACCCTCGTGGCTGAACTGATGAATCAGATCTCAATAATCAAGGATAAAGATGTTGCTGAAGTTCCTTAAAGTTCCAGCTAGCAAACAGGACTCTCTGCAGTCTCCTCCACGTTACTCATTACAAGGAAAGGAGAGTTTATCATCTCATATACATTGGCACCACACCTCATGAGAACTTCCCGCTCCTTCAAGACGAAGTTGCAGAGATGACAAACTAACACAGCTGTTTATTAAACGTAAGCAGGAATTTGTTGCTTTCCCCCATTACTTCCCCCTCAAAGGAACTGTTTTAGAGATATCTCTGTTTATTCATGGTATAATACTGAAGTCGGTTACCTTTAGTCCGGGTGCAGGATAAAAACCTTCAACTAATTTGCTATTATCAAAAAGACTATAGGCACCATCCCGTATTGCCACCACACCTCGGCTCCGGCAGTAAATATCAATGCAATACATATTCCTGAAGGCCAGTCTGATGTGGGTGGACGACTGCGGCAGGATGGAGAAGCACTGGTAAGCAGTGTTGGTTCTCTGGGTCAAGCCCAACATCGGCACAGTGGGGAGTTTGTTGATGGCATTTAACGGAGCCTGAGTGTCAAAGAGTACCTAAAAGAGACACATACAATGAGAGCAACCAGTTTCCATACAAATGCTAAAGCCTCAGAATCTTGTATGGCCATAAATGAGACAGGGTCTTTCTGGCACGTTCCATACAACTTTCCCTTGAAGAGAATGCAAACTAGATCACTGTGCCTACTTTGAATCAAAAGAAAATTCCCCAAGAAGAATGCAATATATAAAAGACAAAAATACACATCCTTGTCAATGAAGACAAGCTAAGCCCACATGAGTTTTTGAGGAGTCTTACATGAGACACTATCACTGACTCTTATTTTTACACAGAAAGTAAACTTAGTTACCTGTAATAACTGAACCACATTTGGTGTTTTGTTGAACATTTCTTGAAGCTGATGGAGAATGGTATTGTGACAGTTACTACAACCTGAGTTTGGACCAACAGTTCCCAAAGAAATGTGAAATTTCTGATGTATGGAATTCCACTGGATACTAATCTAAATAAAAAAGATTACATGTTTCAGAAACTGAGTAAGTAACAGATTCAAGCAAAAAAAAAAAAAACAAAAACAAAAAAACAAACAAAAAAAAACAACGTTTCAACAGTTAGGCAAACTGCCAAAGAGCTACATGAGGTTGTTTCTGGAAAGCCAGCCAGAAGGCTGGACTCTATAAACTCCAGATGTACTGCTGCAATGGACCAGTACGTTTGCAGAGTGCATATTAGCCCACTTCCACTATATAAAACTGAAAGAGAAGGTCCTAAAGAAAACAATTTGGATCAAATTTTATCTAAAACCATCACCGGTGTTTCTTATTTTGGACTGAAGAAAAGTCACTCTCTGGGTGAGCACTGTCTTAAAGGGAAAGAAAGCCACCTCCAACACAGATGCCTTCAGTTAATAAATTTTAAAACATTCAAGTAATTTCCAATATTGCTTGATGTAGAAGAGTCCAGAAAGAAGCCAGCTGGCTAAATTTTTATGCTAAGTTTCTAGAACTTTACATATGGGGTGGGAAGAAAATAAGGAAGTAAGAGATCACAGGGAATACATTCAAGACTGAGACAGCATCAAATGATGTTGACAGTCATAGGACCAAAAGCACAGGCATACTGTATTGTTCAAAACCATTCATAATCTTCCATTAAAGTAATCATGTTGCTAACCAGATTTGAAATCCGTGAAGAAAAAAAATACAAACACCAAAAGTACAATATTTATCCAAGGGCCTAATTTTTGCTTTTGATTTTAAAGACTTTAAGCATTGTAAGGGCACCTGGGTGGCTCAGTTGGTTACGCCTCTGACTTTGGCTCAGGTCAGATCTCACGTTCGTGGGTTCGAGCCCCGCGTCAGGCTCTGTGCTGACAGCTAGCTCAGAGCCTAGAGCCTGGTTCCGGTTCTGTGTCTCCTTCTTTCTCTTCCCCTCCCCCTCTCATGCTCTATCTCTCTCTGTCTCAAAAATAAATAAAATATTAAAAAAAATTTTAAAAAAGACTTTTAAGCATTGTAGTATACTAAATATCATCAAAATAGTTAAAATTTATCATTTTATCCCTAATTTTTTCTTAAGTCCTCAATTATTTCAAGGTGGTTTTCCTAATTTTTGAATTCTTGCTTTTTAGAAGATTTAGGAGAGGAACTTCAGTTTTAATAAGTTCACAGACTTACTGAGCTTCCCTTGGTGGTCCCATAACACAAGATAAGTTTTCGGTAATTATAAACACGGACTTCTGAGAAAATATTTAGATGCGCAGGTATGTCTAGAGTGAAAGGAAGCAAAAGGGAGATTATGATGACATGCAAAACTTTAAAATACACATTTGAAAAAGAGGGCATTGTGGCATTATATGCCCAGACAGCCTCTGAGAGCTATAAGAATGTAATTTTGCTTAAAAAGAATTAAAAATTAAAAAAAGGAAAGCAAGAGCAGAGATAGTGGGCTTCCATTTCCATTTGGACATGAGGGGTACAGGGTAGGGGCGAAGATACACTGAAGCAGTGTACAGCACAGTGGTCAGAGGGTCCAGTTTCAACTCTGCTCTTCACTGGCTATGCGACCTTCAGCAAGGCTCTCAGACTCTGGGACTTGTTTTCGCCATTTGTGAAATAAGGACTAATAAATTACCTACCTTACAGGGTGTAACTGCGAGGATTAAATGGGTTAACACAAGCAAACTGCTTATTACATCATATGGCACATAGGAAACTCTCACTAAATACTAATTATTATAATACAGTATAGCTAGGAGTAAAAATTTCTGGATATGTAAAAAACCGAGCTGTGGCGGTCTCTGGGGGAAGGAAATAAAAGCCTGAGGTAAAAGGGAAACTTATTTTTCACTAGATATTCTCCTGAAGAAAATTTTTTTCTTTGTTTTTCTTTTTTTACAACGTGCGTCTTTTACTTCTTCAATTATAAAAAGGAAGGGGGGACTCCCCCCCCCCCGACAAAAGGAAGATTATCACATGTACCTGGTAGAGAACGTGCAAATTCCAACACACACTCATATAATCGTGCAATGCTATTCCAGTCATTAAGGAACATTTCAACAACTTTTCTACCACCAACTGGTTCAGACAACAGGTTTTCATATGTCAGATAAACATGCCGGGATGGCCCTGCAGGGTTTAAAAAAAAAAAAAAAAAGAGGATTGATAGCTATCAATATGAAAAAAAAATGCAACCAAAAACAGGAATATGCGAAGACAAAGTGTGTGAAGCATCTCACCTTGCTCCCTTGTAGAAGTGCCATTAAGTGGACAATTTGCAAACACTAACTCGGCCACCCACGTGCGGTTATTTCTTCCTTGCAATCGGAAAGTGCAATCGAGGAGAGAACGGTCCAGAGCCTTTTGGGTTTCCTCATTCACACCCTTACAGGGAGGAATTCTGGCGACGGAAAGAGAGCACATGAAGTATACTTGGCATCACAGAAAGACAAAAGCACAATCTACACAACCACAGGCAGTTCAAACTCCACTACTAGGCACCTTCTGCAAAAGGAAGCGGTCCATAGCAATTCATGGCAATGGATAGAATTTAACTCATTTCCATTCACATCAACATGGAGTAGGACCTCTCACTTTAACAAAGTGTGTGTCTGAGTGTTTTAACAAAGTGTTTGTGTTCATCCTTCCTCTTGTTATTAGAAACAACTCTTCAGAGTGAAAATCAAGGAGTTGGCTTTCTATGAAATCTACCTAAAACATCCTCAAAGGAAAACCTAAGGGAAATAAAACACTAGTAAACCCCTCTTCGAGGGCAGAATGATACAGTGGAAAGAACACAGGCTTTGGAGTCAGAGACCTGCATTCTACTTCTGACTCGGCCACATTTAACCTCTATGAATTTGTTTCCCCAACTACAAAATGGAGATAAATAATACCTTGTGGGTCACTGATCTTAAAACATGACACAACACATGTAAAGTGCTCATGGCAGCTGATACAGTCAGTATTCGTATCTGTTAGTTCCCCTTTGCAGTAAAACCAAGTCTCACTTGCTGACTGCCAAGACAAAACGCAAGTTCATTACCTGCCCCCTCCTCTCCTCTCCTGTAGAGGGCCCACTCATGTGATGGAGCTTTGCATGTATCAACTCATTTAACATACTGTTACTCACATATATCTCATATAGAAGAGGAATATACCAGTTTTGGTGTCATAAAATACCTACCTACCCATTTTCTTCTTGCTGCTTTATGGACATTGTCACTGCTTTTTCAGTAACAGATGAAATAACAAGATAAAAGATTTTTTACTTACACATTGCCCGTTATAGGGAAGGTGGGTTAACTCTAATATGTGGTATAAAGATTATATCTAAGTCAAAAAAACAATTGCAAATATGGAATCGGATTCAGGCTTCTTACTCAGAAACACCTAGAACAGGGTTTCTCAACCTTGGCAGTATCGACATTTTAGGCTGGATAATGTTTTGTTAGGTGGCCTTGGCCTCTCCCTACCAGATGCCAGTAGTAGCTCTTCTCAATTAGTAACAAAAAACACCTACAAACATTGCCAAATGTCCACTGGACGGCAAAATCACCCTGGCGTTGAGAACCAGTTGCCCAGAATTAACAATTTAAGAGAGCAAGAGAGAGATCATGTATGATAAGAAGTAAATTTGTAGGGGAGAGAACAGCTACACAGGTTGCACAAAAACAGAATTAACAGGACTAAAATTCTCTCCATGACTTAAAAATTCCACCACAGCTCCTCTTATAGTTTATTAATGTGTTCAAAAGTTATTCTTTCATACTACATACCCTTATCACTCACTACCAAAAAGATTTTGTCCAGTGTTACTCGGGGTAACTATAGTAATTACATACATTGCATATATACTTTTCATGAAAATTTCATAGATATACTGAGGACTTTTGCCTGTCCTTACCCCTGAAAACCTAACCCCAACCCACAGGAGTTATAAAGCAGACAATTTAGATTTTTAAATCTTGATTTTAAAAATGTAAATGCAGTACATTATCTTCCTTTCACATAAATAGGTGTTTCACGAAATCCATCTGGTTAGAAAATGAACACACAGACGCTGGCATGTTTTCAAGTAAGAAAAGTAAGACTCCTTTCAATTTATGCTCTGAGGGACAGCATGACCCTGACAATGCATTCTTTGTCATCTTCTTCATCTGTGATACAGACAGAATTGGCTCTACTTCAAGGAACCTATAACCTTTCACTTGCTTTTAAGGTTACAAATGTAACATAATAAACTAGTATCCCTCTAATCCTCCCCCATGTGATGTTGGGGGGGAAGGTCCCCACAAGGAAACCTGACAAAACTATTACGCTCAAAATTTACCATTCACTATTATATTCACCAAAAATTAAGAACTGAGGGAGAGGTTTCCTGAACAATGGGTTAATCTTATCTGAAAATTTCTACCAATCCAAAAAAGCCAGCTACCCCTGGCTGAGTTTTCTCCTAGAATTTGAGTATGGAAAAAATGTAGGAACTAGGCTCTGGTCTTCCAGGGCAGGTGTGCGTTAGCCCCGCCGTGTGCCATACGTCAGTTCCGTTCTGAGGGGTTTTACAAACATCAGTGATCATGCCATGGCCCTGAGGTGCACAAGCGGGGAGGTGACTGAAAGTGCTAGTTAAAGAGGTGCCATGGTGCCTACAAGAAAAGTAAAGAGGGTTTTATAAAGGTTGCACCTGCATATGCAAAAGGACTAAGTCATACCAGTGATGTAAGCTAAGTCCCAAAACTTGCAAAAATGAGCTGTGCCTATGCATTATTTGCATAAGCTACAAGCGCCAAAGAAACACAACAGACAAGATGAAAAAACCCTGTTGGTGTGGACAGCAGACCAGCACCAACCACTGACAGGTACTGTAATGTCAGTTCAGGAGAAGGTGGAAGTTGGCTCAAGAGCTCAAAACTAGGCACCGGGAGCACACTGCTCTGAGATGTGTGTCACCTGTGCTGTCAGGTCAGGGCTCTTTGGAATCTACATGAGGCAGCACACCCATGAACCCTAGCAGTCTATATTTTTAACAAAGAGGAGAAAAATGTGTTCAATTTTAAGGCTTTGAAGTATCGACAACTCATATACGCATTTAATATTAATATATCCAGGACTAAGGGCTTAGGACTTTCTAAAGATTATATGCACTAAAGCAATTATATACTAATTAGACCTTTGGCAGATTTTAATTTCATGAAATCATGTTTAGACATTTATTCCTTACTTTTTCCATCTTCACTTCTATACCCTACCCCCAGAGTGGACAGCAGACACCAGACAGACTGACAGCTTTAATTTATCCATCACTATATTTTCTTCTTTTAAGTTTTAAATAAACTAATAGCCAGGACATTATAAAGACCTTAAAAAAATTAATACATAATGAAGCTTAAAAAATAGGAAATTCTTCCTTCCTAAGTAGGACTATATTATGGGTTCTCTTGAATTCATGAAGAAAGAGGACTGAAATTTCTTTGTAAATATGCTGAGAACAAGATATTTTAAGACTTGCAAAACATGAGAAATATAACTAAGAGAGTAGAGCACAAATGTTAACATTATCTATTTATCTGCAGTTGCCAAGAAGAGTGAAAAGATTAAAAAAACCCAAAAACCCAACCCCCTATACTTTAGGCAGAAATAATTCAAGATCAAATGCCATTAAAAGTATTATATTTTCCTACTGATTTCCATGACAAGGCCAGCTCTTTCTCCTGAGAACTTTCTGTAGAGAGGGTGTTTACACAGCCAGAAAAGGAAAGCTATTGCTTTCAACTCCATCTCAAGCGAGCACCATGACATGCAGGTGGAGAATGTGCTATTTGCTAGCTCTTCCCATCTTCCACAGAAACCAACTGATTCCCAAGCAAATAAAAATTAAAGACCCACTGGCTCAAATTGCAGAGCTGCCATATCTTGGCAGACACAGAAATTCGCTAAGTAAAAACTGCTTCTGTGATCATTAAGCAACAACTGAGAAACAATGCAATTCACCCTCGTCACCCCTCTTGAGAAAACTCTTTTCTGCACCAAAAAGGTTGATCTCTTAGATGCACGCTAGCTTTGCAAGTCCATCCTGGTCAACTTATGTAGTACATGCACCATGTTAGCTTTTCTTCTAAGCATCCTTTGGCCTCCTGTCCTCAATCCATTTAGAACTAAGCCCTCTGCCCAACTCCCTCGTATACTCTTTCCTGGCGATCTATTTTAATATCCCAGCTCAATTACTATCGCCTTTGTGATGACTCATCTACTTCTCTTGCCTAGGCCTGTCACCTGAGCTTGATACACAGCCCTGCCTAGCCAAAGGCATGTGTCGGCACATCAAACCTAGCAAAGCCTTGTCAAACTCACATCTTATCTCAGAAAACACCACAATCATCCATCATATGCCTAAGATGAAATGAAAAGGTCTCTCTGCCATCTTCTCTCTTACCTTCAACATCAATCTCATCATCAACCCTTGAATATTCCATCCCGAGACCTTGTGGAACCTTCCCAGGTCTAAGCTACTAACAATTCTGGCACAAACCACTTCAGCGACTGATTTCACTACTTAGTCTTGCTCCCCTCCAATTTATTCTCTATATGGCTTTCACGATGAGCTTTCACAAACACCTATCTAATGATGTCAGCTGCTGCTTAAAATTGCCATTAGGATAAAGTCTACATTCCTTAAGAACACTTCCGAAGCCCTCCAGGATCTGACCCCTTGCCCCTTGTGGCTCCAGCCTCATCTCTCTCAACTCCTGCCACTCTGACCTCCTTTCAGTTCCAGGATGCAGAGCTTTCTTTCTCTGGCCTCCAAGACTCCACATCAGCAGTTATCCTTCCTAGGTAGGACCACCAACTCCCCCCTCAGCTCCCTCTCCTCTAGCTAATTCTCACCTCTCCTTCAGTGTGTGTACAACCGGTACTCCTCAGGGCTACATTTCTGGCTTCCAAACCAGCTCAGTTCCTCCTGCTACATGAACCCATGGCATCCCAAAAGGCCCTATCAGAATTCAAGCCTGATACACCATTGCACTGAGGAAACATCCATTAAATGAATGAAAGGAAATGCAGAGGAAAGACATCCTCCAATACCAAGTGGTGCTGGATCTCCACTCGGCAGGTGAAAGAGAATCCTCCCCCAGACCTCAGTAGTTCTGCCCAGAAATCCGTGACGTGCACAAGTTGGGAACTCTGCTTTACACAGTCTCACGGTAGAAGAGAAGCAGCTTTAGCAGATGTGATTCTAATGTGTGGCCCTGAGTGAGACACAGGACAGGGACTTACTTTAGTAAGCGTATTGCGTGGCTGAAGCCATCTCCTTCCATTTGCACTCCCTGATGGGGAATCTCCAGGTTGGACAACTAGTAAAAAAGAAGTAGTTAGATCAGACCAGCAATTTTACAAAGGAAACGTCCTTTTCTAAGTACTACTGTCCACTCTCATAGCATCTCTTCTAGCACTACTCTGTTCCAAAGTTATAACATATGAGACATGCACACTGTCCTCCATCATTTGATTTCCTGGGCAACTATGTCAAGTCCAATGAAACTCAAAGATGACCCAGATCTTCTAGTTAAAAAAACACCTCCAGGTGGCAAGTCTTCAGAATTCTGGAGATTGATCTACTTTGGCAGTGAGCCAGAAGTAATCCAGAATCAATCCTGGTAGGTGGTTCCAAATGATGCAACTGTAAAATAAGACTAGTTTTCTTGTGTAATTCAATTATGTGTGTTCAAAACAAGGTCTGAGGCGTAGTCATATCTCACTTTTAATCACAAACATTCGTTTTTAGTTCGTAACTTTCCTGGAATACATTTTTCACAATTAAACCATTTCCTGGGTGAAACCCAAGAAGAGAAAGATTTCCAATTTATGCATTTACCCAATGAGGTATCTTTCCCAACTAGAGGATTCAGAAAGTGAGGTGAAAAGATGAATGCAGGGATAGTGCCTGAGGCCCCAGGAGTGGAACTACAGGTTATGAAGGTATGCCAAAAAGTCATCTGATCTACCAAAGAGAAGACTGCCTTTGGCACATATTCCCAGGTCTTCTATGGCAGGCTATTTATTTACACCCATCTTATTCCAGAAAAAATTTAAAGCAGCTCTAAGTATTTGACTGAGCCCTGCTCTGGGCCTGGGAAGGGCACAGGTTAAGAAAAATAGCTGCTGACCAAACAGGCCACAGGAGTTCAGATTCAAAAGGGAGCAATGTGTAGGAAGACTCAAAAACATGGTCTCTATCCTATGGATCAGTGATATATACATCCTTCGTAAGCTTAGATTTATTACATCACAGTATAAATTACCTTAAGCACAAAATGTGCTTGCTTTTGTCTTCAACATGGCTTTTTTATTGAGAAAAGAAAAAGGTTGTTTAAGAGTTTGAGTTCAACAAAGTACTACAGAATGTTCTTACATGTCCTATGTGTGCAATAGGTATAGGCGCACAGAGAAGGGGGACAGAGAGGACATATGTCTATAGGCGTTAGTCTCTGTAGGCATTACAAAGGCACAATTATTTTGCAATTATGAGCCTGTAGGTGGGGAGGGAAGAGAGCAGGCAGTGAGAGAGACATCACATTGACCCTGGGTACCACGTAGCCTCCCTTCCCATGATAAAGGTAATACATGGATGACACTTATGTAATCAATCCACAGGGCACAATTTAAAAAGTCCAAGAACACAGTCAGGTAGATAGGAAGCATGGCTGCTGTCTGTACAGTTTAGGAGCTATGGCCAGTATCCAGACAAGACATTTATCAAGCTCACAGTTCTAGGAGCTAGGACATCAAGGACGTGAGCATCTATTTTAGGTAAGTGTTTTTGGGCCTCGATTTCTCTGGGCTATTCCTGCTCTTCATGTTTTACACCTTGCCCTCTGCCTTCAGATCCTAAAGCTCAATAAAGCAGGGGTCAGCATACAACAGCTCATGGGTCAAAACCAGCCCATTGCCTGTTTTTGTAAATAAAGTTTTACTGAAACATAGCCACACTCATCTGTTTAAACATCAACTATGGCTGGCTCTCACAACAGCAGCAGATCTGAGTGGCCATTATAAGAGACCATATGACCCCCAACACCTAAAATACTTACTATCTGGCCTTTTACAGAAAAAGTATGGTGTATTTGCAACAACGTGGATGGAGCTAGAGTGTACCATGCTGAGTGAAGTGTCAGTCAGAGAAAGATAAATATCATGTAGAATTTAAGAAACACACAGATGAACATAAGGGAAGAGAAGGAAAAATAAGAAAAAGAGAGAGAGGGAGGCAAACCATAAGAGACTCTTAAATATAGAGAACTGAGGTTGATGGAGGGGAGGTGGGTGAGGGGATGGGTAAATGGGTGATGAGTACTAAGGAGGGCACTTGTTGGGATGAGCACTGGATGTCATATAAGTGATGGATCATTAAATTTTATTCCTGAAATTATAATACCATATGTTAACTAACCCAGATTTAAATAAAAATTTTAAAAAAGGGAAAAAAGTAAAAGAAATGAAAAGAAAAAGTGTGGCAATTCCTGCTCTAACGCATGAAAATGTTCAACAAGTCTTCCCGAGATTACCATGGTCATCGGTTTAACTGAAATAATTCACTTCCATATTGCCAGGTCTCTTCTTCTTCTACGTTTTTTTATATCCTCACTTGGTTCATTCATCAGCATTTTTTTTCTTTTAAAAACTTTTTTAGTTTTAATTGTGGTAGAAGTCTCCACTTCGTTCACAGTAATTTATAGAGGGAAGGAGTCTTACAAAAAGTAAAACTTTAAAAGAGAGGGAAATCATTAATGTTGTGGTGTATCCCTTTAAAGGGATGCCAATCCTTGGCCAAAGCTCTTCTTGGAAATATAAAAAGGCAGGTTCTGTTACCTCCCTTTCCTCTCATGTTTGGGGATCATGCTGGATATCACAACTGTGTATTCGTGAAAGATACTAATTATATGTAAGTCTATTCCTTATCCCATGTGACAAGAGTAAAAACTGGGTTTAATATTCTTTCTGGCCTGTTTCTCGAAAGGAACCTGAGTTTATTATTGCATAACCAGTATGTATGGCTTCACCAACTCCAAAATAAGCACCCGTAATCAATGAACTACTGCAAAGAGATAATGTTCCTAAGAGGTATACAAGTCATTAATTTTCAAAAGATGTGCCTTTTTTTGTTAAACTGGGAAGAATTTACTTTCCATTTCCATAAAAGGCAGAATGCCCACAATTTAGAATCAATACGACAAAATAATGTAAGTCATGTTTATAGGTATAGCATGAGACGCTATGATTTCAACTGCATTCCTCCCCAAATGAACAAGATCACAGCTATTCTGGTTCTCTTAATGGAATCTATGTAGCTGTAGCAAGGCATTCTAGAAACTACTCTTCCATATACTCAAAATTGTTCCATAAAATTACCTCCAACCGAAGTCCTACGAATGGCATATTTGTATCACACATAGCAACAAAGTGAGCTAGAACTTTATTGAAGGCACACATTTCTCCTGATCGTTTGGTTTTCTTGGGTTCTACTGGACACAGATCATCAGATAACTAGAATGAAAGTAAAGAACACAAGTAGGAAAAAAAAAAAATACAGGTGATGCAATTAGTTAATAAGGCTGTTAAAATGACTATAGCTCAAGATTAATCAAAACAAATTTTATTCATTCAATAAATACTTACTGAGTGAATTATTTTGACCTAAATACTGGAAATTTAAATAACTATTTTATATTTAGCAAACTTTCTTGTGGAAATGGTATAGAAATAATAATTAAAAGGCATTTTCAAGTAAACGTAGACAATTATTACTTAAGCCTTACTGCCTCCCAGTCTCTTAAAAACGATTATCTAATTCTTATTTTTTAAACCGTATCTATTTATCTCCCATATTAAAAATGGTTGAAGAATGCAACAAAGTTAATACACACAAACTCTGTGCTCATTTCTGTATGTACTCATACCTTGCGCTTGGTACCGGTTTTAGGCGGTTTCCCAGATTTTGTGCGAAAAACCAGGTCCTGGACATTTTCCTTGAACTGCTGCAGCAGAAGTGCCATGACAGGGGCGTCCTCACGTTCCGCAGCGTTCACAGACATGAAGTAGTACTTGTATGACAGCTGTGTGGGCTTATTGGGAACCTCCAACATCTCCACAACCTGAAAAGGCCCAAATCAGAAATGAGACTCAGAAAATTAATTAATTAAGTGTGGTAGACTTTCCACCTTATAGCAAGTAAGGCTCAGAACTGTAAATCTAACACAGATGGTCTTTCTTCTTTAAACAAGGACAAATCAATCAGGAAAATAGAGCAGACTGAAAAACAAGAAAAGCAGAAACCATCATAAACTATAGTAAATGGAACATTTAGACTACTATAGCACTAACTGTGCTTGGTATTCATACCTGAGCTTAAAACACTGTATGCTTAAGTCCAGAAGCTTTGCAAGATTTTCTAGAATGGTATCTATTTACTGATTTCTTAAAGTTTATTTATTTATTTTGAGAGAGCAAGAGACAGCATATATGGAGGAGGGGCAGATAGAGAGAATCCCAAGCAGGCTCTGTGCCTACAGCATGTGGGACTGAATCTCAGGAACTGTGAGATCATGACCCAAGCCAAAGTTCATAGTTGGATACTTAACCAACTAAGCAATCCCGGCACCCCTAGAAGGGTATCTATTTTAAATGGTCCTGTTTCCCTTAACCATTAAAATTCCATCCTGGAAATTCCACTATTATAGCAGAGCAAAATGACACTAACTCTCACAACTGGAAGCATATAAAAACAAACCCTGATTTTCAACTAAAAAATAGGTCATTGTGAGGATAAAGACACCACCACCACCAATAGTCAACATGAGGGACGCCTGGTTGGCTCAGTTGGTTAAGCATCTGGTTAGCCATTTTGATACATGTGCAATGGTATTTTATTGTTAATTTATGCTGTCCTAATGACTGATGATATCAAATCTCTTTTTATGTGTTTTATTTGCCATCCTTGTATGTTTGGTGAAGCACCCATTTTATTTTTAATTCTTCTATTTCCTCCGGTGCATCAGTGTGATATTAAGTGTTAGTCTAAGAATTTCCTTAAGAGAGTGTGAGGGGAGGCAGGGGGAGAGGGAGAGAAGGGAGGTGGGAAGAGAGGAAAGTATATGTTGGTCAGAGCAGCAGTCCAGTGGCATTTCTCTCTCTCTCCCTAAAGTACTTAGGGGACTTTCCTTAAATTTTAGGTAGACATTGAAAATAGTAAGCTGGTGGGGTGCCAGGGTGGCTCAGTTGGTTAAGCATCAGACTTTGGCTCAGGTCATGATCTCACAGTTTGTGTGTTCGAGCCCCACATGGACTCTGTGCTGACAGCTAGCTCAGAGCCTGGAGCCTGCTTCAGATTCTGTGTCTCCTTCTCTCTCTCCTCCTCCCCCGCTCACTCTTTGTCTCTCAAAATAAAATAAAGACATAATAAAAATTATTAAGAAAAAAAAAAGAAAATAATAAGCTGGTAAGGTGGGTAAGTACAAGGTCTCTAGAGCCAAACTGGGATCGAAGCATGAGTCCATCTCTTCTCAGATCTGAAACCTTGGGCAAGTGCCTCAGTTTTTCCATCAGGAAAATGAAGATAATAATCCCTTCTCTAGAGTTATTAGGAAGATTGAATGTATTAACATTTGTCAAATACTCAGGTCACTACCTGGTGTGTAGTAAGCTCTATATCAGTGTTGGCTATTTTTTTAATGTTTATTTGAGAGAGAGAGAGAGAGAGAGAGCGAGCACGCACGGAACAGACACAGAGTGGGAGAGGTAGAGAGAGAGAGAGAAAGGGAGCCACAGAATCTGAAGCAGGCTCCAGGCTCTGAGCTGTCAGCAGTTGTGGCAGTTTTTTATAAAGCTAAACATACACTGAGCATATAACCTAGCCCAACAATCCTACTAGTTACTTATCCAAAAGAGGTGAAAACGTAAGACACAAAGAAACCTGTACACAAATGCTTATAGCAGCTTTATAACTGCCCCAAACTGGAAATAACCCAGATGTCCTATCACCAGAGACGGGTTAAACAAACCACCCATACCATGGAATACTACTCCAATTAAAGCAATATTTTTTTTAAAGTTTACTTATTTGAGAGAAGAGACAGACAAAAGGAGAGGGAGAGAGAATCCCACGCAGAGCCCAACATGGGGCTCCAACTCACGGACCACAAAATTGTGACCTGAGACGAAACCTGAGACGGATGCTTAACTGACTGAGTGACCCAGGCGCCCCAATTAAAGGAATGAACTATAATACATACCACAGAATGGGTGAAAATCAAAGGCATTATGCTGAGTGAAAGAAACTAGATCGATAGGCAAACCCATAAAGACAGAAAACAGGTCAGTAGTCACCAGTTGAGAGTGGGAGGAGGGTGATTACAGAGGAGCAACATAAGGGCATTTTGGGGGTAATGGATCTGTTCTGTGTTCTGCTGAGATGGAAATTACAATAGTGTATGCATTTATTCCAACTCAGATACCAAAACTCTCAATTTTTCCTGTATGTAAATTATATCTTAATAAAGCTGATAAAAGTAAAATGGCACAAAGACACTTAAAGGCAGCAAGCCTTGGGGCACCCTGGGTGGCTCACTCGGTTACGCGTTCAACTCTGGCTCAGGTCATGATCTCACGGTTTGTGAGTTTGAGACCCGCGTGGTGCTCTGTGCTGAGAGCTCAGAGCCTGGAGCCTGATTCAGATTCTGTGTCTCCCTGTCTCTCTGCCTCTCCCCTGCTCACATTCTCTCTCTCTCTCTCTAATAAACATTAAAAAAAAAAAAAGTTAAACGTAGCAAGCCTTTACTCTGTACTTTTTAATGTCCACAGTCATCTCCACTTCTATGAATGTATCACCCCTAAGTGAGAAAAAAGGATGAAGAGGAGTGTACATTCAGTTTTGGTCTGAACCATATGAAACAACTTACTGCTTTTTAATATATCAGTAGTCCCTAAAACTAACATCTGGCTTCTGGTGATACTAAATAAGATCAGAAATACTAAAACAATTTTGTCAGTGGCCGAGTATAAGGATCTTTGCGTGTTAACAGGTTTGATTATTGTGCATATATTCTGAAAATCATTAGACCAGGCAGCTCACCAAGAACAGAAACAACAATCATTTGTCATGTATTAAACCCAATTCTACAGCTGGGGTTTTAAATTCAGAAAAAAGTGAAATTCACATTACTGACTGCTCTACTCTACATAAATAACACTAACTTAAGATATGTCAGGCTACATAAGGAACCTTTTTTTTAAGGTATTATCTTAAGATGTTATTTGTTTTTAAATTTTTTAATGTTTACTTATTTTTGTTTCTTTTTTTAAATAGTTTATTGTCAAATTGGTTTCCATACAACAGCCAGTGCTCTTCCCCACAAGTGCCCTCCATCACCAACACCTCTCTTCCCCCCTCCCCCTTCAACCCTCAGTTCGTTTTCAGAATAGTCTCTCAAGTTTTGCATCCCTCTCTCTCCTCAACTCTCTTTCCCTCTTCCCCTCCCCCTAGTCCTCCATCAGGTTTCTCCTGTTCTCCTGTTAGACCTATGAGTGCAAACATATGGTTTTATCTGTCCTTCTCTGCCTTATTTCGCTTAGCATGACACTCTCGAGGTCCATCCACTTTGCTACAAATGGCCAGATTTCATTCTTTCTCATTGCCATGTAATACTCCATTGTGTATATATACCACATTTTCTTGATCCACTCATCAGGTGATGGACATTTAGGCTCATTCCATATTTTGAC